>NW_019154099.1:62973004-63114300 GCF_002288905.1 Enhydra lutris kenyoni
CTGGGACAGAAGAGCCTGCCCGCACCCCCGGTTCTGGGACAGAAGCTCTCTCTACGTGCGCCTGCATTTGATATGCTGACAGGAGAAGGAAGAACGTCTGAGACCGAGACGGAAGGGGTAAGGAGGTTTACGGCTCACACACCCGCAAACATACGCGAGTGAAATCGGGTCCCGAAATCAACGGTTCCCAACGGGTTTTTCTATCCATGGGTTCTCAAGCCCCTTTTGGTTTCCTACTTAAATCTGGTTACTTTCCAATAGTGCTTTACACCTGAGGACGCCTTCTTCAAAACATTCTAATAAACCTGCTGAACCCTATTTAAAGGCCACGCAAGGCCCTGCTCTAAACCTGTAAGACACTTTACTGAACGAACCATATCCGTTACATTACACAGAAATAAATTATATGGTACTCAGGAGGAAAAACAAATGAAAATAAGCAGAATAAAGCCCTCAAAGAAACCAAAACAGACTGAAAATTTAAGTTAGGAATTTCCCAATAAGCTATATTAGAGCACAACTGTTCGAGTCGGAAAGAAGCATGGACATGGGATCCAGGGCCCATCAGAACCGTGTTATGCCTCCAGACCAGGACAGGACTCCCGTCCCCTGGCTGGTCCCCACAGTCCCACCTGTGGGTCACACACCTCCTGAGGCAAACACTCCTGTCAATACGGATTGATTTCTCTGACCCGTGAGTCAATGCGACAGAACAGGGAGCATTTGCAAATCAGTTTACATTTTGACATTTAAATACTGAAACCCAGAAGTGGAGGTGACCACCGTGTGGCGGGGTGGAGGGCGGCCCGTGCGTGGTGCAAACCGCCCGGAGACCGCTACGGCGGAGCCCTGCGGGGGCAGGACTGACACGGGGCTGGTCAGACGCCCTCTCGGTCTCACGAGGATGTGGCTTCTCGCGACGGTGGACTTTACACTCACCTAAACCCTTCTGCCCGGGGTTCTTAGCGAAGAAAAAGGTAAACTGGTAAAAGTCCTTGAACTTCACTGGATCCTTCAGCTCCTGCTCCAGTCTTGGCAGAAGGGCCCGCAGCTTCTCCGTGCTGTCGCACCTGCGGGGAGAGACAGCGCACCGTGGCCGGGGCAGCCGCACCTTCCCGCGGGCTGCAGCGGCCTGAGGCTCCGGTCCGGGAGGCGGACTGCTGGCGGGCCCCCTGCCCCGGCGAAATGGACCCCGGTATTCCAGAACCACCTGTAGTGACGGCCGCACAGCTCTGCTCGGACACCGACCCTCCAACCTCCAGGTGGTGGTGGGCGAACACTACACCACGTGTTACACCCTGCCTAGAAATAAAGGGAAAAACAGAGCCCACGACTGTTTGCTTTCCCTGTGCGAGCTGGAGCACAGGCCCACTTCCACCCACACGCAGGCCCAGCCCCTCGTGGCGCTGAGCCGCTGGGCCGGCCCGTGAGCTCCTCCACTTGGGGTCACTTCCTTCCGGCTGAGCTCAGAACTCCGAGCATGATGGGACACAGAGCCGCTGCTGGAAAACTGGGTTTTCTGGGTGGGGACGGGGCGACACAGGGGAGGGGACTGTGGGGACTTATCAGGATGAGCACTGAGTCAGGTGCATGACTGTTCAATCGCTTGTGGTTCACCTGAAACTACTAGAACAATACATTAATTAGACTGGAATTTAAAAAATAAATTACCTTAAAATAACTAAATAAATAATAAAAATGGATTTTCCTCCAAGAAGTCAACAACCTTTAAGAACATTAAAAAGTGGGGCACCTAGGGGCTTAGTGAAGCATCTGCCTTCAGCTCAGGTTATGATCTCAGGGTCCTGGGATTGAGCCCCGCATCGGGCTCCCTGCTCGGCGGGGAGCCTGCTTCTCCCTCTGCCTCTGCCCCTCCCCCTGCTCCTGCTCTCCCTGTCCCATGTGCACTCTCTCTCTCTCTTAAATAAAATCTTTTTTTAAAATTATAAGAAAGAGTATTAAAATAAAAAGCCTTTAGAGCAGAAATATAGAATAGGAAACTGTAAAATCTGTCTTTATAGTTCGACTCCCCAGTACAGAAAAGTACGAGCAGGCTGCGGAGGTGCGTGACCCCACTCGGCGGGGCTTTGCAGGGAGCAGAACGGCAGGCGGCAGTGGCCGTGAGCCCAGGAGGTGCAGAACTACAGCTCCTGGGACCCCCACGGAGGGTGGTTGGGGCAGCACCTTCCCCAGCACTGGCCTTCCCTCTGGGGGGCTGCTCCGGGCCCTCCCATGTGCCTGCATCACCCCCAAATGAGCAGTGCTTAACAGTTAGCTGCCCCGACTCCGACTGTCCATCACGGAACTCACGGTGTGATTTCCGCGCCAATCTGTGAGGCCCCGGTCTGCCGGCGCAGGGGAGTCCTTCTCTGTGCCGAGGTGCACGCCCCTGCATTCAGATTTCCTAACTTACGTGTCCCACCGGTGGTAACTATTCTGGCTGTTTCTAGTTTTCTGGGAACAAAGACGGCTGTTAAAAGGGTCTCCATACATGCATCCCGGTGCACACGTACGTGTGCTGGGTTAGGCACAAGCCCCAGTGGGCCGGCTGGGTCACCAGGTCCACAGACCTCCAGTGATGTGATGTCACACTGTTTCCAGAGACTGTCCGCCTCACGCCCCCGCCAGCAGGACGGCAGGGCTCCTGTTCGCCCCATTTCCACTGTTACGTGTGACTGTGTCTTACCTTAGCCGTTTCACAGTCGGCTGTAGTTTTAACCTCTACTTCCCGTACGTCGGTAAGCCTTGTGCTGTGATTGGCTCTTTGGAAATTCTCTTTTGTGAAGTGCCTGGCAAGTCTCCTGCCCATTTCCAGTTAGGTATCTTTTTCCTATTGTTTCCCAGGCTTTCTTTCCGTATGAAGGACACAAGCCTTTGTCAGCTAAGCTTGGTTGAAGTTCTCTCTCCCAGAACGTGGGCTGCCATTTCACTTCCTCGGTGGTGTTTCTTGACGATCAGTTCTTACTTTTAGTATACATCCTATCAGTCTTCCTTTTCAGTGTTTGCTTGATGTGTTCAGATTTTCCCTAAAGCATGGTCATCAAAAGATATTCTCCTCCTTGATTTTCCCAGAGGCTTCTGGCTTTTGCCTTTAGGCTTTCACAGACAACTACGACCCACTGGGAACTGATTTTTTACATTTTTTTTTTTTTACATGATTTTACATTTTTTATGGCGTGAGGTAGGGATCAGGCTAAGTTTTCCTCTGTGTGAGTAGCCAAGGCTCACAGAAACATTTACTGAAAAGGTTCCTTTCCTCACTGAAAGTGCTGCCTTGGCAATACGTCTGGGTGCCTGTGTACGTGGATTTGTTTCTCGCTCCCCACCCTGTCCCACAGGCCCATTTACCTCCGCAGTAGGGCCGTGTAGTCTTAATTACTGTAGCTTGAAAAGTCCTAATTAGCTGAGAGAGTGGACCCCCCCTTGCTAAGAACTGTTGACTAGTCCTGACAGCATTTTCATACACGTTCCAAATCCATCTGTCCAATTACACAAACTACTACTTATTGGGGTTTTGATTGATAGGACACTGAGTTCATAGACAAATTTAGGGATAAAATACTGACTGTTCCTTGGGACGCCTGGGTGGCTCAGTTGGTTAAGCAGCTGCCTTCGGCTCAGGTCATGATCCCAGCGTCCTGGGATCGAGTCCCACATCGGGCTCCTTGCTTGGCGGGGAGCCTGCTTCTCCCTCTGCCTCTGCCTGCCATTCTGTCTGCCTGTGCTCGCTCTCCCTCTCTCTCTGACAAATAAATAAAATAAAAAAAAAAATACTGACTGTTCAAATCTACAAATGATTTTATGTCCCTATTTATTCAGGTTTCCTGCGTCTCATTGGGTTATTTACTCTCTGGAGGTAGCACACACCTTTAATCAGATTTATCCTAGGAGTTTTGTATTTCTGATGCTACTGAAAACAATTTAAAAAATTTTTAAAATTCACTTTGCTTTGTCGTGTTGCATTCAGCATTCTTAAAATAAGACTGATTTTTGTTTGCTGATCTTTGGTCCCGCAGTCCGGCAAACTCACTTACTGATTCGAATATTCTACCTATGGATCAGACCAGCTAACACCTCCTGTTCAACGCTGATAAAAGTAGGCATTCATGTTCCAGTTAAATATATATCCTGTAGGATCTAGAGGAATCAGAGGTCAGCTTGAGGACAGTCCCTTGTATTCCTGGTTTGTGCCAAATTCTCTCTTTTTCAAATTAAAAATTTTTTTTTCAATTTTTCAAGTCAAAAAATTATGAATGGAATTGAATTTTATCAAACCCATTTTATGGATTTGAGATAACTCCCCCTTTTCTGTTGTTAATACAGGACACTGAGTGACTTTGTAATGTTTAACAAATCTCACAATCCTGGGCTATAACAAACCTTGTCATGATAAATTGTCCTGGTTTTTTGGTTGATTTGTTTTGGGGAATGGATTTAGTTAGCTGATAATTTGTCTATGATTTTTGCACCTTATGCATCTTCTGAATCTCAGGACTGGGAGTGGCCAATAATTGTCCGTCCTCACACATCCTCTTGGGCTTGCTTGGGCAGCACATTTCCTAGAATATCTTCTCTGGGTTTTGTTATCCAGGTTGTGTTGGCCTCAAAACAAATCAGAAAGTGTTTCTTCTGCTACGACTCTCTAAGGAGGTTGTGTGAAGTTGGTGGTATTCTCTTCATTGAATGTTTTGTAGGATGTGCTGGTGCACCAATCCTGGCCATTTGTTTTCTTTTTGAGAAGATTTTAAATTACAAGTTCAAATTTAAGAGCTACAGAACTACATATGTGTCCATTCCAGTAAATTGTATTTTTAAGAGAACTCCTCTCTTGCACCCAGTTTTTCACATTTACTAGCAGAGGGCTGTTGGTAATATATCCTTACATTTCACCATCTATAGGATCTACAGGGATGTCTCCCTTTTCATTCCATGTTGGTTATTTGTTACCTAATATTTCTGTAAGTGTTTTCAAATGGCAACCTTCTGGCTTTATGGATTCTATTAGCTTCATTTCTATTTCCTTAAATTATTGCCTGTTTAAAAAAATTAATTCTCTCTGCACTCTTTGAGTTTAATTTTCCTGTTCTTTTTCTACTTCTTGAGATGGATGCTTTCCTTACTGATTTTCAACTCTTCCTTCTAAAATACGCATTTAAGAAGTTGAATCCTGCAAGTTTTCATGTGTAGTGTTTTCTTCATGATTCAAAGTATTTTCTAATTTCTACTGTAACGTCTTCTTACTCCCAAGGGTTGTTCAGGAGTATACGATAACCGCACACATTTCAACCTATCAAGTTATCTTTTTGTTCTACCTTAACTGTACTGTGGTCAGAACATACTTTGTATCATTTTAATCCTTTGAAATTTGTTGCAACTTATTTTACAATACAGTTTGTAATCCGTATTTATAAATGGTCTACTCCTCTTCTGAAAAGAATATGTGTTCTTCAACATCAAAAGCCATGTTCCAAGTATGTCCATTAGGCCATTGGTAGCACCACCCAAATTTCCTATTTCCTTAGTGGTTTTTCACCTCCTCATTCTATCAGTTGCTAAGATGTGTGTGAGAATTCCCCGTTTTGACTGTAGATTTGTATCTTTCTCTTATAATGCTTATTTTTGCTTTAAATAATTCATTGCCTTCCATGTGAAATAAACCTTTCCTCATAATGAAACATCCTTCATTACCCCTAGAATTACTTCTTGCTTTAAAGCTTATTTTAATATTGACATAGCCACACCAGATTTTTTTTGGTTAAATGTTTGCAAATTCCATCAACTTTTATCCTTCAAATTGTTCTGTGTCCTGATGTTTTAACCCCATCTACCGTAAATGTATCCACAATAGTTATTTTCTAAGATCCATCCAGTATTTAGTTCAGCTACATTTCATGCGATTATGTAAATGCTGACACATCGGCTTCCAAGCCTCCATTCTATCGTGTGCTTGCGGCTTGTCCTGCGTTCAGCTGATTTTCCTTATGTTCTTTCTTTATCTCATGTTCTTTTGGATTGAATTTTTTATCACTTTGTTCTTGCTCTGTTAGTTAGGAATTATACATAAATCACACACTCTCCACCATTTTTATAATGATTGTAACATACACAAAGAGAGCAAGTATTTTCTCCCACTGTTCTGCCTTTTTAACAGTGTCTTTTCTTAAGGAGAGCTCTTAACTGTGCCGAAGCCCAACTCAGCCATTTTCCTGTTACGGCTAGCGTTTTTTATCCCTTCTCTAAAAATCTGTCCTTGATCTGGGTTTTAATAAAGACATTCTCCTACGTTTTGTTGAGAACTGTAGAGCGTTCCGTGTCCTGTACAGGAGAGCAAGCCAGCCCCCATGATCTCTAGCCGTGGCCCGGGTTTGCACGTGGGCCCGAGCAGACGTGGTCTCAGGCTCACCCGGTAACTTCAGTGTCGGCGGCTAAAAGGAATCTTCTCTCCCCATCGGAAAGACAAACACTGATAAGCAATCTTCAGATGGAAGTAGGAAGACTCCATGACTTCCCTTCGAGACTTGCACAGTGCTACAGGAGCGAAGCCCCTGTGCCGCGGGCCAAGGGGAGGCCCACCGAGTACAGCGCAGTCCAGAAGCGGGTCCACAGCGTGTCCACTTCTTGTTTTCACGACATCAAGGAATCTCACAACATTTACTCAGGTCACTTACGAATCTGCAAGCCTCCAGAGCAAGGATGTAGCATCGACTGTTAAACGGAGGTGTTCCAACCACTGTCAAGTTAACGGCCGGGGAACTGTGTGAAAAATAGTAACGGAGCCGACATAAACCCAAAGTATTTTTTAAGGCTTAGTGCTGTTTAGACGACAACCACCTTTTACATCCCTACAAGCACCGAGGATGTCTCTACGACGTACTAGTTACTGCACTGCGCACATGGTCCTGCAGGGCCTACAGAGGGCCGTCCGTCCCTCTCACCCGCCCTGTGAGACAGGAGCACAGCGCCTCTGCTCAGTGCCACCCTACAGTCTTCAGTTACACTCTGTGTACTCCGCGTAGGGAGGCATGAATTTGTCCAACACGTTTTGGGAAGGTTCACACTCAAAATCTTTAAAATACGTTTTTAACTTTTAACACTTAGTAGGATAAGAGGAGTTTTTAAAATTTACCTGTACAACATATTTCTAGATAATGACTAAAGAAATGGCAGTAAGTGTTTCCAGAAGAAGCACTTAATTCCCAAATCTCCCATCTGGGGGAGCTTCCAGCAGATGGGATAAAGGGCAGCCTGGCGCGGAGAGAATGCTGCTTTAACAGCTGTTTCCATCCCAAACATTCCCCGAGTTCTCCGCGGCGCTCCTGGTGCACAGAACATGAAGCCACATGCTGTGGCGCAGGGGTCACCACGACGTCTTCGGTTTGGTTTTACACAACCAGCGGCAATAGGGTTAGTCCTGCAAAGTGTCTGTAATCTCACAGACAAGGCTGATAAATATCACAGATTCATCAGTTTAGTAGAAAAAACAAATGTTCTATTTTTTCCCCTGGGATGCTGTATAATCCACGCCTTAAGAACATGTTTAACTTAGACTTTCCAGCCTCTTCAGCAGCTAAAAATAAGCCAGTTTAAGCTGTCAACACTGAAGTATCACAGTATCAGCAAGGCAAGCAAGTTGGCATTTATACTACCCTATGAGATAGCTCAGTAAGTTTAACGATTAAAAGACATTTGTGTCACATGCTTTCATTTACTTCTCTGACTTATCTGACAAGTGAGAAACATCTTAAGCTATTAATGAAGTTTTTATTCCCACCCTGTGAGTAGAACAGAGAAGTGTTACAAGCAAAAAACCAAAATGATATTTTATTGATGATTAACATAGCAACACAAATAATACATTTAGGACACAGAATCCAGAAACGAATGGCTGAAAACAAACAAAAACACCCTGATGTCTGCTGTACATTCAAAACTGGAAGGATAAAAATTAAAAAGAAAAAAGTAAATTACAAAAGGGATTAATCTGAATTAAAGTATTAAATAAAACTTTACTTGGAAAGGCTTAATAGAGCAGATTAGAGGCACAAAAAATTTGTAAGATACACACAGAAAATAAATTAATTTGAAATTAATGTTTATAGGTTGTTGAAAAATAATGTTGAAAGTACCATCATTTTTGAAAACATTTAAACCGAGACCAATTTACTCACCCAAGCTCTGTCATACCAGCCACAAACTCCTTTTTGCTAAATTCGCACTGTGTCGCCGCCCCGAACCTCCAGGCTATGACCAAAACGCTGACACTGGCAGGATCTAGGCTCAGGTCATCACAAAACTGTTGAATCCCGTCAATTCCAATTTTATTTTCATCTTGTGGGTCTACAGTTAAAATCAAGAGAGAAAGAAATTTTGCTGTTTTGAAAAGTAGCACTAACAGGGATGGTTGGAGTCCCAGCCCGACCAAGCATGTCCTGGAGACATCAACCGATGGAACACATTTTTTTACTGTGCGTGGAACGGCAATAAATAGTAATTTACCCAGAAAAAAGCCCTATTTTAAACATCGAGGTTACTGGACTTCAGGGGAAGAAAAAAAGAGTACTGCAACTTCTTTGAGAAGACTTCATCATTAAAAAAATATTTGATTTCCGTAAAGTAAAATAAAAATTCCAGTTTACATAATTCTAGTTTGCCCAAAGGCAAACTCTTACCAAAACCACTGCATTGCGGGTGGGGGCTGGCCGAGGCAGGGAACTTGTGACTCTTAGGTCAAGGTCATAAGTTTGAGCCCTACACTGGGTGCAGAGATTACTTAAAAATTTTAAGAAATCTGCAATTAAAAAAAAAAATACTGCATCTGTAAAGTGTTTATAATATTGGAAGTTTTGGCCACAACACTGCCAAAACAAGAAACTGATGTTTTTCTTTTTAAAGTGGGATTTCATTTGCTGTAATTTTAGTGCTACTGTACATTTAGGTTGCAAAATCATTTAGTTCATGCATCCACATTTAATTGCTTAGAAACTCAGGACTTCCTCACTTCCCATTTCTGGTTTAGAAATGAAATTAAGGAATTTAGCATTTCCTTATCAGAAAATCAAATAGTAAAATCTCTTAGAAAAATCTCAGTGAGACCTCACCAAACTAGAACTAGTAATTTCCAACAGAACGCGTGTATACTAATACATCATCCTGGCTCACGTGTTAATTTTGTTGGCTATTCGGAAGGTACCAATTGAAAATTTGTAGCTTCTTTGCTCAAATGAAGATTAAATGTGATACACTTTTCTTCCATCATACAAAATTTAACTGCGGTCACTTAAGTACTATATGCTACATTTTTATAAACATGTCATCACCAAAATAAAATAAAATAAAATAAAAGGTATGCCGTAATTTAAACAAACGAGAGCACAGGCTTCCTGCAGCCTGCTGCCCATATAAGGAGAGGACTGCTGTCCCGCAGCCTCTGCTCCTCACCCTTCCTATTGCCCACAGCTCCCAGAGTCCCAGATGCCCAGAAGGGCACACCTGCCCTCAGTGCCGGCTGGTAAATCTCAGGTGCGCTGGGAACAAGATTTTAAACGAACTGCAACTGCGGAAGTGCTCGCTCATTTGCATACATTAACATAACAACCAACTCATCTTCTCCAGTCTTTGAACAACAGATTTATTTCTAGACTCCAAGATGACTGCATAATGTGTCTACTTTAAATCACAAGAAGTGCATGAATAAAACTAAATGATAAAAAGATGCTGCTTAAACTACAGAAGTAGCTCTAAGTATTTTTTTTAAAGACACATTTGAATCATTTCAGGAATCCGCATAGCACGTGATTCACAAAATTAGCTCCACCAATTAACTTAGCCAAAAACACTTAAAGCACATTAAAGCTTATTAAAAACAATGATTTTTCATTTTGAAAACCAATGTTCATTTTTCAAACAAATCTGGTCTTTCTACCAGAGTATGTTTTTGTGCCAAGGATTTAAAAAAAAAAAAAAAAAAAAAAAAAAAAAAAAAGTGGGTTAAAGCCTCTGCCTTTGGCTCAGGTCATGATCTCAGGGTGCTGGGATCGAGCCCGGAGCCTGCTTCCTCCTCTCTCTCTGCCTGCCTCTCTGCCTGCTTGTGATCTCTGTCTGTCAAATAAATAAATAAAATCTTTATAAATAAATAAATAAATAAATAAGAAAAGAATACATAAATAAGAATTTAAAGCCCAGGAGTTATTCTGTTTGGGTTAATACTTGTTTAAATGAGGTTTTTGTTTTTGTCTTTAAATTCTGGAAATAGGTTAACCTCAGAAACCCGTAGAAAGAAGAAACAGATAAACCCTGGCTAGTTGTTGCCATGGACTCCAGCATCGACGGACGCGTGAGATGCAACCTGACGGCCTGCCGGGGGCTCCAACGCGTGCAGACTCGTCGCAGAGACTGACTCCGCAGCACGGTTGTGTTCTGACAGGAAAAGCTCCATTCTAAGTGCCGATTTCAAAGAAACAGCACCGGTCCCCAATGCAGAGCGCAAACGGTTTCCTTGCTAAGAGTTTTCCCCCTGCGGTTCCTCAACAGTGCAGCGGCTCCGGGCCCACGGTGAGGCTGCATGGTGTGAGCAGAAAGGTGACTTCTACCCTGAGGCCAGAGTTACTTCTTCACCTGCCTCCTCCCCAGAACCCTCCAGCTCACACAGCAGTGTGCCCGGGACAGCATCCCGCACGGCGAGGACACGGTGCTGCGGCAGGGCGTGCGCGCCACGGACCCTGCCCAGGACGGGCTCACCACCGCTGCGTCGGCAGACCCTGTCCCATCACCCCAGCCCAGCCGCTCTCGGTTCCCTTCCAACAGGCTGGATGTTGCAGCTGAGTCCCAGAAAGAGGAGGAAGAACCTTCTGGAGGTCTTGTGAACTCGGCACAAGAAGCCAGAATACACCTTCCGTTCCCCGGAGCTGGAAGTGAGCTGCCGGCCGTCTGCCCCCTGCTCCCAGCCTGTGCTTACCTTTGTACCTGTCATACAGCTGCTCCAGCTTCTTCCTGTCCACCCCGCTTCTCATGGGTGCCTGGAGGCAAGCGTCTGGGTTCGGCAAGAAGTCGTCTGCGGCCACGTCTGCTTTCCGCTCATCCTGCGCTATGTGGCAGGCCACGGGGAGGAAATGCCATAAACCCGGGCCCCTGCTCTTCCAAGATGACCTCTGTGCACACAGCAGGAAAGCCAACACCACCGGACCAGAGCTTCAGCGTCCCATGACTGCTGCTGGTGCTCCAGCTGGACCTGGCTGATTCCCCGTGTCAGCCTCGCTGCAGAACCCCAGGACGACACGTCTCGCTCTTCATCGGTCGGGAAGACTGCACGGTCTTCTGAGGACTGAAATAACAGCCACGGAAGAATAAATACGCAAAGTGCGACCTTCAAACAGTTACGGGGTTCAGTGTTTTATCACAAAATACACTTTGATCTCTACCCTTCAATTTGCATAAAACACGACATTATTTTTTCCCTAAGTCTCGGGAAAATCCCTCTTTACACAGGAGCCCGGGGACGCAGTGAGGGTGGGTGTCGGACCCGAGGCTTGGCCCCTCACCAAAGCCCACTGCAGGGTCCTCTTCAGCGTCGGCTGATTCCAGGCTCTGCCGAGCAGGAGAAGGGCTGCACGGTGTGTGAACATCAATGTTTCGGTTTCCCCTGTTTAAGATCAGCGGAGCCACAGTGATGAGAATATACACAGGTAACTGATGACGTGGTGGGCACCGCTCACCACAGTCCCTGAGCGGCCACAAAAGGCCCGTTAGGACTAAATGTGATCATACGAATAACAGAAACATCTGTGTACGTGAGACAGAAATAAATGGAAAAATAGGGCAGAGGCTGTGGGAGGTCGTAAACAAGGGAACTGCCAAGTCTCTGTACTATATATAGTCCGTAAGGAAGGAAAACGGCGCCCGGACTTCCAGATACGGGCCAGCCAGGTCTGGGCTTATCTCAGGTGACCTGGTGAGAAGGACATCAGTAATGAAAGTGACTCACCAGCCTCGTGAACCAACAGACGTGAATGCACCAGACGCCAGTGCTCTGAAACACTCCACAGACCATACAGGAGGGAGAGTTTCACTTGAAAGGATTTACAGTTGTTATGCCCCCCCCCAAAATGGGTCCGTGATTAAAGGAGCGAGACTGATACAAAGCAAAGGTCAAGCAAAGCTTTATTTCGCGCCAAGCATCAAGAATCTAACAGAACGTTCGGGGCCGCGCCTCTTACAAGAGAGGGCGACCCTTCTCTGTTTCACAGACTAGCTTTCAAGGGCAAAGGCCATGCGTTTGGGCCTGGCCACGCACAGGTGACCAATGACACTGTAACACGCAGAGAAAGCTGCACAGTCATGCTCGGTGACCAACTGAATTACAATTTAGCCTAGTAGACATTTGACCCAGCCTGTCACCTTGGTCAGAACTGGAGCCCAAAAGGTGCCCAAAGGGCGGGGCCCATACTCCTTGGTAGCTAGGGAGACAGTATGCGCCCCCAATGACCGGATGTCTCCACCTGGCCTGACCCACCCTTGTATTTGAGCTTTGTTACCTGGGGCTGGTTTCCAGGACTCATTTTTAAGTGCCCTGGGGAAAGGGGCGCAGGGACAGTTTAAGGGTTAAACAACAAGGTTATTGTTTAACCTTAATGGAAGCCTCTTGCTAAATAGGTCCTTACAACAGTCACTCCTGTTCAGCAAAGGACCGGACGGTTTGCAAAGCCACACAGTGCAGGCCGGCTCACAGCACTCTGCTGTGGATGACACGCGAGCGGAGACCGACGAGGTAAAGGGCAGGAAAGTCGGGGTGAGACTCAGACACACAGCACATCCAAGAGCTGAGCGCAGGCTAACCCTTTGGCTCTGAGCTTCCCAGTTGCCAAACCAAAGATGAAGACAGGATTCTATTTTCCTAAGATTTAGAAACCTACCAGTGGCCCAGAGGTGACCCAGCTCCTCCTGGCACTGAAACCCGAAGGAGTGGCCCCTGTGGTCACTCCTGGGTGACTGCCCTGTGCCCCTCCTGCCCTTTGCAGCAGAACAGCCCCTCTGCCAGGCCAACCCCACAATGGCACGAGCTTCCAAAGCCTCTTCTGACAGGACCCCTTGCTTCGAGCAGAGGACCGCTCAGCAGGAGACCACCACGCAGCTGCCCAGGTCCGGTCTGGGCATTGCAGGGTTTCCACCAAGACAAAACTCCCTTCACAACAAGCCCAAGCCATTATCTGCCTTTCTCACGCTCATTGGAACACAGTGGAGGCTACGTGTGACGTGTGATCTTTGCAAAAATGTAATGCAAATATGTAATGGCTGATTATTGTTATTTTTAAATATACAAATGTTTTTAAACTTTTCATTGTAACTTCTAAAACAGTAAATCCCAATGGCTACAACTCACACAAACAAAAACTCTTTGGGCTCCAGCAATTTTTTAAAGTGCCCAGAGGACCCGGTTCTAGCAGGTCTCAGAAGCTCCAAGGAGGCGGAACATGGGGCCGCCTGGAGCACGGGCTGTTGGTCACCTGGGGTCTTGGGTCCCTTCTGGGAGCTAGAGAAAATCTCAGATCCTCTCTCCAGCAAAACATGCGGTTTTGCATAAAACTTGGGGTTTTTCACAGATCACTGAAGCCTATTGACTGGTTTTTCGGAGGGGAAGGGAGTTGAAACTTAAGTTAGAAGGCCCAGTAAGGCAGATGAAGGGGCCTCGTCTCTGTTGCAGCTACCCAGTTCCACAATGCGCAAATGACCGGTGAGCAGTATACCAAAAAAAACTTTGTTTACACACACGGGCAATGAGCCTGTGGGCTATACTTTCGAACCCTAATTTAGACTCTAGGGAAACATATAGAATATATATTCTGTACGTTATTTCCTGAAATTGAGCCACTGAAAAGAACTAGACAAAGAGCTTGAAGTTGTATTTTCTGGTAAAATCTCATTTAGCTAAATTAGGACAGATCTCATATGCTTTGACAGTAAGCTGACAAAAGGGAGAGCAGCATCTTTGCTGAAGGCGATGGCCTCCCTGACGGGGGGTGGGTAAAGCCAAGGGTCCCTCAGAAACTAGAGTGGAGAGAGATGTCCGACACCCAGCCAGGGCATCACTTAGCAATGCTCGTAGCATCTGTATTAGGCAAATCGCCATCTGCGCTAGATTTTAAAATTCTGTCATGGTTGTAAAATAAAATTTTGTGCACATAAACAATGAATCTCGGCCATAAAAAGGAACAAGATACTGAAAAACGCTATGATGTAGACGAAGTTTGAAAATGTTACACCAAGTGAAAGAAGTCAGACTCGGAAGGCCAGATGTCGTGTCCATTACAGGAACTACCCAGACAGGCCAGTCTACAGACAGAAGCAGTGCAGTGGCTGTCCGGGGCCTGGTGGGGAATGCGGAGTGGGGAGTGACCCCTCAATGAGTGTGGGGTTTCCCTGAGGGTCGTGACGTGGTCTGGAGCTCAGCAGAGGTGGCGGTAGCACAGTACCGTGGGTGAACTCAAGACCACTGGATCACACACTTGAAAATACCTGATTTTATGTTATGTGGATTCTGCTTCCAAAAAAAGTTCAGCGTGGCACTCTTAGAACCTCCAGGACGAATCCACAGTGCGGCGCGCTGTTAGGTAGCCAGCCTGCTGCACAGCGTCACACAGCTGGCGGATCTGCACCAAGTAAATGTTGGCAGACACTAAAAGATCTCGTGTCTGGTCTTGAGGGACTTCTCCTGATCAACACCTCTTGGAACTTCTAACACACGACCAAACGGTTATATCAACAGTGTAAAGAACAATACACTCTGGAAACTCTAGAAAAAGAGGCACAGGAGTGCACAGACCCAGCCCGGCCAAGTGGCTCGAATCGTTACTGTGTAAGTTACCAAGTCGGTAGCCAGGCAGAGACCCAGACAAGCCCGTCCTTCTCCGTCCATCCCAAGCGCCTCGCAGGGCACAGGGCGCTGGCTCCGCGTGAGTAGTAGCCACCGTCTAAGCTCAGCCCAGAACAAGTCTGCTGCCAGAATGAGCAGGAATGGGATTCTCAATACAGGGACAGCAGCGCGAGTTACGCCTCCCAGGTTTCCCGAGAAAGTAGCAGCGACTAAAACAATGATCGCCAGCTAAGAACAGAGACCGCGCGTGCTTCACACGTCACAGTTGGTAGAAAAAGGAACTGGCATAAAGCTCTCTAGAAAGAAATGTCTCATAAGCTAAAAAAATGACAAGGGCTAGAACGAGCCCTGGACAGGCTGAATCCATGTAAAAGTAACGAAGGCCCGTGTCGGCGGGACCAGGGCCTGCCCTTCCAGCTCACAGCCCTCTCTGGAGGGCATCAAGGAACGTCAGCAGCTTCTCGGGGTGGTGGTGGTGGTGGTGGTGTTCAATTGTTTCACTTTGTTAAAGTATATAAAATTCTTGAATGAAAATAGGGCGAACTCAATAAAGATTTTTTAAAAATCTCTAAACTATAGGAAAAAACTAAAACATTTCAACTGTAAAAAATCATCTATATAACCTGGGCACCAAGATTGCCCAGACACAAAATGGAAAAAAAAAAAGGGGTTTTTTTTTTTGTTTTTTTCTTTTAAAGGTTTTTATTTGACAAGAGAGAGCAGAAGCACACAAGCAGAGGGAGCGACAGCACAGGCAGAGCGAGAAGCGGGCTCTCCACCGAGCAGGGAGCCTGATGCGGGATGGATCCCAGGACCCCGAGATCATGACCGCAGCCGGAGGCAGACGCTTCACCGACAGAGCCCCCGGCGCCCCTGCACAGGCTCTCACCACGAAAGAACGTCCGCTTGGGGCTGCGGGGCAGCCACCCCGCTGCAGCCCGCGACGCCGACTTGTCACTCCGGTCCGCGTCCCCCGACTCGCTCCCGGGTCTTCACCGCCGGCGCGGGCGGCTCCGTCCTCTTCGGCGCGTCGCGCTCCTGCCGCCCCCGGGCCGTCCGGAGCCTCCCGCCGGGTTCCCAAGCCCCGCGTCCCCAGTCCCGTTTCTCCGGCCCGCCGTGCCCCATCTCCTTCCCTCGCCCTCACGCCTCCACCCTCCCGGCACTTGCGTCCGGGCCGCGGCCGCCGCTCGGAAACCCCCGCCGGCCGCGCGACCTGAGGACGACCGCAAACACGCTCCTCCCGGCCCCGAGGACTCTGCGCACCGGATCCCCGTCCGGTCCCCGCCCCGTCTCCGCGTCTCCCGTTCCCGAGGCTTCCGTCCGCCCCGCTGCGCTCGGGGCCCCTCGGGCGGTCCCGGCCGCGGGCACCTCACCGGCCCCGCCCAGAGTCCCGGGCCCGAACCCCGGCCCGGCGGCGTCCCCGCGGCTGGACAGCGGCCCCCGGAGCGCCGGCCCGTCGGTCCCGCTCAGCGTCTGCGCCGCACCGCGTTGCCGCGTCCCCGAACTCACCAGACACGGGCGCTCCCACCCCGTCTCCACGTCTCGTTCCAGAAGCTTCCGCGCCGCTCCTCGCGACCTCCCTCCCGCCGGCCGCTGCGACCCTCGGTGTCGCCGGCGACTGCCGGAAGCGGGTGAGCGAAGGTCCGTCCGCTCCGCACTGCCCCTTCACCCCTGCGGGGCAGTCCTCGCCCCCCGCGCAGGGCCCCGCCCCGGCCTCCGACAGCCCCGGACTGCGCGTCTGTGGACGCCCGCGACCCCTACCGGCCGCGCCACCCGCCGCACCTCTGCACGACGGCTGCCCCGCGACTCCGCCCCGGCCCCGTGCACCGTCGCCCCACCTCGTCCCGCGCCCAGCGGAGCCCCCCGGCCCGAAGCCGCCCGGAGACCCGCGCGCCCCAGTCCCCGGCGCTCCTTCGGCCGCAGCGCGCAGGAGGGGCCGGTGGGAGGCGACCCCGCGGGCCACATACCATGCTCTCCGGCGCCTCCAGCGTCTGCCGGCCCGGCCGTCTGCGCACGCGCCCGCCACGGCCGAGCGGTCCTGATCGTCGCCGTCTGCGCCTGGACACCCGGCCCGGAGAGGGCGCAGGGGACGGCGACGGGTCACCCCGCTGAACTCCAACGCCCGGCGTGCAGCGCGCCGCCCGAGGGCGGGCGGCACCCAGACCCCGCCCCGGCTCCCAGCGTGCATTGCGCCGCCCGGGGGCTCACGGGACTCCACCACCTGCGCTCCCTCCCGGCCCCAACGTGCCCAGCGCCGCCCCGGGGGCCGACGGGACCCAAGCGCGCCCTCTCCTACAAATCCCGACGTGCACTGCGCCGCCCGGGGGCCGACGGGACTCAGGCTCCGCCCTCTTAAGCAGGCGCACCTCCCTCCGGCGGCGTCCTCTGCGGTGGCGCTCCGGAGCGGTCGACGGGCGGTCAGGACCCTCCCCGCGCCGGACCGCGTCCGGGTCCCCGCCCCGGGGGCGGACCTGCCGCCTGGAAAGGGATGCGCCTGAGGCGCGCCCCTGTCGGGTCCTCCGCTGAGGGCGCCGGAGAGCGGGGCCCAGGACGCACGTCTGCCGGGCCGCGTCCAGGTGAGCCGCGCTCGCCGCTGAGGCGCGGGGCCTCGAGGCTCGGTCCGCGGCGGTCTCCGCTTCCCCGGCCCCTCGGCCGCTGCTGCTTCCGCGGGCGGCGTGCCCGTTCTCTGCCCCCGGGTCGTGCCTTCCGCGTGTGCCCCGCGCTCCCCCGCCCCCGGGTCGCGCGCATGCCCGGCCTCCTGGTGCGGGGCCACTGCGCGTCCCGCGCGGAGCTGGGCCGGCCGCCGCGGTCGCCGCTCGGCTCCCAGGTTCCCGCCTGAGACCCCGCGGGGCAGCCGCGCGGAACCCGAAGCCCTTCGTGCGTCCCTGCGGCCCCCGATCGCGGGGGAGGGCGGCGACCCCTGCTGGCCGGCTGTCACCGCGGGATCCGGAGCCGGCGCGGCCGGTCCCCGACCCGGAGCGGCCCTCGGGCTCCAGGGAGCGCGGGTGCCTTCCTGAGGCTCTGCCCTCGGGGCTCTCCGGCGAGCGCCCGGGTAACCCCAAGCCCAGAGGAGCGCGACGGGCCCTGACGCTCGCTGCCCTTGCCAGGGCGTGCGCCGGCTCGGCCTCCAGTCGTCGAGCGTTTGTGGGGTCGCCCTCGGGGTCAGAGCGTCTTCCCGGTTCCGAGCGCCGTTCTGTGACCCCGACTTGTTGTTTTTTAGTTTTTTGTTTTTTATTATTTCTTTAAAAGGTTTTATTCATTGGCAGAGACATCGCCAGCAGGCAGAGAGGCGGGCAGAGGTGGGGGGAAGCCGGCTCCCCGCCGAGCAGAGAGCCCGACCCAGGGCCCCGAGACCGTGACCCGAGCCCCCCAGGCGCCCCCGTGTACATCAGCTGTTTAGAAAGTAGCGCGTCCGCGGTTGGGGTAGGGAATGCGGTGGTGGTTTCGCGGTGAACGTGCCATGGCTGAGTTTCCCTTCGTTCCCTCCCTCTGTTAACGCAGTCTCTGAGTTCACCGACGACGTGCGAGCCTGAAGTCGTGTTGGTGACACCGTCCGCGCTGTCGGGTAAGAATCCGGCCTCCGCCGCCCAGTCCGTGGGCACTCGGAGTTCGCCGCCAGCTGGACGGCGGCGGCTGCTTCCTCCGGGAGTTTGCTCCCTGAGACCTTTCCGAGACCTTTCCTGTCCTACTCGGTGCCCAGTCATTCTGCATCGGGAAGTGTCGCTGGTATCACAGAGTTTTCCTGTCGGGGCGCCCGGGTGGCTCAGATCATGGTCTCAGGGTCCTGGGATCCAGCGCAGCATCGGGCTCTCTGCTCGGCGGGGACCCTGCTTCCCCCTCCCTCTGCCTGTCTCCGTCTGCTTGTGATCTCCGTGTGTGGAATAAATAAATAAACGATCTCTAGAAAGAAAGAAAAGAGATTCTGATGTTAAACCATTCCCTACAAAGATTTTCACGTTTTCCTCTTTCAGAAGAAGCCGAAGGACCCTACCGACTGGTGGACTGGACTCCCGCCTCGCCTGCACTGCATTGCGGGCCCTGGGATCTCCTGCCTGTGGCTCTAGGCACCGCCTGTGGTACCAGGTCAGTGTGCCCCACGCTCAGGTCTTGGTTCAGCAGACCGGATGCGGCTGGTTCCTCCGCAGGGCTGTGTTGGATCCCGGCTGGGCTGACCTTGGCCTGACAGGCAGCGGCCCCCTGTACTGCTGTGGGGAATGAACTAGATTCTTCCCGGCAGTTTGATCATGAAAATTGGAGAAGGTGGGTCCAGAAGGTCCAGAGGACGATGCGGGACCCTGTGGTGCATGTGAGCAGAAGGCTGGGAGGCAGAGCCATGAGGTTTTCACGTTTCAGACCGTTATAGAAAATTGAAGAAAGTAGAGGAGTTCCCCTCCCCATCTGCCTCCCCAGCCCCATTCCCTGAAGGGACGTCAGCAACCCCCGGACTCTAGGGCTCTGTCTCACATCCGATGTCTGAGGAAATAGTCCCTTTACATACCTGCAGTCCCATAGAGTCCAGAGTTAGGGGCATGTGGGAGAAATCTTTAGCTTGGGTGACTTCACTCTGAAAAAGGCTGGTTTCAGACAACGTTATTGTGCTTTGCTTTTGAACTCTTTATCCAGTAAATGATGTAACATTTACGAATTACTGAAGATTTTCAAGTGGATGAGACTAAAGTGACTTTCATACGACAGTGAATTAAGGCATCGGAAATACTTCTAAGAAGATTTATTGGAGAGAGAGTGGTGCGTGCTGGGGGGAGGGACAAGGGGGAGAGGGAGAGAGAGAATCTGAAGCAGACTCCCTGCATAGCATGGAGCCTGACACCGGCTTAGCCCCACCATCCGTGAGATCGTGACCTAAGCTGGAACCAAGAGTTGGATGCTGAACCACCCAGGCACCCCTAAAGATATTGGAAGTTTTTTTTGTTTTTGATTTTTTTGAGTAGGCTTAATAGTGAATCCATTCGCCTTTTTTTTTTTTTAAAGATTTATTTATTTATTTGACAGAGAGATCACAAGGAGGCAGAGAGGCAGGCAGAGAGAGAGGAGGAAGTGGCTCCCCGCCGAGCAGAGAGCCTGATGCGGGGCTCGATCCCAGGACCCTGGGATCATGACCCGAGCCGAAGGCAGAGGCTCTAACCCACTGAGCCACCCAGGCGCCCCTCCATTTGCCTTTTTATCCTAAATAAATAACTCCTTATTAAATATTTGTGTTCTTGATCAAGTAATCTCATCAATTTTAAGATAAGTTTTGGGAATCGTGTTCTGCATTTATCAAGCAAGCAAACCCATTAGAGATTTGGCTAGGCTGTGGAGATAAGTTTTAACTAAAGTTGAAATATGTGTAAATGAAACCTTTGGGGGTGGGTGGTGTTCAAAGCACTGATTCTGGTGTTGCTCTGAACAGAAAGTGACCTTGTGTTTTACTGCAGCAGAGACATCTTAAAAACCTTCAGCTCTGGTTAGGATGTTTCCTCGTCATGGATACGTTTTCCTTGTTCTGCAGCGTAAATGGTGATCATTAAACATGATGAGGGTTTAGTGGGAAATGGTAAGCCTTTACATTCAAGTCTTAGAGTTTTACTTTGAGATAATTATTTTCGGATAATACTTACAGTTAAAAGAACTAATACAAAGAAATCCCATAGGTCTTTCACCCAGATATCCCCAGTGATAGCTCCTGACAAAACATATGGTGTAAGTAGAAGACGGCTTTGGTCCGATTCTCCCACCGACGCAGACGGCATGTTCTGCGTGCACTCGTGTGTGTGCTCAGATCTGTGCGAGTTTGTCACGCATGGATTCCGGGGCCACCAGCACTGCCAAGACACAGACCATTTCCATCCACAGGGTCCCTCTGCCCCCTTCCCTGGCCCCTGACAGCCCCTGTCCGCTCTCCCCCTCCACAGAGTGTCATTCCGCAGTGCCGTCCGTCTAAAAGGAGTCGTGGGGCCCATGTGACAGGCTGTCCTCACGCACTCTTGAGATCCACTGAGTTTGGATCAGTGAATCAAGATATAGAAATTCTAGGACGCCTGGGGGGTTCAGTCGGGGAAGCGTCTGCCTTCGGCTCTCGTCATGATCTCGGGGTCGTGGGATCAAGCCCTGCTTCAGACTCCATGCTCATGAGAGGTCTGCTTCTCCCTCTGCCTCCCCCACTGTTTGTGTGCATGCATGTGCTCTCGCCCTTTCTCTCCCTTGGATAAATAAATACAATCTTAAAAAAAAAGTATAGAAATTCTAGAAATTCATTTTAAAAACAATAAATCCAAAGTGTCTTTTTTATAATTGAAGGTAATAATAATAAAATACTGGAGCTAAAAACGTTTATTATTTACTCAAGAAAAAGCATGTAGCAGTTCAGGAGTGCATAGGATTTGGTAGCGAGTTTGAAGGTTAGATGAAATTGAACTTATGAAGAAGGAGTGATTTGTTTTCAGAGTCTATAAATTCAGGTTCATGTTCATGAATCAGATTTGTTTTGGTGGAAATATTGTATGACCACAATTAAAATTTTCCATGATTTCTCATAAAAATTAATAGCCTGTCACGTGTCGTGGGGTGGAGTTATACTATTTAATTTCAGGAACTGGTCTGGGGAAGGAAGCAGAGATGAGTGGAAGCGCGTCGTTCACAAGCTGTGTGGCCAGTTATTTGTCTGCAGTTTGAAATCCATACAAGAATCTCTTTGATCTCTTAGGGAAAATGGGAAACATTGACAAGCTTTGGAAATCTCTATCTTGGTTCTGAAAAATGCTAAAAAAGCATGCGCTTCTGAAGTAGTGATTGAATTCTTTCTGTTCCCTGGGACAGTAGAAGCTTAGCCGTAAAATGAGTCATTAAAATGGCAGATTAACTACGTTGCTAGGCATTACTATGATTCATCACTTGTTTACTTTTAAGGTGGTAACATTTACTTAAAGTTATATTACAACCGTGACCTAAAGTCGGGTAACTTAGGTGGCACGTTCTCATGTATCCTGCCTCGTTGGAAGAAAGTGAACTATTGTAGGTACGTGGTTCTTTAGGTGACCTCAGGAGCTGAGGGATTCGAAAATGTATTGAAACTGAGAAGTTTCCTGACTTTCTAATCAGAGTACTGAGCCAGAATATAATTTTTTTTGGTGACTTTTGATGGGCAGGTGTCCTTCCCATCCTCCAGTCGTGGTGTTTGCGGTTCAGCCCTCACTGAATCCCCGGGGGGCCGGTCTTTGCGGAGTTCTTGTGCTGGTTTTTCAGAAGTTCTGTTTGGTCTCCGCCTTGTCCTGCCTGTCCTTTCTTGGTATTGTCAGAATTTTACCTCCAGAAATGTCACAGTCTCGTTTTTGCTGCCTCTGATCTGTTTTGCCTGGGAAAGCAGATTACGCTTGTGAGCGTTGGGGTTCCCGGTGAAACTGAGGTACAGCGGCGTGTTTGAGTCGCAGACCCCCAGGGAGGGAGACGACCGGCACGTTTGTCGTGACGGCCCATGGGGTGCTGCTATGAATGACTCATTCATACTAATGTTTTGTTTAACTGCAAGGCTTGTGTGAGTGGCAGGTTTGGTTTGTTTTCGTTTCTGAACAAGTACTTGTGCCTGGTGATCTAGTCACCAGGTTTCATTGGTTGCTTTTTAGGGCGTAGCTTGCTTGGCCTGTCTTGTGTTTGTTACTTTTTCCTACCTTGTTCTCCGTTTTCCTACCTCCGAGGTGATTTCTTCTTGGTGGCCTTGCTGACACTGCTTCTTGGTCCCTCGCTCCCTTGGAGGACGCAGCCCTGCCCTCCTGGTGTAACCGGGAACCTCAGCCGCGGCACCCACTGCTGCCCACGGCACAGCCTGCGGTGAAACTTGCGCCTGTCACGGTCGGTCCTGTCTGTGCTTCCGTTGCCAGGATCAGTGCCCTTGTGGTGCCTGGGCACTTCCTCAAGAGAGGGAGAGACGGAGCCTACGTTTGGATCATAGAGGATGTTTGAACATTTAGTAAAGCCCTATCGATCCGGATGTGATGGTGTTTTGTGATTTTCTTTTTCTGCGTTTGGCATCTGTGACTTTGGAAATTCAGCAAAATATCTAATGATTTTGGTAAGAAAACAGTATGCTCGAGTAAGCTAATAGTAGCTCAGAGGGTTTCATTCAGAAATGTGGAGCGTGTTTCCTCCAGGTGATTCACAGATCTGAGGTAGCGGAAGTTGATGGTGTTTTCTGACCTTTAATATGTGGACCCTCTTAAGTCGAGTTGGGTTTTGTGTTTTGCACACAGTAGAGTTAGTAGGTATATGAAGCCAAGTTTTCTTTAAAAAGAAAAATTGTCTTTAAATTCGGCATAACCTTGCATCCCAGTTCTTTACCAGGCGCCGTACTTCAGTGTTCAGCGTTCGATTAGGTCCAGGTATAGTAGTCTAGATATTATTGTTTATCGAGAAAAAGTAACTTCTTCAAAAAAGTGGTAGCTTTCCGGATGTAATTATTTAATATTTTTAACTCTGATCTCAGTGGGATGAGTCGTTGGTTCAACTATATGTGACAGTAAATCTCTTCTCCAGCTGAAAATGTGTGTGTAAAACGCAAGCTGACATTGGCGGAGGCCTTCGGACCGTGTGGCCCTGTCCGCTAAAACTGGACCATGAGGGTGCTGGAGGAAAATTACTTGTGGGTGCTGCTTGCGCTGCTCTGTGTGGTGGCCAGCGCTGCGGAGCATGAACAGGTGGCGAAGCACGCCATCAAGTTACACCGAGGCCGCGGAGCCGCCGGCGCGCAGCGGAAGCAGTGGGTCCTGGACGGTTGCCGGAAGCTCTCCGGGCTTCTTCGCCAAAAGACTGTGGTTCTTAACAAACTGAAAAGTGCGATCAGAGCGGTGGAGAAAGACAGCAGCCTGTCCGATGAAGAGAAGCTGTTTCAGGTGCACACATTCGAAATTTTCCAAAAAGAGCTGAACGAAAGCGAAAACTCAGTGTTCCAGGCGATCCACGGCCTCCAGAGAGCCCTGCAGGGGGACTACAGGGACGTCGTGAACATGAAGGAGAGCAGCAGGCAGCGCCTGGAGGCCCTGCGAGAGGCTGCGATCAAGGTCAGTGCGGCCCGCTCTGGGCCAGAGGGCAGGGCCCGCGGGGGTCCGGCGAGAGGGCGGCGGGCGCTTGGGCCCCTGTTCGCAGCAGGGCGTGTGCGGGAAGTGTCCCTTCCTTGTGTGGGACATCTTAGCACAGCTCCCTTCCAGGACTTCTAGCAGCGGTTGTGGTGCTTTTCTCTGCTGTGGAAACTCCCAGCTGATTAAAACAGTGACCATAAACCGACGTGGAAGTAAATGTATTTGTAACCACCATCAGCATTTTGATTCTCACAACAGTTGTTTTTAGCGTGAAGGTTGGCTGTCGAGGGTCCATCTGCTGAAGATTCAAATACTAAAGTTCGTTTTCGGCAATATGTGCATTTGAAATCAGCATTTTGACGAAGCTTTTTTTTTTTTTTTTTAAGATTTATTTATTTATTTGACAGACAGAGATCACAAGTAGGCAGAGAGGCAGGTAGAGACAGAGGGGGAAGTAGGCTCCCCGCTGAGCAGAGAGCCCGATGTGGGGCTCGATCCCAGGATCCTGAGATCATGACCTGAGCCGAAGGCAGAGGCTTAAACCACTGAGCCACCCAGGCGCCCTGACGAAGCGTATTTTTAAAACGGAGAGACGAAAGTATTGCCGTATCGGATGTGGTGTTTATGTATGATTTTTTTAGCCGTCATTTACGCTGTTTGTTACGTCAGACACTTTAAATCCCGATCTTCCTTGACTCGTGATGGGGCGTTGTCCCAGTAAGCCCGCCGCAGGTTGCAAATACAGCAGGTCAGAAATGCATTTAGTCACCCGAGCTGCCCAGAGCTGTAGCAGTGTTAGCTGACATGAGGCCCGCTCCGTAGTGACGCGCTGAACACCTCACGTGCTGTGTTGAGTTCTGTACTGAGCGTGAACACAGAGTGCTTGTCGTTGGGGCCGTTGTGCACCCCGTGGTGGCGGCCGATGGGCAGCTGTGGCCCCATGCCACGGCCCAGCATCATGAGAGAGGATCCCACTGCCTATGGTAGCCCGGGAAAGATCCCATCAGAATGCCAGGTGTGGTTTCCACTGAGCGTGCGTCCCTGTCACACCCCCGAGAGGTCAGGAGGTTTACGTCCGGCCATCCTAAGTCAGAGACCATCGGTATGTGAAATACGTCATTTTCATAGAAAGCACGTGGTATTAACACGCAGTTCAAACAGTGAAGAGGGTACAGACTATTAAACTTTCTTTACCAAAGGACAGTATATTTGGTAGAAACACGGTGATAGGGTAGATGGCTGAGTCAGGGTCAGGGTTTTCGGCCCCCTTGATTCAGGAGCATGTGTCTTTGGCATGTGTGACTGTGTGTCGGCAACAGACCTTGATGCTCTCGTCTGAACAGACGCTGCTTGCCAGTGGCCCAGGACCACAGGTGTTTCTGGAGTGCGGCCGTCCATACGTGGTCGGCGTGGCGTCTGCAGTAGAGTCTGTCCAGTGAGGGGCTCTGCGCGAGTAGATGACCTTCAGAATTTACTCCAGGGCTATAGCACGTTCGTTGGTGTGTCCATCACACAGCTCTCCCTGACGTTCTCGGAGCTCGTGACATCCAAGTGATGGAGGGTGCTCGACCTTCTCTCCTGGCCGGAGCCACACACACACACGATTACCAACGGATTTGGCAGTGAGAGCGTGTGGGTTGGCGTGGCCGGGCCAGGCATTCGGATGGAAGTCCTGGCCTGGCCTCTTTCCTAATAAACCCAGATTTCCTTTCTCACCAACGCACAGGAGGAGACAGAATATGTGGAACTTCTGGCAGCGGAAAAACATCAGGTCGAAGCTCTCAAAAGCATGCAGCACCAGAACAGAAGCTTATCCATACTCGACGAAATTCTTGAGGATGTGAGAAAGGCAGCCGATCGCCTCGAGGAGGAAATAGAAGAACACGCTTTCGATGACAACAAGTCCGTGAGTAGCAGTCCGGGACGCGTCCCTCTCTGCTCGGCTGCGTGCGGCTGAGTTCGCCGGCGCTCTGGTCGCGGTTGGACTGGAAGTGAAGACGGGACCAGAGCCCCTGCCGGGCTCAGAAAGAGACCGGTTTGTCGCGTGGGAGTCCGCTAGATAACCCTTGCCTTCGCCTTGCATTTTTGTCGGTGCCTCACCAGTGGCTCGTCTCTGTCCCACTTTTGCCTTCAGGGGGACTGGGACTCTGGTCTTAAGAAAGCTTGCCCTGGGACAGTCAGGTTTCAGTGCGGATCTGCCCAGGGGAGCCGTCAAGTCCTTCTCGGAAGCGCGTCCGGCGCAGGCTCTCAGACATGTCGCTTGTTCAGGCAGGTTGAGGATTCTCTGGGGAAAATGACATTAAGGCCAGAAATTGGCTGTGAGTCCTGAGAAGGACGCTGAAAAGCCTTCGGTAGGAAAGCAGGTGGGAACCCCGCTCAGGGTGTGAGCACCGCGTAGGCTGCTCTCGGACATCGCCGGCCAAGGCAGGGAGGGGCGCGAGTGTCTTCTTGAGGGAGCTCGCCTGCCCTTTACGCAGTGCTCAGCGAGCTCTTCCGTGTCCGGCCATCGGGCTGTCCCTGCCACGCCCCCCCAGTTCCCTTCTGCCCCCGGCACCTTGGGTCTGTGCGGATCCTGCAGACAAGGGCTCAGCCTAGCACTTCCCCCATTTCAGAGGTCCGTCACGGGTTCCAGACCCTCTCCTCGGGCTCCCAGAGCCCAGGAAGACAGTTTCTTTGCTGGGTGATGGTGACATTGTGAGGGACACAGTTGAGGTACAGCCAGGTGTTAAGGGGTGAAGAGTGGATGCCGCTCACCCGCTCGCCGGGGCGGCTCCCTCCTCCCAGCCGGACGATCTCCGAGCCCCCGCGTCAGGGTTTACTGGGAGCCGCCTCGTGTGGGCCTGTGATGAACTTAGCCTCTCGCCCCCTTCCCTCCCGCAGCCCCATCCTGTGGGGATCTAGTGGCTTCCTAAAAATGCCGTCACTGCCGTGAGCTCAGGTGAGGCTGCGGAGCGCCCGTGAGGTGCTCCTGTTTCTCTTCACACGTAGGAAATCACACGGGTTGTGGGTGCTGTCAGCCAGGAAGGGGGCTGAGGACCAAATGCGTGTTTGTTGGTACAGGTGTGCCCTGAGCCAGGTAGAGCAGGTGTCTGGAAGTCATAGAAACCCTAAACACTTCCAGCCTTAAATCACCTCTGTACTTGAAAAAATTTTCCTCAACATGTGTTCATGAGCATGTGTCCGTGTTTCATCACACAACGGAACGCTGGAGACGTTTCCTGTCACTTCTCTATGGAATTTTTGCTCTAAAAATTGAGAACATTTCCTTGTTTCCAGTGACACAGTGTTGGTTATTCTCACAGGTGAAAGGGGTCAATTTTGAGGCAGTCCTCAGAGTAGAGGAAGAAGAGGCCAATTCCAAGCAGAACCTCACAAAGCGGGACGTGGAGGATGATTTGGGTCTCAGCATGCTGATCGACTCCCAGAACAACCGGTACATCCTGACCAAACCCAGAGACGCCACCATTCCACGCGCAGATCACCACTTTCTAAAGGTCATCTGTCTGTCTGCTCCCCTCTCAGAACCCCCCTCCTTCTTTCGCGCTTCCTGGTGTTCACGCGAAGTAAGACGGAGCCTTATTTCCTGAGCATCATAGGGTACACAACCTTCCTCCCAACAGAGATTTTACTAGCATTCCGTGTTTTCTCTGACTTGAAGCAGTTTCTCTTCATCTTTATTTTTTCCCCAAAAGAATAAGAGAATAAGGCATTTTAATATTTAAAATGAAAATTAATTTTTCTTTTGGGAATTTGGGAGTCTATGAAGTCCGGAGCTGCTCTGATGGGCTCCAGCTCGGCCCTGAGAGGGAGCATGGGATGAGGCCAAGAGGCTTCGGCTCCGGCGCTGTGGGTGGTTTCGTGTAGACGTGGGTGCGGGATGAGGTCCGGTTCCCCCAGAGGAGGTGACAGGCGTTCTAGACTGAGCTGGATTCACGTCTGTGCCCTCTGGGGAAGCCAGTGGGGTAAAGAAGATACGGGATTACGGAAAGATCTGCAGTTGACAGAGCTGTGGGTGGAGATCACTGCTTGGGCTTGGACCAGAGAGGGTAACTGGTACAGGAGTGACTGGGGCAGCTCAGGGAAGGCTGTCGGGCTCCGGACACCCCGCTGGGTCTCCAGCGTCCTCCCAGGTGCCGGGATTTTGCTGCTCTTCAGGAGGATGGCGGCACCCACTGAGAGGAAGGTCTGTGACCCCCAAGGAGTGCTGGGAGTGGCTGACTCCTGGGGTGGGGGGGAACTCAAACCTGCCTTCATTGCCGCTGCCGCCAACGGAGACTGGGAGGGCCGCTCCGCAGGACGCCCGCTTTCTCTGCCGCCAGCCCCTTCTGGTCCTGCCCACGGTTACCTCAAGTGTCTGTGTCTGTTTTTTGTTTATTCTTCTCCAGGACATCGTTACCATAGGAATGCTGTCTCTGCCTTGTGGCTGGCTGTGCACAGCAATAGGACTGCCTACGATGTTCGGTTATATTATCTGTGGCGTACTTCTGGGGCCTTCGGGGCTGAACACTATTAAGGTAAGAGCAGAATCTGACTGTTGTAGTACCCTTTGACAGAACAGCGAAGAGGCCCGGACTAAAGGGTTTTGACGTTTTGAACTTGAATTGATAAAGATAGTAGTTTCTTATAAACCATGTTGAGGAAGATGCTCTACAAAATAGTTTCATAAGAAATGTCTAAACCGTAAGGAAATAATTTTGTTCACTAGTGAATGGATGACTCGACTAGAGAAAAAATCCTGGTACATGTCTTTAAATTTTATTAGTTTCAGAATTTCTGTTTCCAGTAATAGTATGAATTATATTATTCAGACACTGAAAACAACTCAAAATGGTGGATTCAATATGTAATTCAAATATTTGTACCATATGGTGAAGCTGGTAAAGTAGTGACAAATTAACAAGCCTAAATGTGGGGTGTTGTGAGAGCCCCAGGAGACTGTGAGTGCTGGGGTAGAGGCGGCTGTTGCTGAGGCGGAGCAGAGGCTGTGGCAGTAGAGGCTGTGGCAGCTGGGGCTGTGAGCTTCAGCCTGTGTCGCCGGCACTCTGTGGACCCCCGAATGTGCCGTCTAGTAACACACAGTTCAGACAAAAAGAACAGAGAATGCCCAGAAGGAGCGTCATGAGTCCCACACGGAAGGAGCGTACGGGGTGGTGAGGAATGCGGCAGAGCCCTCAGGAGGAGGACGGGCAGGCAGGCAGGGAGAGGTGTGGGCGCTCCACTGGGGGCCTCTCCCCTGCGGCTAATGGACACACCCCGCCGGGCAGGTGTGCTGCAGCTTCTCTAGACCGGACAACAGAAGAAGATGTGAAAAAAGTCCTCATCCCCAAGTAATCTTCTCAGTGGGTCTGATTGGCAGGGGGATGGGGGCTGTGCTCGGGCTCAAAGCCCAGGACCTTCCTGGCAGGTCCTCTTGTGGCCTGAGCTCAGCGTGGCAGGGTGGCCTGTGGGAAGAATGGTTTTGAGTTTGTTTGTTTGTTTTTTTTAAGATTTGTATATTGGAGGGGCGCCTGGGTGGCTCAGTGGGTTAAGCCTCTGCCTTCGGCTCAGGTCATGGTGTCAGGGTCCTGGGATCGAGCCCCACATCAGACTCTCTGCTCAGTGGGGAGCCTGCTTTCCCCCGCCCCCGCCTCCCTCTGCCTACTTGTGATCTCTGTCTCTGTCAAATAAATAAATAAAATCTTAAAAAAAAAAAAGATTTATATATTAGAGAGGGCACCATGGAGTGGAGGCAGCGGCAGAAGGAGAAAAACTGACTCCCCACTGAGTGCAGAGCCCGATCTGCGAGATCGTGACGAAGCCTGAGACGGCGACTTGAGCCAAAACCGAGAGTCGGACACTTGACCGACTGAGCCCGCCGGGCGCCCCTGGGAACAATGCTTCTAATTCAGTTTTCTGAATAGGTGATCTCCATGTGTTTGAGGACAAAATGGTGTGGGTAAAAAAAAAAAATTTATTTGTAGATGAAAAATCTCTTCCTGCCCTTGTCCCATCCCTCCCTTTCCAGAGTATTTACAAATGATAGCAAATGCAAATGTATTTTTCTTTTTTATTTTTTCTTCGTAGCAACGACTGCTTGTAAGGATTAAGGCTAAATGATAAGTAAAGGCTGAGTCAGGTGAAAACTACACTTGGAAGCTACAAATATTACAATTCCTAACAAACGTGCTGTACTTTGGAAAACAATGTCATTACAGTAGACCAAGGTGAAAACCCGGGCGTACCAGCCAGAGGTGGGAGGCGGTTCATGGAAGAAGTGTGATGGTGCCAAATACTTATCTTTTCCTGGTAGGAGGTTGATAAGCTTGTGCTCATTATGGGGAGGAGAACAGGTTTAAGTGCGTTAGTTTGAAGCCGTAGGTTACAGCTTTGTTTTAAAAAGGGAGGAAAAGTAAAAGCAGTAAGGAAAAGCCAGAAGACGAAGGAGGGGAGCAGAAATCTGTTATCACGAGGAGTAGAAGTGAAGTAAACTTCACTCCTGAAAGATACGGGTTTGTGGTGGTGTCAGGAAAAAGGCACAACAAGCAGGATTCAGTGAGAATGAGAAAGAAAAGTTGAAGTGAAAGGAGGGAGATGGCTTCGAAAGAGAGGGCGGGGCCCGTCCTGTCGTGGCTGGCGGGCTGTGGGCGTGTGCTTGCGCCGTGGCTCAGGGTGCGTGTAGACGCGGGGAGGCCTGTGCTTTGCTTTCCGACGTCCGGTTCACGGCTCCACGGGAAACCACCGGTGTGAGTGACGTAGGGGTGCCAAGGAGGGCAGTGAGGAAAGCATTCTCTGCTAACCACGTCACGGCATGGGAAGTGAATCGCAAACAGCACAGGAGCACGGTGTCTCCAAACCTGTGGGACGTGGCCAGCTGTGGCGCCCAGGGAAGTAGGTGCACGTAGCCATGTGCGGAGGAGTGTGCGGGCGGGCCCTTGGGGCCTGGTGCTGCGTCACCGTCCAGGAGAGCGAAGGCAGGCAGAAATGAGAGCAGCAGCGGCTTCTGCACCTGGAAACAGGTGATTCATGAGCCAGTGCTTAGGAAAAAAGATACAGAGTCCTTCCCTAGTGGAGGAAATGGAAAAGAACAGTGCGGTCAGGAAGTCAAGTCATCTCAGGTGCGGAGCACACTGAGGATCAGTTTAAAAAACATGCTGTGTGGGGCGCCTGGGTGGCTCAGCAGGTGAAGCCTCTGCCTTCGGCTCGGGTCATGATCTCAGGGTCCTGGGATCGCGTCCCGCATCGGGCTCTCTGCTCAGCGGGGAGCCTGCTTCCCCCTCTCTCTCTGCTGCCTCTCTGCCTACTTGTGATCTCTGTCAAATAAATAAATAAAATCTTAAAAAAGATAAATAAAAATAAAAAACACACTGCTTTGTAGAGGTGGTCCCACTGGGTATGTTAGCCTCAGATTATTCTGTGACGCACACTTCAGATGTGAAATACATCAGACTGTGGTTTTACAATTGTGTTTGCAGTCTGTTGTGCAGGTGGAGACCTTGGGAGAGGTCGGTGTGTTCTTCACTCTGTTCCTCGTTGGCCTGGAGTTCTCCCCGGAAAGGCTGAGAAAGGTAAGGGCTTCACCAAGCTGTGATGTTGCCCCCAATTTAATCATCGTATGGTTTCAGTTTGTTTCCTTTCAATGTGGGTTCATGATTGGGTTATCAAATTAAACTCTTTTTTTAGAGATTTTATTTATTTTACTTTGACACACAGAGAGAAAGGGCACAAGCAGGGGGAGCAGCCAAGGGAGAGGGAGAAGCAGGCCCCCCGCTGAGCAGAGAGCCCGTCAGGGGGCTTGATCCCAGGACCCTGGGATCCTGACCCGAGCCGAAGGCAGATGCTTGACCAACTGATTCACCTGGGAGCCCCTGAAATTAAACATTTTAGAGTAGGTTTTAGTTTGGTACTATTCAGAAAGATAAAAAATGCTAGAAGAGGTGAAAATTAAATGCATAAAAATTAGCTTCCATGGGGCGCCTGGGTGGCTCAGTGGGTTAGGCCGCTGCCTTCAGCTCAGGTCATGATCCCAGGGTTCTGGGATCGAGCCCCACATCAGGCTCTCTGCTCAGCGGGGAGCCTGCTTCCTTCTCTCTCTCTACCTGCCTCTCTGCCTACTTGTGATCTCTGTCTGTCAAATAAATAAAATCTTAAAAAAAAAAAATTAGCTTCCATGTGGCTGATTTCATAAACAGTCTGAGAAGTGATGTGTTTGAGATTACATAATGGGGTCCCTCCAAAAAGGTCAGACACTGCTCGAGGCTGAACTGCCACAGCATCAGATGTTCAGTGTGTTACCCTAGAAAAAGGTCTTTTAATTCCTAAACGAGTGGCAAACTGTGATTCTGTCGTTCTGTCCCTGTAAAGTGCCAGTACCTGCAAGGCCGGTCGCCACTGGGACCGGGTGTGTGTGGAAACGGTGAAAACCGGGAAGCGCGTTGGCCCTGAGCTCCGGGGGCCACCGGGATGGAGAGGGGAAGGGAGCTAATGAGAAGCTCCTCCCTCGCAGAGGAAGACAGCAGCCCGCTGCAGAGCTGGCGGGAGGGAGGGGACAGAGGGGCTGGCAGGCCACTGCGGTGCCTGAGGACCCCAGGCCGGGCCGGCCCAGCTGGGTGACTGACGAGCCTTAACCTGCTGGTGCAAATGCTGCCTCTCCGTCCGAGGGAAAGAATCAAGCACAAGGTTTTGGAAGCGTGAACCCACACGAGGTGTCAGGCTCCACACGGTGGCGTTTCTGTGAAAGACAGCAGCAGCAGGTGCTGTGGCCACGCTTCCACGTGTGTCGCCGGGAGACGGGCTGAGCGTTGTTGGTAACAAAGGAACATGCATTAACGTGTCAGTCTTTGTTCATCCTGTCCCTCTCGGACCTCTCGTTTCTCTGCCGTCTTGCTTTTCCCCGGGGAAAGCTCCACTGGTCCGTCCTCCGGTCGGTTCCTCTAATGTGCTTCTCCAGACGCGCCTTCTCACGGCTGCCCTGGGTCACGTTTGCGCTTTCTCCAGGTGTCTCGTGTCTGTGTGCTTCTGGCTTACCCTGCGCACCGGACGTCCCAGGTGCGGTGCTGCCAGGACAGTGGCGCGCCCCTCTCTCCGCTGTGCTCACGGGCGCGTTGTGTGGCCATGGCCCGGCGGGGACCGGCTGGGTCTGCCGGGAGCCGGGGTTCCGTGGGCAGGAAGGGTCTCCTCGCGGCCGTCCTCGCTCGGCGCTCGCGTGGGCTTCTCCGGCTCGGGTGTGTGCGGCTGAGAGCAGCCGGTGGCGAACAGCGCGGTTCCGGCGGTTTGGGACAGAGGGACGGAGCCTGGCGGTCTCATCGCAGGACCGCGCGCCTCGGACCTCAGTGTCCTGCGCAGTCAGGGGTTTGAGAGATTCGTGTGTCCGGGCTCTCCTTCTTCATCGTCCTGGTTTTCACCACGGTAGCGTCTGCGGTTAGCGATCGGCGGCGGCACGCGGACTTGGCTGGACGCAGCCCGAAGCCGCACCCCTTGGCACCGTGGCCGGCCTGCAGCGCGCCGGGTTTGCCATCGCACTGGGCCGGGCGCCCCGGGGAGGGCTCGGGAGGAAGATGTGGGAGCGTCTGGTCGTCGTGGGCCGTGGTGTGAGAAGTGGGAGGGCGCGTGGACGGGCCCGGCCCCTGTGTAGTGACCTTGTCTGGGGGGAGCCGGGACTCCTCACACGGAGCCCCGCGTGGTGGCCGCCCGCAACGGGCTTGCGGGTTTCTCTCCGCCTAGTGAAGGACACTGTCAAGTGACACGTTTGTTTGCCTTTCCTGTTCTGCAGAGGAAGTCACGGGCGTAGCTCCAGGGCAGCCTGAAGTACCAGCACGGTCTCAGGTCACCCACGTGCCCTGTCAGGGTGCGGAATCGTTCAGTAGGTTTTTGAAGGAATTGCTGGAAGGTCCCCTTAGGTCTCCTGTGAACCACCTGAAAGTCTGATTAGAAGCTTTGCGAGCACTGAGGCCTGGGAGCTTCTTCGTGGTTGGCGCTGAGCAGAGTTGCCGTCGTTGTCTCCTGACCGCACGGCCTGTCGCGTGTCTGCGTCCCTGCCTGGCCGTGTCCTGGCTCCCCGTGTCTGTCTCCCACGTCGGCCGTTCCGTCTCTGTGTGCGAACCACGTCTTCTCCCTTTTTTCTCCGTATCTGTCCCCTCAGTAGACCCTTGTTCCAGGCGCTGGTGGCTGCGGAGTGTGAGGCTGTGTGCACAGCTGTGTGGCCCTGCCTTGTGGGCCTCCTGTCTTGGGATTTCAGAAGCATGTGTGGGGTTGTGGACAGAGACATGAAAACGGAGCTCAAGGGGGTATGTGTCTGGGGTGCAGATGTGCGGGGCATGCGCTGCCCTGACTCTGACACGGGGAGTTGTCTGGGGACCCTGCTGAGCAGCCAGCTCTGATATGTGTGGCCCAAGGGCCTGTGTTTCCGGGAGTGCAGGGTGGTCCAGATGCTTTGTGTAGAGCAGGAGTCCTCTACGGGCACTGCCCACATTTCCCACAGTCCCCTGCTCACCGTGCTTCTCGGGCAGACAGATACCCATCCTCCGGACCAAAGTGTGGTGGCGACCTCAGAAATCATCAGCCCAGCCTTCGTCTGCAGGCGGAGGACGCAGGCTAGAGAGACGATTCCCTCCCCAAGGTGCACAGCCAGCCGGCTGGCCAGGACAGAGTCAAGCCTGAGCTCCGGGCTCCACTGTGGGCAGGAATACCCCCGTCCCTTACAGGAGGGGCTGCCTGAAACTGGGAGCGCTGGGGCGCCTGGGCAGCTGCATCAGTGAAGCAGCTGCCTTCGGCTCAGGGCATGATCCCAGGGTCGTGAGATCGAGTCCCACGTTGGGTTGCCTGCTCGGCGGGGAGTCTGCTTCTCCTCCTCCTTCCCACTCATGCTGTCTCTCACTAGCTCCGTCTCTTTCAAATAAATAAAATATTTAAAAAAAACAACAACTTGGAAATCTTAAAATCCAGCATGCCAGCCTCCCCAGGCGCTGTGGCTACCTCTGCAGGTGCTCCCGGGCCTTCCCACCGCTCCTGGCTGTGACAGGAAGAGGGAGAGCTGTTGGGAGGCCATTAGCCAAGACAGCGATCACCACTGCCATGGGCAGGAAGTAGGGAGTGTGGCATCCGGACCTTGGAGAGGCAGCCTCAGGGGCTAAGCGTTCTCTGGGCTGGCCAGAACCTCATGGCCGAGAGCAGATCGGCTGTGTGCTCAGGGCTGAATCCCAGTTCTTTTGCCTCTGTCAGTCTCCCGCCATTTGACTTGGGCTCGACAGTGCCAGGAGGCTCTTACAGTTCGTTCGGGAAGTTGGAATCTGTGGCGGACAAGCAGGCTGCCGGTTACAGCCGTGGGAAGAGCTGTGGCCTCAGGAAGAGCCTCCCGGCTGCGCTGATTCCCAGAGACGGTGCTGTGGTTTTGAGGGAAGTGCGGCTTCTTGTCAAGAAGCAGAGCGGCGGAGGACAAGGCCACATCCTTCAGATCCCCAAAAGGGGAACAGTGTGTTCACACAGACGAGGCTGGCCAGCCCGTGGGGTCTCGGGCATTGGCTTCAGAGCCTCTGTGCTGAGCCCCTCTGCCCCTCTTCCGGGCCCCCTCGTGTCCTTGCCCGAGGGCCTGGGTGCGGGAGTGCTTGAGAGGGTGTGGGGCGAGAAGAAAATGAGCCGGTGCTTTCCAGTAGGGTAGGATGAGCTTCAGGATGGTGTCTTTTGTCAGTATTTACCGTTCCCGTTGGTGTCAACGTCAGATCGCCTTCATTACTGTGTCTCCTCCACGCAGCTGAGAACCCGAGAGAGCTTGACTCAAACCTGACAGTTTCCATCACGTCTAACACAGCGCTAGGAGAACACCGAGGTACTCGTCAGTACTGGGGTACCGAGCCGCGCTGGTGTCCATGGAACTCGTGTTTCCATCCAGGGAGGGGGAGGTGGTGCTGTCCACCATGGCGACGTGCTGAGAGGGTTAGGTGATGTGTGCACAGACACGTGTCACACGGAGAGAGGCGTGTGTTTCGTCCCTGTGACAGCACTGAGCACTCGGGAAGCCGACAGGAGCGGCCGCTGTTTTTATTGTGTTCAGATCGTGACTTTGGGTATTGGGCTGATGAGGTGTTTAGGGCAGAGCTCCTCCCTGGGAGACTGAGGCCCGTGGCCAGGCAGCGCGCACGTGCTCTGCGCGTCGTCACTAAACGTCACTAAACGGATGTGTTCTCTTCCAGGTGTGGAAGATAGCTTTCCAGGGACCGTGTTACATGACGCTGTTGATGATCGCGTTCGGCCTGTTATGGGGACACCTGCTGCAGATCAGACCCACCCAGAGCATCTTCATCTCTACTTGCTTGTCCTTGTCCAGCACACCGCTGGTGTCCAGATTCCTCGTGGGCAGCGGCCGGGGCGAGAAAGAAGGTAGGTGGGGCCGGGCTGTAAGTATGCTTTGGGGTACCAGGTGGTCGTTGACTTGGATTCACTCCGAAGGCCTGTTAGATGAGTCACAGCTCTGCCCCGTCGTGGGGCTCTCCTGGCAGTCATGGTGTTCAGCTTTTCCAGTCTCCACTGGACTAGGAAAGCGGCATTTCCATGCTTGTCCATTTAGGATAGTTTGAGGACCACGTTCAAGAGAAACAAATCCATGTTGGAAAATGAAAATTGGTGGCCTAGGAGATGAGCGTGCTACACCCGAGCTGAAACCGTGCAGGGTCAGCACTGTGCTCGCGTGGGGTCGTCACGTGTGTCTGGGACCTGCGGCCTGAAACAGCGGCTCTCGGGCATCATTCCTCGTGCTCGTCCCTGCTGGGCCTCAGGGCTCACGCATTTCTGTGACAACGGGGGCCGAAGGCACCAGCTTCGGCTCCATGAGTGAGACACTGGCCTCTGATGGTTACTGGATGTGGTGAGGCCAGACCGGCCCAGAAGCTGAGGGATGAACGTTCCAGTTTGTCTCACGGCGGCACAGCCCGGCTCCAACCGCACCGCCATTTTTTACATCATGTGAACTTGTTACGGTGATGTTCGTTGTTTTTGTTTTGTAAGAGTAAAAAAAACAGTTTAAATGTGCTAGTAGCGTTACACTGAAATTTGCCTGCACCAACACAGCAATGAGGGAAATAAGAAAAGGGAAAACCAGAGCCGTGGGGCTGGCTTCTCTGGTAAGACCCGCCTCACTGTACACATAATTGGGGGCTACAGGCTCCTGGCGTCATCTGTGGCCACACACGGCACCCCGCTGCCTGACACCGGGGGTTTTGCACCAGAGGCTGGGAAACCTCTCACATAGTCTCGTGTCTTCTGCTGCTTCGTGATTCAGCGGGTCATGGATACAGCCTCCTGGCTTGGAACTGGACTAGTTGGTGGTCTCATCTGTGGAGGCCCCAGTGTCCCCATAGCCCTGTGATTAGGACCACCCCTCACAAGACCCACGTGACAGAGGTGAAGGGGGCCGTCACGGTGAAGAAGGAGGATGAAAACACCTTGCATCAGGGCCCACACGCTGGGTGCCGGTGTGTGTGAGGCCGTCGTCAGCTAGGAGAGACCCGTGACACCCGGTGTCAGGATGTGGACAGGTCTCCTAACCCTGTAAGCTGAGCATGCTGGAGGCAGACGGAAGTGAAGGAATCACACCTATTCAGTTCACACAAAGATAGGACACAGTGTAGACAGAAGACATAGAAAAGAAAGCCACGAGATGAGGCGGGGAGAAGCGCTAAGAGGCTCAGGACGGATCCGGTAGTGGTCCTGGAAGAACAGAGTGGAGGAAACCGCCATTAGCATTCAGACTTGAAGAACCACGTGAGCCTTTAGCTTGAACGTAGTACTCCAGAACCGAGTAGGAAACAGGAGGATAAATGTACTCTCGGCACGTTCCAGTACAACAGCAGAGCTCCAGGGACCAAGGGGGAGGGCTTGACAGCTGCCCAAGAACACAGGAGACCCGCATACCTCCACCATGCCCGGCGGTCATGCCCATCCGAGCTGTCACCAAGGAGCCGGTGGAAGGGAAGTCGTCGTCAGACACGCACAGGCTCCAGGGCGTGGCGGCCCGTCTCTCCCTGCACTGAGCGCCGGGCAAGGAAGGCAGAGGAGCCCAGCCACGTGTGTTTCCAGGCTCGCAGATTCCGTTCACCTCCTCCAGAACGTGCCTCCTGTGTTTCATGTAGGGGCTGTCAGGAGGAGGCTCTGTCACTTTGTAGAAGGCCGGCCTGGAGCTCGAGCTGTGGGAACGGGGGTGCCACCAGGGTTGCAGGTTTGGGAGGTGGGTGGACATACTGACAGACTTGGGCTTTGTGGACGTGTGTAATGAAGCTCACAGGCTAACACACAGTACCTGCAGGGCCGGTAGAAAATGTCATTTGGGGGAAGAAAAGCTTTGATTTATAATGGCCACACAAAATAACTTGGGAGTAAATCTCTGAAAAGATGTGTGTGTGACCTTTGAGGACAAAAGTACCAAATGTTACTGAGGAGAGAGCGTGTGCTCATGACGAGAAGACTTAATACATAAAGACGTTGTGACTCCCAAGTTTACAAGCTCCCGTCTACCTCCGTAAAAGATCTGGCAGGTTTTTTCTTGAAACTTGGTGAGCTGAGCCTACAGTTTATTTGTTAAGAGCAAAGGCCGAGAATAGCCAATATTAATTGGAAGTGTGGGGCTTGTGCAGCAGATGACAAGCCCTGAGGTCCTGTCCCTGCGCTCGAGCAGCACCCTGTGTCCCGGCCAGATGGGGCAGGAGGGGATGGGCAGCCAGGCGCACACATGCGCGGGGAGCGTGTGGGCGTCTGGGTGGGTGGGAATCAGTTGTGCGCAAGGACGAAGAGAATCCGAGTCCTCCTTGAGCCGTACACCAGACCAGCTCGATGTGGGTTTAACCCCTCAATGTGCAGGGCAGAACTTCAGAGCCGCCACCCTGTGACCTCAGGGTAGAAAGGATTGCTGAACTCGAGATGCAGAATCCAAAAGAAAGAATGTCGACCAATCTGAACACATGGAACCTTGCAAAACTTCTGCTAAAAAGGCGTTTTTTAAAAGCTGCGGACTAAGAGAAGACAGTTGGTACGTATGTAAGGGGTGCAAGGAAGTAATGCTTCGGACGCATCAGGAACTTTAACAGTAATCCGAACAGAAGGACACCCAAATGGAGAATGGGCCGATATCCTGGTGGCAAACTCAGGGAGGAGAAGATGTGCGTCATGAATAGGGGTGAAGAAGGACTCAGCGGTGGTTGGGGAACGCAGGTGCGGGCCAGCCCGCGCATGTGCCAGCCTGGAGCCCCGACCGTGTGTCCTGTGTCGGCAGGAGTGCGGGCCCTTGCACTGTCAGTGAGAGTGTGAGCTGGGTCAGTGCTTAAGGAAACACTTCCACAAACAGAAGTTTCTGTTTCTAGAGACACGTCCTAGAAAGCTCTTCAGATGTGAAAGAATATTCAAAACAATTTTTTTTTTTTAAGATTTAATTAAAAGTGAGAGAGAGCAGAGGGAGAAACAGACTGCCTGCTGAGCGGGGAGCCCCACCAGGACGTGGGACTCAATCCCAGGACTCCAGATCATGACCAGAGCCATTGGCAAGCACTTAACCAACTGAGCCCCCCAGGCGCCCCCAAAACAATGATTTTTGGTAGTAAAAATTTAAGTAATCTGAGTGTTTAGTAACATAATGGGTAGTTAGATTACGGTGTGTTCGTATATACTGGAGTACTGCAGATGTAAAAATGAATTAATCGTTATGCTGTCAAGGAAGAAATACAAAATACAGAAGACATCTCGTCTCATGTAATTTACGGAAAGTTTGAAATTGTGCAAAGCTGTGTCCTCAGAGATGCACCCTGAGAGCAGAAGGAGGTGTGTGCCCAAGGGTGACGCCCCGTGTCTTCACGTGTGGGTGTGGTGTTGCCCAGATTCTCCTTTTCCACTTCTTAAGGGTTCGGGCTAGTCCATTGGATAGTGGGGCCCAGACCCCCAAGGAGTCAGTAGGTAGCTCCAGCCTTCCATGCCCATCATGAAGGGTCAGGCAGCCAGAGGTCATGGTAGCAGCTTGATCATGATGAAAGGTGACACAGAAGATGGGGTTGGTCCCCATCCCCAGAATGAGACTTGCTACCAGCCCCATGCTACATGGACTCAGAGGCCTCCCTGGGAAACACCAGCCCGCGAGAGACCCCCACACTGTGACCTCGCTGTCCCCTTGCCCGGGTGGACCACACTCGTCTGTGGGAGTAGTATGGACAGGGTAGGGCACAAGGTGGGGGGAGGCTGGGAGTGGCGATGAAAGGGGAATCTCCTTGTGAGCACACAGCAAGGGGAGGGGTGCTCCCGAAAGTGCTGGAGTGTCCAGCACAGCGCGCTTGCAGGAGTGGGAAGACTGGAAACCCCAGTGCCCATCGACTGGGGAATGGGCAAAGTGCTGTATTCTCTAGCAGTTTTACTTTTTTATTTTTCATTTTTTTGAAGATTTTATTTATTTGAAAGAGAGAGAGAAATAGCGAGAGAGGGAGCACAAGCAGGGGGAGCAGGAGAGGGAGAAGCAGGCTTCCCACTGAGCAGGGAGCCCGACGCGGGGCTCGATCCCAGGAACCCAGGATCCAACATGAAGCCAGGCGGTTAACGACTGAGCCACCAGGCACCCCTCTCTAGCAGTTTCATTTTTATTTATTTATTTTTTAAAAGATTTTGTTTATTTATTTGACAGAGATCACCAGCAGGCAGAGAGAGAGGAGGAAGCAGGTTCCCCTCGAGCACAGAGCCCGATGCGGGGCTCCATCCCAGGACCCTGGGATCATGACCTGAGCCGAAGGCAGAGGCTTAACCCACTGAGCCACCCAGGCGCCCCCCTCTAGCAGTTTTTAAGAAAATCTTGACGCGTCAGCCGTGGGTAATTTTCGGACACAACGGAGAGCAGAAACGAGAACCGAGTTGCCGCAGCTGCGACTCTGTCACGTAGTTTACAGTCGCAAAGTCAACCGAGTGCTGTTCCCGGCCCCCGGGTGTTAAAACCCTCGAGGAAACAATCCGCGTGAGGACTAAGGCGCTGACTGGGGGGGGCAGCAGGGGCCCAGCTGCCCACGGGGCTCGCTGGGAGTCGCCGCAGTGTCTCCAGGACCTTACTTCTGCTCCAACACCTGAACCAGTTCTTAGACGTTTTCGGGGTAGCCGCGCGCAGTAATGGGTCTGTGGGATCCCTCACGTTTTTGGTTTTCCTTACACTTAAAGTATTTAATGAAAGCGATAGAAACAGGAGAGAAAATAAATGCTCTCGTAGCGATAAACAGAAATTAACTTAATGCAAAATGCAGACAGATGAAGAAATACTCAAAGTGGCATCTCTAATTTTTAGTAGTTCAGTCGGGGTAATCCCGTCCGTGTCGTGACCGCACCACTTGCCTTCCCCACGAGTCGCTGCAGCGGGCGTGTGTCCCTCCCGTCCGGCCTTCTCTGCAGGGGCGTCCTGGGCACAGGCGTGCGGGGGCCTGCGCCCTGTCCCTTGTTGCCTGCCCCCTGGTGGTGTTCGTGCCCACTGAATGAAGACCTTGGACTGTGAACCAGTGAGAGGCAAAGAACAGAACTTAAAAACCATCTACAGAGTGCTGGCGGTGAGTCATCAAAGACGATTTCTGAAAAGTACGGTGTGACTAGCGGTTTTGTATTTCCTCAAAGTCAAGAAGCAGCAGCAGCATGGGCACAGGGCGGAGCTCCCTTATCTCGTGTGAGGACTTGGGGAGGACGACGGCCCTGTTATTGCGCGCGCAGGACCTAACAGGTTCCCCAAGGTCAGGAGAGAGGGCTCGTGGACCCACCTAGGTGTTTGTTGAAGGAGTCGCACTCCTCCCATATTTGTTGTGAGGGACGGGTTCTTGCTACTGAGCTGTGCGACCCTCAGGGACACAGGAACAAGCAGGGGTCACCCATTCAGGATGCTGTAAAACCCTAAGAAGAGACTCTCTGTTCTCCAGAAATTGAACTTTGCATGGGAAATAGACGCAGCCTCCTGGAAGGATCAACTGTGTCTTTTGCTGCTGTTAAGGGATTTTTATTTTATTTGGTTTGTTCCTTCTTCCTTTCCGTAAGGTTACTCTTATCAGATTGGCCTTTAAGTATCTGTTCTTAGGAGTAGGTTTGTTTTGTTTTTTTTTTTTTTTTTTTTTTTTTTTTTTTTTTTTAAGAAAAAGAACAGCTTATTTTATGAGGGTGGGGGTGGAGAACATGACAGTTGAGTTCTTAGAAACACGTTTTAAAAGATTGGCCCAGGGCTGCCCGGCCTGGGTGGCTCAGCCAGTTACGCGTCTTCCTTTGGCTCTGGTTTTGGTCCTGGGGTCCTGGGATCGAGCCCCACGTCAGGCTTCCTGTCCAGCAGGGAGCCTGCTTCTCCCTCTGCCCCTGCCGCCCCCCCACTTGTGCTTTCTTGCTCACTTGTTTTCTCAAACAAATAAAATCTTTAAAGGGCGCTTGGGTGGCTCAGTGGGTTAAGCCTCTGTCTGCAGCTCAGGTCATGGTCACAGGGTCCTGGGATCGAGTCCCGCATCGGGCTCTCTGCTCGGCAGGGAGCCTGCTTCCCTTCCTCTCTCTCTGCCTGCCTCTCTGCCTACTTGTGATCTCTGTCAAATAAATAAATAAAATCTTAAAAAAAAAAAAAAATAAAAAAATAAAAAAAAATAAAAAAAAGGAGACAAAGAGGGGTCCAAAGCCAGAACTGCTGGTTGACTATGGAGATGTCAGGGGCCCATGTGACACATTAGGTTGGGGAAAATGGTACCCGTGTCCCACCGTCTTTGCAGAGGAGCGACGTAGTCCCTTCAGGCCCTGGCTGCGGCCTTTCTGTCCGCCCACCTGGTGAGCCGGTGTTCTTAGCAGAGCTGCGTTTGTCTCAGGGACGGGTGGCCACGTGGTGCTGACAGCGGGCTGGAGGTGTGAGCAGGAGGGGCGAGGCCCGGTCCCCTGCATCGCTTCGGGGAGCAGTAAAGGCTGGACGTGAAGGCTGCTTCCCGTGCTCTGGGGACGCAGAGTGAAATTGGCCATCCGGGCCCGTCACCTTCTTGTGTCCACGCCTTCTTTGTACGATGGCGGTTTTTTCTGTAATTATATAAGTAAAAGTTCATATAAACTGGAGCTTTTCTTTACAAAAAGTTTTTAAGATGTTTCCGTGTTTGCTCTCAAAGAGATTTTAAAGTCTGCATGCATCCTGTGAGGCGTCGAAAGTATCGGCATTATTTTGGAGATTTGCACGATGTTTGTGTTTCAACTCGGGACACTTTCTCTCTCTAACCCTGTGCTACCGATGGGCTTTCCGTCCGGCAGGTGACGTCGACTATGGCGCGGTGCTGCTCGGGATGCTCGTGGTGCAGGACGTGCAGCTGGGGCTGCTCATCGCCGGCATGCCCACCCTCATCCAGGCCGGAGCCGGCTCCCACTCCAGGTGCGCGCCGCCCCGCTGTGCTGCCCACTGCCCGGCCCTGCGTCGGTCGCCCCGGCAAGCTACCGAACCCCGCTGTTGCTCAGTTTGGTCGTCTAGAACGCGCGGGGGGAGTCACTCCCTGACAGAGTAGTTAGGAGCAAACGGGTTAAAAGAGAAGAGCGCTTACAACAATGCCGGAACGGGGGGTGTGGGGGCCGCCTGGATGAAGGATTTGTGTGTGGGACCGTGTGCGCGATTGAGTGTGCGTGTGCGTATGCATGCGCGCACGCCGTCATTGTGGGCTCTCGTCGTTAGTGTCTCCACTGTTACCGTTTCGCCTGGTCCTTCTTTCCCTCCGGCCAGTAAAATCGTCCCAGAACCTGAGCTGCACTTGCTTAGGTTCACGTGGAGAGAGAAGTCAGATGGGAAAGTGGGAGAATAAATTTATGCAGAAAGTCGCAGGCTCTGCAGCGCGCACAGCCCGTCGCGGGACACCCTCCAGAAAGGGAATCACTGGGAGAGTGTGCGGAGCCCCTTGAAGTGCTGACTCCGGTCCCTCATTGGCTCCTTTCTCATCGGGGAGCCTCTCATCGCTTGGTGCTGCGCTAGGCCGCGGCGCCCGGGCCCTGGTGAGCAGCACGTGAGCGTGCGTTCCTGCCCTCCTCGTGGCGGGGGAAGCATCCGCTCCTTCTCCTTCGCGGGAAGTGGGACGCTAACTCTGGGGGTTTTGTAGGGGTTCTTCATCGGTTAAGGAAGTTCCCTTCTAAGTTTGCGGAGAGTTTTTGCTGTTGGCGCTTGATTTCGTCCGGTGCTTTCCCCGCCTCTCTCCACGCGATCACATGGTTTCCTCCTTCGGGCCGCTGAGTCCGCGGGTTGTGTGGATTGACTTGGGAACGTCAGACCGGCCGTGAGCACCGAGGATGAGTCCCGTCTTGGGGTTGTGGTCTGTGATCTCTCCGTGCGTTTTACACAGTTAGCTGGTATTGTGTTGAGAATCTTTACGTCTGAGTTCACGAGCGAGATTGGTGTGTAATCTTTTCTAGTTTTGGTATTAGGGTAATACTAGCTTCATAAAACGATTGGGGACATGTTCCTTCTCTCTCTGTTTTCTGGAAAACATTGTATAAAACTGCTGTTAATTCTTCCTTAGATATTTGGTAGAATTCTCTGGTGAAACCTGTCTTGAGATTTCTTTTGGGGGATTTTTCTTAAATTACAAATTTAGTTTGCTTAGTGGTCCTGTTCAGATCATTCAGTGTGCTTAGTGGAGGCTGTTCACATCATCTGTTGCATGTGGTTGGGTTGTGATAGCTTGGTTTCTCAAAGAGTTGGTCCGTTCCGTGTCATTTGTCAAGTTTGTTTGTGTAGAATTGTTTGTAGGTTCCTTTATCATCCATTTGGTGTCTGTAGGATCTGTTTTGCTCCCCATCTTCTCTTTTTCTTGGTCAGTCTTTCTAGAGGTTTGGCAGTTTTATTAGTCTCTTCAGATTACCACCTCTTTGTTTCACTGGTTTTCCCTCTTTGTTTTTCTGTTTTTAATTTCGTTGGTTTCCACCCCCCTCCTTTTTTTACATATTTTGTTCCTTTCCTCCTTTCCTTTTGTTTTTTTTTCCTTCACTTTGGGTTTATTTTGCTCTTATATTTTTCTAGGTTCTTGTGCTGTGAACATAGGTTATTGATTTGAAGCCTTTTTTCTTTTCTACTATACTGAGTGCTACAAATTTTCCTTGCAGCTGTGTCTTAGCTGCGTTTCTTTTATTGTGATATATTGCATTTTTATCTTCATTCAGCTCAGTTACTGTAAAACATTTCCTTTGACGCTTCCTCTTCTACCTGTGGATTATTTAGAAGTCTGATGTGTAATTTCCATGTGTTCATGGAGATTTTCCTGTTCTCTTTGTCTTACTGATTTCTAGTTTGATTCCACTGTGGCCACGGAACAGTCTTTGTATGATTTTAACTCTCCTAAGTTTGTTGAGGTGTTTATCTTGTGGACTCAGATATGGTCTGTGGTACGTGCTCCCAAGTCACTTGAAAACAAAATGTGTATTATGTGCAGGCCTGCCAAGACTCAGTCCCCAGGTCCATATGCTGGCCTCCCTCGTGGGGAACCGGTGAGGAGCCTTCCACTGGGAGGGCGCTCGAGCCCTGCTGGGTCTCCTTCCCCCACGTGATCTGTCGTGTGTGACTTGACGTTCGTGCCCGTTGCTGCTAGTTTAAGCTTTGACTACAGCGATGAATTCTCACCTAGTAATCAGATCAGTGTTCTTCCACTGAGAACTTTGAAACCAGAATTTTAGACTAAATCATTTCGTAAATATGATGAACTAAGTTTCCAAAAATAAATTAAGTAAAAAATACGCAGACTCCTTGTAAAAATAAACACGCAGTAGTGCCTTTCCTCTGTGAGTTTTTTGACTGAGATCTAGAATACTTTCCGAGAAGTAAATAGCGTATTCTAATAGGAGCTCAGCCCCAAATCCTGTTCTCTGAGACGAAGTAACCCACAGGAAATTCGGGGTTCTGGCTTGGCCACGAGGGGCTGTTTGGTGGCAGGTCTCTGGGGTCGTGTGGCTGGACCTCGAGTGCTGAGCCTGCAGGGTGACGGTTGCCTCGGGAGGAATTTCGAGTGGGGGTTAGTTCCGGGTGAGGAGTTCTGTCCCAGTCACTGAGCCGTGAGCTGCGGTCAGGAGTCCTCATGCCCCATAACACGGATTTGCTTCAAAGTTGATGGCAAAACAGTTGAGCTTGCATATTAGAGTCAAGGAATTAGTTTGAACCAAGTTGTTTAGAATTAATGTGATCGATATGTTTTTAGTATTTGGAAATAAAAATGATTTGGGAAATTTATTTTGTGACGTCAGGGAAAAACGAGTGGAAGCCCGTTTTATTGGGTGTCAGGGAAGGGTGCTCTGGAGGTGAAGTAACTCCCCTTTCTTCTCTCCTAGCGCTGTCATGGAGACTCTGCGGATCCTGGCTTTGGTCGGCCAGAGCCTCTTCTCGCTGGCTGCCGCCTTCCTTCTGTGTCTTGTTGTAAAGACTTACCTCATTGGACCATATTATCGGAAACTGCATGTGGAAGGCAAAGGGAACAAAGAAATCCTTATCTTAGGAATCTCTGCTTTCATCTTTTTAATGTTAATGGTAATTCTCAAAATACCTGTTACTTACATACTGACTTGAAAGCTTATGATCAGTTCTTTATCTTTTTAATTTAAGGTAGTTGAAATATTTGAAACACGTGGTCGTATTTTTATTTTATGCACAGTCATTACTCTCCCCCCTCAGTATTAATACAACAAGCTGAACCTGTTTGTTCCCATACTTTTCAAGATTTTATTTTTGAGAGAGAATGAGTCGGGGAGGAGCAGAGGGAGAAGCAGGTTCCCCGCTGAGCAGGGAGCCTGACGTGGGACTCGATCCCAGGACCCTGAGATCGTGACCTGAGCAGCAGACTGAGCGTCCCAGGTGCCCCCATTCGTTAGGCACTTGGTGGAAAGGGCTCCTCGGGTGTGGGACCGCAGGAGGTCTGCCTGGCTGCGAGAGCCGCGTGGACTGCCGGCGTCACCCGCGCTACACTGCCCCAGACTTTCGGATAGCTCTGTGTCCGCAACCGGATTAACCGTGTAGAACAGTTTTTGGTCCTGTCCGGTGATGACAAAGCTGGTCAGCAGTGTAACTTCTTGTGCCATAATGTGAAAATTTGAAAAAGAAAATGGGAGGTTCATTTTAGAAGCAGGCTTCTTATTTAAAGGACACACTCCTAGTGAGAGAACGGGGGAGAGGCGGTCAGAGCCCCACAAACAGTCCACGGCGCTGGAGTCGCCTGCAGCCCCACAGCTGCTCTCCTCACCGGTTCACCAGAAGCTCAGCTGGGAATGTGCGCAGCGGCTGTCTCACAGCAGCCAGAGCCCCCGGTCCTTCAGCAGGTGCCCGGTTCCACCAGCTGTGGTCCGTCTGCACCAAGAGGACCGCCCAGGTCTGAAACAGCTGGGGCGTGACTCTCCAGGGAAGGATCCTGAGCAGGAAAAGCCAGTCCTGAGGTCACGTACTGTGTAATTCCATTCATGTGACGTTTACGATGATAGAACTTCAGAAATGGAGGGAAGCTTGCTGGTTGCCAGGCGGTGAGGAGAGGGTGGGGGAAGGATCCTTGTCACGGACCCTTGCGCGTGTCAGCACCGTGCTGCGTCCGTAGCCTGGCTGTGATCTCGCGCCCTGCTTAGGAAGACGCCACCACTGGGGGGGCCGAGCAAGGGGTGTGTGCGATCTCCTCGGATGGTTTCTCACACTGCAGGTGAATCGACACTTCCCTCAGAACTAAAAGGTTAATTTTAATTTAAAGGATTTTAACAAAAACTGATTCCTTGTGTATGATTTAGTCGTCTACCACTATTTTATAATCTTGGCAGAAGTCTAAGATTCGCTTCTGCTCGAAGCTGCTCACGTGTGTGACGTTTTTCATTTTTCTTACGTTGCTTTGTTCATTCTGGAGAATTTTTCTTGACAATGACGTCCGGCAAAGCTGAGTTGCCCGGATGACGTCCGTCTGTCGTCCCAGCGGCTGCACAGGTTCAGCTGGTTTCCTCCCGAGAAGCTGCTCGGGTCCCCATGCGCGTCAGGTGCCGGCCGGCTTGCTCCCGAGACGGTCTTACAGCTCAGGCACCCTCGTGGCGCTGAGAGAGTGTGACACAGCCCGTCGTCTGTCGTTGGCTCTTAGGCTTGGTTCCCGTTCACGGCCCCCCTTGGCGTGCTCCCGGCTGGGCGCGTGGGCGTCGGCTTGCTGGTGCTGAGGTGGGCGCCAGGCAGCCAGGGACGCGCTATGTCCACCCCCGCGCCGAGGAGCGGTCAGGGTCTCTGCACCCTCCCCTGCACCCATGCGGTGTTTCCTCAAGGCTTTGACTCCACGTCCCTCCTGAGCTGCGTGGACACCCTCCTTGGGGCCGGCCCGTCAGAAGTCTCGGGTCGTTTCCTGTTGCATTGGCTGTTTCTCTTACTCATTTGCGGGAATTTTTAACATATTCTGGGAAATTTTTTGTCTTTGCTTCTTTTTACTAAAAATATGTATAACAAAATCAGCCATTTTAGCCCTTTTAATGGAAGCGTACAAGTCTGTGGTTTTCAGCACGTTCACAGCACCGTGCAACGGTCAGCGTTGTCTGAACATTTCTGTCATTGCTCCCCAAAACCCCCACTGCCCCCGGCTCGCCCGTCCCCCCGTGGCACGGTGACTGCGCTCCTGCGTTCTGCGTGCGCGGACTCGCCCCTGCGTCCCTGCTCTGAGGGGGCGCCTGGGTTTCTGCGCTCCGCTCCCTTTATGGCCGAAATTCTGTGTCCCATATGTTTGCTTAGTATCTTCTCACCCGTGACTGTCCTTTCCGCTCTCTTCATAGCGTTTTTAATAAACGGAAGTTCTTGATTTTCCTGCGCTCCAAGTTCCAGGTTGCGGCCGGATGGCGCTCCGCGGCCCCGCCAGGTTGTGTCTTCCCCGGGTCGGAGGCCGAGTCTCCCGCAGGATGACCTGCTCTGCTGCTCGCCTGAGAGCCGCGGCCGTCGGGGGGCCGGGAGAGCGCGGTGCACGGGGCCGTGCGTGACGTCTGGTGCCGCGTGTGGCTCTCCACGTGGCGCTGGGGCGCAGGTCACCTTGTCAGAAGCCAAGAGGCGTTGAGTGTGTGGGTGTGGGTGCGTGGGTGTGCGCGTGCTTGTGTGAGTGAGCACAAGGGCATGAGAGTGGGCACACGTGTGTACGAGTGTGTGGTTGTACGTGTGCTCGTGTGAAAGGACAGGTGCGTGTGAGTGTGTGAGCACAAGTGTGCAGGCCTGACTCTCCACTTGCCGCCGCCTGCTGCCCGGCTCCCCAGGCCCTCGGGCTCTCCAGCAGCCGCGAGGTCCCGGAGTCCACTCGGCGTGAGCCGCCTCTGCAGGGGCGCGGGCGCAGGGAGAGCCCGGGTGCCGGCCTGCGATCCGTGGCCCGTGAGCGTACCGTGTGCGGCCGCTCCCGCCTGCGTTTCTCAGCGGGGCTCCTTGGTGTTTGGTGTGAGGGTCGTGCGTTCTGTGGTGGGGCTCGTCCCGGCGCGGTTGCGGAGCGAGTTTCTCTCCCGCCCTCTCTGGCGGCTGCTGGCCTCTGTGTGTGGCTTCACTTCCGCAGAGGAAGACACGGCAGCGGCTTTCAGGCTGTCCTGCGTCGGGATCGCCTCGCGGAGGAGCGCACCCGAAGCTTTGTGTTTAACGGCCGTGGCCAGGAGCCCTGGAGCCTGGACCTGGGCGGCGACCCGGCCGCTGGACATGCGGGCGTCCCCGTCTGGGGTCCTGTGCCCTCGGGCTTCGCTGGTCACACTGCCTTCGACGTGCCCTTGGCTGGAGACGGGACGGTTTACGTGAACGTGTTTTCTTGGCGTAGTTGGGTAGTCACTGAGTCAGGATAAAGAGAATCTGTCACAAATATTTAAAATAAATTTTCAAAAATGTTGTCATTCAAAAAATTTGAATGATTATTTCAAATTTTAATTTTTTTTCCCTACATGGCAGATTCAACTCACCTTCACTTGCTGCACGTGTCTCTGCTCGTCCCCACAGAGGCCCCTCTGGGGACTTAAAGATGAGCCTTTGTTGTGACGACACACCAGCCTTTGGGTGTGAACCCACCCCTGGCTATGAGTGACATGTGGCCCTTCCGTCTCCCCCAGGTCACGGAGCTGCTGGACGTCTCCATGGAGCTGGGCTGCTTCCTGGCCGGCGCGCTCATCTCTTCCCAAGGCCACATGGTCACCGAGGAGGTCGTGGCTTACATTGAGCCCATCCGTGACTTCCTGGTTATCATCTTCTTCGCGTCCATAGGTAACTGCCCTTGTCCCCCCGGGACAGTCACATGGTGGCTGTGAGACTTGTGCGACCTACTCACGTGTTTCTGTCTGTGCGGCCAGAACAGCTCCAGGGCAGCTGGGGTCTGCAGAGAGATCCTTTTTTTTTTTTTTTTAAAGATTTTATGTATTTATTTGACAGACAGAGATCACAAGCAGGCAGAGAGGCAGGCAGAGAGAGAGGAGGAAGCAGGCTCCCTGCTGAGCAGAGAGCCCGACGCGGGGCTCGATCCCAGGACCCTGGGATCATGACCTGAGCTGAAGGCAGAGGCTTAACCCACGGAGCCACCCAGGCGCCCCCTGCAGAGAGATCTTAATAAAAAGGGGGCATTTGCACTCAGGAACGTTAACTTGTTGATCAGCGGCCGTGCTCCAGGGGTACTCAGATGCCCTCGGGGAGGACGACCCCACCTTCGACTCCGTGGGAAAGGCACAGGTGCCCAGCAGGTTAGCAGCGTAAAGTCAGCACCAAAACAGGACATTTGGGAAGGAAGATTAACTTCGATGCCAGAAAACTCATCTGCCCTGTGGAGGTCGCTGCTCTGCCAGTGCCCCTTTGTCGGGCGTTTCTTCACCTGGGGTGACCATGCAGCGGCCGCCTTCCAGCCAGGAAGCTCCTGCACCACGCCTGCACCCGCTGACGGGCTCAGGGCCGCCCCAGCGAGACCCAGAACCTCAAAGAGCGCGGGCGGCCGGTCCTGAGAGTGGGGTGCAGGGTGGGAGACCGCCTGTCACCAGGCCAGAGGAGACCCTTCGCGGCTGCTTTAGGGACGGGTGTCCGTGGTGTTCCGAGAGAACCTTCTCGCCCACACGTGCCCCTCACGCTGCCCCCTTTCCCGTGCGTCCCCGTCCCGTCCCTTGTCCTCTGTCCTTGTGTCTGGGTCTGTGTGTCTCTGTCCCTCCTGCCCCCCAGGTCCCCTCATCCTGCTCTCCCCCTTCCGACCGCTGCTTCTCCAGGCGAGGACCCATGAGGCCGACAGGTGCCAGCTCCCTCTGACTAAGTCCTGGGCCACCCTCCCCCAGGGCTGCATCGCAAGGACGCCCGCGTGGCTCGCGTCCTGGCTGGGGGCTGCGGCAGCGTGTGCCAGCTAGATGAGAAAACCTGCCGACGCGCTCCGACCGGCGCGCTCGGCTCTTCCTCACGTTAGGGTTCTTGACCTGCAGAGATCGCGGGTGCCCCACGACGAGACGGCGCTGCGTGTTTCTGCTTTGATCCATCGCGTTCAGCCGGAAGTGTGTGTACCCTCCCGCCGCTCCGGGCTGAGCTTTTCTCTTTAGGGTTCTAAGCGACACAGAAGTGTTCTGTTTGGGACGATGCCTCAGTGACGTGCACACGAACCCGGTCCCTGACCCCTGCCGTGCGTCAGGCCCTGCGGGGCCATAGGACTGGAGGGCCCACGGGCCACAGTCAGTCCTGGGCAGGGCAAGTGACCCTGGGGTCCCAGAACCACAACAGGGGCACGAGGGCCCTGACCAAGCTCTGAGCAGTGAGACCAGTGTGACCAGCAAAGGGCAGTTTGGGGTCTGGAGTGAATGAGGGCCCCCCCCCCGGGGGCTGAATGCCGAGGCAGCAGCTGCTCGGGGAGGGGGTTCAGTGCAGATGGCGGGACCCTCAGAGGGCAGGAGGGCCCCAGGCACGTGTGGTGGGGACGCAGTGCGGACTCAGCTCCCGTGTCCCTCTTGCTCTAGGTGTCGCTGGCTCTGCTCCTCATCACGGCGCAGCTGGCACCTGACTTTGTGAGCCCCGTGTCACTGAGACCCCACCGGACCCATTCCTTTGTGCTGTCTTGTTTTAAAGACTCTTTTTATTTGAGAGCACGAGCAGGGGGAGAGGGAGAAGCAGGCTTCACAGTGATCAGGGAGTCGGACACGGAGCTCGATCCCGGGACCCCGAGACCTGAGCCGAAGGCAGACGCTTCCCCAGCTGAGCCCCCCAGGCGTCTTCGTTCATGTTGTATTGATGAGTATTTGAGCCATGGCTCTGGCTGCCCAAACGCAGGCCAGCGTCCGGCCGACCGTGGAGCTGAGGGGGCCTCTTCCTGGTCTGCAGGTGGCTGTCTGCTTGCTGGGTCCCCATGTGTCCTTTCCTGGGACACAGTGTGCTCGGGGACAGACACCAAGATCGAGAGATGGACACATGGAGACAAAGGAAGGGATGCAGGAGAGGACTCCCGTGTCCCCTTCTCTTACGAGGACACTAGTCTGGCCGGCTCAGGCAGCCACCCTGTGACCTCTTGTCACCCTTAGTACCCCCGGAAGCCATCTCCGGATGCAGTCACATGGGCTTGTGGCCTCCGCATGTGAACTGGAGCAGCTTGGTCAGGGCAGCTCTAGAGGCAGAATGGAGTGGAGGTGACCAGGCCCCTGTGGCCCTCTACCACCCTGCACAACCACGGTGATGAGTCCCCGTCACTTCTCATCTTATGGATGAAGCCTGTGACGTGTTTGTTTTTTTTTTTTAAGGTTTTATTTGTTGAGACAGAGACAGTGAGAGCGAGCATGAGAGAGGAGAAGGTCAGAGGGAGAAGCAGACTCCCCGTGGAGCAGGGAGCCTGATGCGGCACTCGATCCCACGACCCCAGGATCATGACCCGAGCTGAAGGCAGATGCCCAACCAACTGAACCACCTGGGTGTCCTTTTGTTTTTTTACATGTTTCTTGTTACAGACTTTTCACTGAGGATTTCATCCTCTCGGATCCCCTCCCTGGGACACAGAGAGGAATTCAGAAGTGGGCACGGCCCCTCCTCATTCTTGGAGGCGCCCTGGAGGCCGCTGTGGGCCCCAGTGGGGTGGGACGGCTCCCCCCGACATCGGCGGGCCTAGTGCGCGCTCGAGGTGAACGTGGGGCTAGTGTTGACGGACAGACTGCGTGCCGCGTTCTGGTTCCCGTGCTGTGTTTGCTTGTTTGTCCTGAAGTTCACGTCTGCAGAGAGGTCGGGAGGCCCACCAGGGTCCATGCTTTGTTGGCGGTGGCCCTGGCGTGGGCGTGCAGAGCCTGTGCCCCTTGTGCTGTCCCAGGAGCATGGGTGGTATCTGTTGAGAGGACGAATGAGTGAATGGCCGTAAGCCGGAGGACTGGTGGCCGCATGCCTCAGCACAGACTTTGTCTCTGTCTCCAAGCCTTGCATACGTGGCGCCCTGCTCATGGCATGGAGGTCGTGAGTGAGCAGTGTCCACCGGAGTGGAGAGCCTCTGCCGTCTGGCCTGTGTGCCTGGGCCCAGCGCACACTTACCCTTGGGCTAGGGAGGCCCCTGAACCTTGAGGCAAGTCAGCAACACAAGCATTAGGGTGCCTGGTGGGAGATGGGTGGGCAGGGCCCCGCTCCCCAATCTGGGCCATGCCTGCGGGCCTGGTCGGAGATGCGGGCACAAGAGTGCTCACGCTGGTCACTTCCTACTGCGGGTGACGCCGTGACGAGTTGGAGGAGCACAGGTGTAGCCAGAGCTGGTCCACACCTGTCGTGCCAGCGGGCTGAAGACCCCGGAATCAGCTCCTGCCCTGCCGGGTGTGCCTTGGGCCGTGGGGGGTGCTCAGGGAGCACCGCAGGTTGGGGAGGAACTTGAGGCAGACCCGGGAAGAGGGACTTTGCCGGGAAGGAGGTGGGGCAGGTGCTTGTCAGCCGCCCCCGTGGAGCAACAGGGCCGTCAAGGGTGGACGCGTCTGCATTCCAGGGCCAGAAGGCTGTCTTCTTGGGTTTGTGTTTCTGAGTCAGACGGGTAGACGCAGGCTGCTGAGGGGCCGCGCGTGTTCCTGCTCCGACATGAGCTCCAGGTGCCACCCTCAGGGTTGTGGGGCCGGCCACCCAGTGAGGAGGGGCTCCCCAGCACGCAGAGCCTCCCAGCAGGCATAGCCGCGGCGGGAAAGCTGTTCTCGGGCGTTGTCAGGGCGGCGAGGGGCTGCGAGTGGCCAGGCCCTGGAAGTGTCTGCGCCTCGCATGGAGTGTTTTCACAAAGGAAAGTGACTCGGCCGCTGCCTGCTGTGCCATTTGCCAAGTGCTGGGGGTGAGGTCTGCTGGAGGATAGCCCTCAGCACCTGGGCCGCTGTCCCGGTGGCCAGCCAGCTCCAGGGCCGCCAGCAGCGCGAGCCACGCGTGCGGGGCCCTGTGGGGTCACACTCACCAGGTGACTTTGTCCGGGTCGAGGAAAAAGGAAGCCTGAGCATCACGGTCTCGTGACTGGAGGATGAGGCCGGTGGTAACCCGCAAGAGTGACCGTGTCTGTCCTTTCCCTCATAGGCCTGCACGTGTTCCCCACCTTCGTGGTGTACGAGCTCACCGTCCTGATGGTCCTCACGCTGTCGGTGGTGATCGTGAAGGTATGGAGTCTCCTCGGTGCTTCGCGGCTGGCACAGCACCCGTCATTTTTTATTTATGGGGCACAGAGCCTAACTTCCTACCCGCAGTGACACGGAGTCTGCAAAGCTCCAACAAGGCCGCTTACCCAGAGCCCCTCCTGCCTCCCAGCAGTCTGGGCACCGGGCAGGGGAGGACCAGGGCCTTGGGGTTTGTTTTCCTTCATTTGCCTCAGAATCGGGTATGTTTGAAATGGGGAGTCACGAGAGCGGAGCCAGGAAAGTGACTTGTGGACGTCCCGGGAGGCCCCAGGCCTCGGATGTTCTTCCCGAGCATACATCTCACTGTTGCTGTGTTTTCAAATTATTATAAAATTTTTGCCCACTAAGTCGGTGGCTTATTGTAGGAGGATATAACTCAGGAACAGCCAGCTAGAAGAGGTGCCGTGGGCAGGGCCCTGGGGCAGGGCGGGGGCCTCCCAAGCCTGTCCAGGCACCCCCCGAATGTCCCGTTTAGCAGCCGCTGAGGATTCCCTCCCGGCTGCCGGTGCCCCGTGACAGGAGACTCTCCAGTTGCCACGTTAACATTCATTTCGGGGTCCCGGGACCTGTCCAGTGGCTGTCTGGCTCTGTAGAGTATAGACGTTGACTGAAGATACCGATTTCTGTGAACTGGGGTGGGAGGTGCAGAAGGAGAGGGGGAGAATCTCACGCAGCAGACTCTGCCCAGCATGGGGCCCCACGGGGGCTTGATCTCACGACCCCAAGATCAGGACCCGAGCCCAGATCAAGAGTCGGACACTGAACCGACAGCCGCCCAGGCGCCCCTGACGTGAAGGAGCCTGAGTCCCAGGCGATTGCGGCACTCGCCCCACGGGTTCCGGGCTGCTCGCCTCTAGACTTTGCTCACGTGACAGAGATACGGTGCTGTCCTTGGGAAGTCAGGTGTCCTTGAGGGCTGCCCAGTGTCTACTGCTGTTGACTTCGTTTGGGGGAACCCAGCTGTCTGCTAATGAGCCTGAACCTTGGTGTTACTTGGCGTGGTCTCTGTCAGCCACTCTCTGTCCCTTGGGCTCTTCTGCACGAGTCCCCAGTGTGTCAGGCGAGGGCTCCCGTCTGGTTTCTGCTCGGCCGAGGCAGTGACACAGACATCCCGGCAGTTTGCCCTGGCAGCTCTGGTCTTGTCTCTCCTCCTGCCGAAGAGCAGTCAGTACGTCAAGTGGATCGTGGCCGCGGGGCTGGCGCAGGTCAGTGAGCTCTCCTTCGTGCTGGGGAGCAGAGCGCGCAGAGCGGGCATCATTTCTCGGGAGGTGAGTCTGCTCCCCGTTCTGTGTGTGTTTGGGGAGCCCCGGCCCACACACCCCACCCTGGTGTCTGAGCACCCTGCCCGCCACTGGCGTGGGGCCGGCGTACCGCCTCTGCCCTGGCGTGGAGGGCTGACTCGTTGTGGCCGCTGCCCCGGCCCCGTGGTATCTCTGGCGAAAAGAGAAACACCGAGTCTGAAAGCTCCCCGCTAGCTCCTGCATGGCCGTCAGCCCAGCCAAGAGCCCCGGCCTTCCCGGGACCACGTCGGAGAACTCGGGTCCGAACCTGGAGACTGCTGAAAAGGCAGACCTAGAACGCTGTTACGCGAAAGTCCCTGGTTTGTTTTGGGTTTTTTCACAAAATACGACGCAACACTTGCCTCTGTCAAAGGGTTTGGGTTGCTGTGAGAGGTGCTTCTGAAGACACCGTGTCTCCAAGTTTTAGAGAGTTGGAATGAAAACTTCAATAGAAATGATGAGAAACTTCCTATGTATAAAATACTCGGAGGTTTTTCCTATGTATCAATATATCCCAAAGCTTGGGGTGTCTTTGATCAGCTCCCTCCTTCCCCCACCACAGTTTGAAGTGTGCAGGGCGCTGAGCCCCCTCGTGGTGCCTGGAAGGCGAGCCCCCCACCCCCCATTTGCCTCCTTCCCCCTTGTCTCTGGTCCGTTCCTCCTGGGCCTGGCCTTCTCGCCGGCCGGCTGGGCGCACGCCCACCTGCTGCGGTGCACTTGCCTTGTCGTCCTCTCCAGTCTCGTTCATTTGCCCTTGGAAAACTGGCCGTGAGTTAGAACTTGATAAATACCGTCTGATGACCCCAGGTTGTCACTTTAAATTTGGCAAGCAGGACGTTTGTGCTTGGCTGGGGCCTGTGGGCTGTGGCCCCCACCCCAGGGTCAGTGGGTCACAGTCTGCCGTCCACCGTGGTAAGAGTGAACGTCCTTTAGAGCAGGGCCCGCGTGAGCCCCGAGTGATCTGAGGACCGGTGACGCCGCTGTTCCGGTGGAAGCAGGGTGCACGTTGAAGGGATTCTGCCGTAGATGAATGGATGAGTGTCGGGTCACGGTGTAGGAGCAGCCAGGAGACCGCACACGCTTCCCCCACGCGCTCGGAACCATGGGGACCCGTTCACCAGGCCCACGGTTCTAGCTGAGGGATGGGCCACTCTCAGATTGGGGATTGTGGACGTCCAGGCTCACGGATGGCAGCTCCTACTCAGTAGTTCACTCAAACCTTGCAGGACCCCAGCCCCCTACTGCACCTGACTTTAGTTTTGCCCTTTCTGTGCACACCTGTGTGAGCCTGTCGGGTGGGGCCTTGAACCGGGGCGGGCGTTTGCCTGCCGCCCCCTTACAGCGAGCCTACTTCCCGTGGGCACCCTGTTGCCCCTGAGCCCCCCCCTTCCCCCCGCCACCAGCTGCCTCCAGTAGCTGACTCTGCACACCCGCGCCCTGATTTAGGCCAAAGGAGTACAAAAGCTCCTCCGGGTGCCTGGGACGCGCTGTAAGTGTTCAGACCTCCATGCTTGTCCCCTTGTCCCCACGCGTGTCAGGGAGATGGGATGGGGCTTGGTTTTGAAGAAGCAAGGGCTGAGGAACAACATCCGCGCCCGGGCTCTGTCCTAGACCTGCCCAGAGGCCGCGTGCTCACTTCGCTGGCGGCCTGAGCCCGTGGGCTCCGTTCCCCATCAGCGCACTAGGGCTCCCTGCTGCTCCGTCCACGTGTGCACGCGGCCCTGGCTCTGTGGGGTGTGCGGGGCACCTCCTAGTCCTGCGCGTGGCCGCCGACAGCCTTGCCTTTTGTAGGTGTACCTTCTCGTCCTGAGCGTGACCACACTCAGCCTCTTGCTGGCCCCGGTGCTGTGGCGAGCCGCCATCACCAGGTGTGTGCCTCGGCCGGAGAGACGGTCGAGTCTGTGACGGGAGCAATGGGGACGCACAGCTTCGGAAGGGAGACCTGTGTGTGGCCACCCATCCTGGGAGCCCTTCGCCTCGGGGACCGAGCACTCCGTGGAGGGGGCTCCCCGTCTGCCGGGCGGGCCGGCCTCCCGCCGTGCTTTCGGGCCGTCCAGAGTAACACGTTGTGTCGTCGGTCACGCGCCGTGTACGTAGGACGCTGCGTTTTGCGGATCGCCTTGACGGTTTTGCCTGGATGTGCCTTTTTTTCCTGAAATTAATGTTCATTTTCTATTGTTATTTCATCAGTTCATGATTTTTTGGTAAAAAAAAAATCAGAAAGGTTTATTTATTTATTCAACTTTTGTGTTGTAATCTGTTGGCCGATATTTGTTATCAAACATTTCTGTGATGTGAAGTTTTAATTCTGGCGGTGAGTTTGGGAAGTTACTTTTAGTCCTTACTGTCTGTTTTCTAAAATAACAAATATCTTTCAAATGCCTGTTTGTTTTTATTACAATAATCTTAAATAAAACACTCACGTCAGTTTGTCTCACGTATGTTATTCTTTTAAAATACTTGTTTTGAATCCTAAGCATATGCTTGCTTTAATAAAGGTCATTTACAATCAGAGGAGTTAATTGATATTTTTTGGAATTTTTTTAGATTTTTGTATTAAACGCTTTGACAGTTTTCAAAGATCAGGGTGATTTATACCCTGCCTCATCGTTCTCTGAGAGACCACGTGAATACGTGCTATTTGCAAAGCCAAGCTGTCACTTTGACTTTTAAAGTATGTTTTGGTTCCTGTATGGCCCGTTTCCGAGAACCCGGGACTGGAAGATCCGACCCTTACAGGGCTCCCCGGGGGGCGCCGTGAGTGGAGTGTCCCGTCAGGATGGGCTTCAGCAGCCGAGCAGTTCGACCAGCGTCCTTACCGCAGAGGGGCCGCCTGGGGCCCCCGTGACGACCGGTGCGCTCTCTGTGGGAGGGAGGGAGTGGCGTCCGGTCTGCTGTGAACCGACGACAAGTGCTGCGGCCCGGCCCGGTGGCCTTCATCTCTCAGAGCACCTCCCTGCCCTTCCCTCCCGCCGCTGGGTGGGGACGCCGCTGGGTGGGGACGCGCAGGCAGGACGCTCTCTCTCACCTGCGCCCACCCCCGTTGCCGGGCAGGCGGGCAGGCGGCCTGTGCTCCGGTGGCCTCGAGGCGCCTCTTCTTCCATTTTGCATCCCCAGCGCCTGAGGGCAGAGCCAGGAGCTCGCAGTCGTGGTGAACGAGAGGGAACCCAAACTGACGTGCTGACCGAGTTGTCCCCAGGACACGGCGTGGATGTCGCCGAGAGAACGGTGAGCGGAGATGCCAGGAGGATGTGCCTCGGCGGCTGTCTGCAGGCGCCTTCCCTGCGGGGCTCCGGCCGCAGCACATGGCCTCTTCACCTTCCTCTCGCCTCTCAGGGCGCATCGTCCACACCCCTGCCACGCGGCGAGGCCACAGAGCCGTCTCCGGCCCCATCCTCACGCTCCCCTCCTTATCTAGACTTGGGGAGCTCAGCTCTCTCCTTCCCGCCCCTGTGAGCCCCTGCCACTGCCGTCACCCGCGTGTCCTCTGTGCACGCTGACCGTCCGCCGGAGGATATGTGAGCGTGACACACAGCCTCTTGCGGGCCAGGGACGTCCTCATCTTGGATTTAGAACGTGGTGTCTGGCTCGATCTCTCCCTAGTGGATTGACATCTGAGATGCAGAGCTGAAGGCAGAAGGGAGGGTGGGGACACCACCTGCTGACAGCGAGCGCCTTGCCGGGTCCCCCACACGTCACCTGGGTGGTCACCTGTCCCACCAGAGTTGCTAACCTGACCTCCAGCTCCTCCCACCTCTGGTCCCCACGTGCATCCCACAGCTTCGGACCTGCTGGCAGACTTGCGCGGCCTTTCTCCGACACAGGAGAGCGTTTGTGCATTGCTGGCCGCGGACAAGCAGGCGGGGGGTGCGGGGGGTGCCGAGTGGAGGCAGAGCTCGCGGCCTGGGGGGATGTGCCAGGGGACGGCCAACTGCTCGGGACAAAGCAGGGGTCGGGGTGCCCTGGAGCGGTGAGGGCGCTGGGCTAGCCGTGCTCGGGGCAGAGGTCAGTGCATGAGGCTGCCTCCCCCACGGCTCCCAGGCCACAGGTGCCAGATGGGGCGGAGCAGAGCCCCCTGGGGAAGGGCCTTGTCTGTCTCCTAGCACCAGTCCTGCTGTTAGAGCCCACACGGGAAGACAGCGAGGCTTTGCGCCCCCCCCCGCCCCCCAGCGGGGCACAGAGGGTGGCAGCACACGCTTTGGACACCGCGTCTCCTGCACCCAGAACAGTTGTGGCATATCAGAGCCCGGGAGGGGGAAGGTGAGGCCCAAGCTCAGGACCAGCTGCAGGGCAGGCGTGGGGGCCTTGGCACGGTGGGGCTGTGGCCCTGGGCAAGGCTGAGACCCCCTGGGCTCAGGCAGGGGCTTTTTCCAGGTGACAGGTGAGGAGCACACAGGTGAGGACGAAGAGGAGAGGCCGGGCGCACAAGCTCCGTGGGGCGGGCAGCTCCTCCGGTGTCCGACTCAGGCTCCTGCAGGGCCCCCACAGTCCTGGGACGTGGCCGCTGCCCACCCTTGGCCCTCAGCATGAGGGTCAGGATGCCCGCTCTGTGGCTCCGAGTCCAGACCTCCTGTGCCTGTGGGCCAGGGCCCCAGCGCTCTCTGTCCCTCCCGCGTTGTGGCGGCCCCAGCCCCTCCGTGTGTCCTTACTGCCGCTGAGCCCGGCCCACCCGCGCCTGCTGGCCGCGGCCCAGCTCCCTCCTCCCCCGCCTGCCCTGGGGCCGGTCCCTGGCTGCGGGAGGCAGCTTGCCTCGGGGCACCTTCGCCAGCTCTGGGCCTAGAGCTCGGCTGTGGAAGGTCCAGGCCCCGCACACGAGATGCTGGAGAAGCCAGCCGGCCCTTCTCCGTTTGCTCACATCCGCAAAGAGCAAGGCACGTCTTTCCCCAGCAAGTAGCCCGGTGCCCCGCAGGCCTCCGGCTGTCCTGGCCCGGCCGGAGTGAGGAGGCTCTGGCTTTGCTGGGTTTAGGGAGGGACCACGCGAGGGAGGGATGTGCTGAGGGTCCAGCGGGCGTCGGCCAAGGACAGGCCTGTCCGCAGCTGCTCCAGGAGCTCATGGGGGCTTGGGCTGAACCCTGACTCCCCGCCTGCGGGACCTGCTGACACCATCAAGTGGTGTCACTTGAAACATGCACGTTATTTAGAAATTTGGGGCGAATGTACCTGGGGGAGGGCAGGGGAGGCCCTCACGAGCGTAGCCTGACCGTCCCGCGCACCTGGGCTGCCTGCTAACACCTCGTCAGCGCTGTTCCTCGCGCCGCGGCCGCCGTGTCCCCATGGGTGCGGTCGCCACAGGAAGCTGTGTCGCTGCCGGGACTCCCCTCCCTCCGCAGCCCCTCGCCCTGCCTCCCGGCCCCTCCGAACTCGCCGCGGTCGCTCGCTTCCTTCCCCGAGGAGCCGGTGGTGGCCTGAACGCTTTCGCAGAGGGCGGTGCTCTGTGGGCTCTGACTCGACCGCACGTTCCTGACTCATCCTGAAGCAGAGTCTGAGGCAGACATCCTCACCCTGTGCGACCGTCCCTTCCGGGAAGATGCCGCAGGGAGCTTCTGTCACCACCGGTGTCCCCATGTTGTCACCACAGAGTAGTTTTGGAGGAAGACGCAGGGCTTCCTCACACGCGGCCTCCGGCCTCGGGGTCTTTGACTCCTGCAGGGAGACACAGAAGCGCTCCTGTGCGCGCAGGTGTGGGCGCAGGTGTGGGCCCAGGTCTCTATGCCTCATCAGCACCCACCGGGCGGTGGTCGGTCTTTGTCACTCCTCCTCAGGATGCTCACGAGCCACAGAAGATTCTTCGAGGGCCCGTGTTGAGGTGCCTGTCTCAGAGCAGGGGTGAGGTAGTGCAAGGAGCCATCGGAAAGTGCCTGACCCGTGGGGTACGGCTGTGCCACGGACAGTCTGCGGGGACGCCCAGTGGCGTCCATGAGTCCGGGACGACTTGGGAGCAGTCCACCCAGCACGGCCCTGCCCAGATGGAGTCCGGGTCCCTGTCAGTCAGGACTGGGGCCTGAAAATGAGTGTTTCTAACACATTTGCAGGTGGGGCTGGTGCTGCTGGACCAGGAGCACGTGGGAGAGGCCGCCGTCCAGCTCGTGCTGGCCCTCGCTGGGCCTTTGCTGACAGCACACGTGAACCTAGATGGTGAAGATGAAAGCCTCTGAGCCGTGAACAGAGTCTGGAACAGAGCCGCCGCGGCCCTGGGCTCCGAGGACCACCAAGCGGCGTCCGGCTGGCAGCAGTGGTAGAGGAGTGGGTCATCGGCCGCGGGAGCACAGCCACCCAGCCAGGAAACAGTGGGCCTCTGGTTCCGTTACGCACACGCGTGTCCCAGGTGCGTGTCGGCCAGAGAGTTCTTGGGGTTTTCTCTTCTCAAGAGGGTCCAGGAGGGCAGAGAGCAGGTACTTCCTGGGGTGGGGGTGACCATGGAACCTCGAAAGCATCTGGGGAACCAGGGGAGCCAACACTCAGGAGACCCTGGATTCCATCACCTTTGGCCCCAACCAGGTGCCGGGCGGGCACCACTGTGGGCGTCCCGAGCAGAGAGGAGGCCGGCGTGCAGCTGTGTCCCATCCGGATGTGGTACGGGGTACGGGCTGCCCCCTGCGGGAGCACCAGTTGCCAGGACAAAGCAGCTGACCGCAGGCTCTTTTAGTTGAACCAGATGATGTCATGATTAATGAATAAAATTAAATGTGGAGGAATGACCCAAGAACTTAGCGCGTGCACACAGGGGAGGGGAGGCAGGCATGAGGAAAGGAAAGCGCGTTTTTAAACAAAGGGGCATCGTGATTTCAAAATGAGGAGTGTCTGAGAGGGAGGCCGTCGCGCCACGCACTGTGCTCTCCCTGCCTCGTGGAGTCTTGATGCGTCCTGGACAGCCGGTCCCTGGGGGACATCCCATGGGGATGTTTTATGGACTCGCTGTTGTCTCAACCCACTTTAGGGATCAAAGTGTTGCCTCGACGTGGATTCCTCACATGGGGGGGTTGGATAATATTTTGAGATGTGTTTCCTTCCCTAAAATCCCTTTTCTTGCCTCAAAATGGACTCCAGTGTCCCAGGGTGGGTCACCACAGTCCAGAGGACAGAACTGGCGTGCCGGTGTCCCTGGCGTTTTACAGAAGTCCTGAAAAATCTGGAGGATCTACTGAGAAGGTACAAGGAAGGTGAATTTGCACATCGAGACGGAGGTCAGGGCGCCGTGCATGTGCGCGAGAGGATGGGACCCAGCAGCCCCAGGAAGGACCCCACGTGCCCGTGGAGTCATGACTCAGGACACCGGCCGTGACCCTATGCATCCTGGGCGGAGAGGAGAAAACCCCAAGAACAAGAGGAAAGCTCCCAGAAACTCAGTGGATGGACAAGGACGCTGACCATAGGCGGGCTGGTCAGGGATGCCGTCTGTCACCCTCTGGGACTGGCCGCCAGCCCCAGCCCGCAGTCCGGCCACTACCCTTTTCAGGTTCACGCACGGTTCCAGACTCCTCCTGCTAGCTGCCGCTTTCCCGCAAACCCTTACTAGAAACGTGAGGATTAGAGAAGGAAGACGGACACAGACCCTGGAGGACTGAGAAGCAGAGGGTGAGCTGAAATGACAGTTGGGTGGTCAGCAAGTCGGCAGACATCTGGCCTCATGGTTGGAGCTTGTAAAGCCTGAAGGTCGGCCCGCCTTCCCCCGCCGGAGGCTCTGCTAGAGCCACGACTTCGCAAGGCCACTGGCCCTCCATCCCCAACGCCGGGAAGCCCTCCAGCCTTGGCGCTGCCACAGGGCCGGGAGCTGGGCCCCGGGGGAGCAGATGGGGGCGCTCCGCTGGGATCACGGGGGGCCTGCACCGCGCCACGCATTGTCGTCCAGCCCCAGGGACTTCCAGAAAGTACCTGCAGCAGCCCCGCAAGAAGGAAATTTCTGGGCTGGGCGAAGGGCTATGGATGCTTGCTGGTCTCGGGACTCCTGCCTCCTCAGCCGTCCCAGAGGAACGAGGAAGGAGCAGGCTGTTCCCTCGAGCTCGCATCTGCCTTCTGTCCCGCAAGGGTCTCCTCTGGTGTTCAGGCTGCGCGCGGCCCCTGACACCTCGTTGCACCAGGAACAAGTTCTTGGCAAGCACTGAAAGGCGACAGCTCCATTTTTGACTTCTCCCGGGTGTGTTTGACCCACTTATCAGTCCCCAAATCCACTCGCGTCTGCCATCTGTGGTGGTCTAATTCTGTTATCACGTCCGCTTCGCGCTGACGGTTCTCGATCGTCCGTGTTTATTCTGGTCCGACGTCCACAGCTGGACTCACTTGCAGAGAATCTGACCCCCCCCCCCCGAGGGGGGGACGGGGCCACTAAGGCTCCGAGCAGTGCTTGGTGGCAAGTGTATGCCGTCCCCGTGGGCTTCCTCAGGTCTGGACCCTCACCTCCTCCCACCGTGTGGGCTCGAGCCTTGGACCGCCACCCAGTGAACCTGCCTTGTTACCGTGGCCCCAGGACACTGACACAGGCTCCCCTCTTGGGCCCTGCATCTGCGTGGCTGCAGGATGACCAGGGACAACGCTGGGGCCGCCACCTCAGCTGGGACCAGGGCCTGGAGGGTCTGCAGAAGCAGCGGCCGGCAGCCATCCCAGTCAGAATAAATGCATAAAAGCACCTTATTCTGTGACTGTACTTGTGGGTTTAAAAAGGCATCTTTACTTCCCTTAACAGCTGAATGCCCAGAGCACCTTTGGGAACCCCTGGGAGTCCTCTGCTGAACCCTAGTGACCTCTGCTCTTGGCCCGGACCTGGCGACGTTTGTGATAAAGGGTGAGGCGGGTCGGGGGAAGCAGCTGCCACACAGCCCACTTGAGAGCGTCCCCTCTCCCCAGCTTCAGCGTGCGGGCCACCTTCTTCTCCTGAGTCGCCGCGCCTGTGCCGCCCGCCATGCGGGGCTCAAGCCCCTGTTGCCCCCGGCAGACCCCCGGCTGAGTTCCCGTCAGTTGGAGCTGAGGCCAGGGCCCCCACCCAGCACACAGCTCATTCTCTCTCCGGCCACGTGGGGGAGGGCGGAAGCCCCCGTTTAGGTCACCAGTCGGGGCTGGTTCTGTGGCTGGCTCCCCAGAGGGTGCTGCTGAGGGGGCTTGGAGACCCCTTTCCTCCCCATAGCCTGAGGCTCTGAGACCGTGGTCAGCAGGGATTGGTGGGATGGGGTGGGGGGCAGCCCTGGCCACCAGCCCTGCTGGGTCCGGGGACTCTGGGGACATCATCTACCAGATGCCATGTGGAAAGAAGGACACAGAGCAGGTGGGTCTGTTTGAGGTTCCCTGGCTAAAGCCCCCGTATTCCCAGGGGGTTGTGCGGAAGCCTTTTGCCTGGGAGGCTGGGGGTTCCCTCACCGTCCCGGTGGGGGTTAGGTGGGTCATTGAGCGCACGCCGTATTCTTGCCATGGGGCCATTCCCAGTCGGAGAAAGGGAAGGTGCCCTGGGCTCTGCCTGGGGGTGTCTGAAGGCGCCCCCGCCGCTGCCCACTGCCGCCCCCGCAGACCCGCCTGACCTTGACCCTGGCTCCGGCTCCACCCCCAGCCTTCCCCCCGCCATCCGCCCTCTGTGGTTTGGGAAGACACCCCTGAGGCCTGGGTAGCAAGTGAGAATCTAAACATCGCCTTGGTGTCCCCTTGAAAGGCTAAGCCCTGGCCGACTCCGTGGCTCTCTCCTCGCCAACCGCACTGGCCCCCAGTTGGGGCTGTTCTCGATTTCTAACTTGGTTTCCGTTTGGTTCCCTCTGGGCCTGTTTTCCTGGGTCGTCAGCAGAACAGATCTCAGCTCTTCCAGCCGGCAGCCCCCGCCGACACCCACACACCGCCTCTCCCTCACCCTGTGGGTCCCGGCCCCCGCCCACCCGCCCCGACAGGCTCCAGGCCGCTCCATGGCCCATGTCCTTTGTCCATCGGCCAAAGGGGGTCATTAAACTAGACCATTCTCGGCTGCTGGGGGGTCTTTTTTCTACAGGGACACCAAAGAAGGAAGAGCATCGAGGACAGAAGGCAGCAGAGCCGAGATTAAGCCACAGACACCCTCGCGCTGCCCAGCGGGCAGCCCCTCGACGGTGGCCTGGGGCGGGGGTCTGGGGGTGCGTGAGGGGCCGAGGCAGGTGGGCTGGGGTGCAGCGCCCAGTGGGCAGGGGTGGGGACTGAAGTAACGGCGAGATGGCTCAGGCGTTGGACCTCAGGTGGACGGACCGGGTAGTCATGACCTCTGTCCCCACACAGCCTCGCGGGTGCGTGCTTGGCTCACGGCGCTCGTCTGCCCAACAGGAGTGCGAGGGCGGCCCCAGCCCGTGGAGGACCCCCTCTCCCCAGAGAAGCTTCTCCTCCCGCAGGTCTGGTGCTTTCCGTCCTCTCCGTCCTCTCCCGCCTCTCGATCTCGTCTTCTCTCTCCCGCACGAAGCGCGGACTCGGAGTCTGGCGCTTCTCCGCTGTCAGCCGGTGGGCGTGAAGGACGATGTCCTCATTCCCATTCGGGGCCACTTGTCCTCTTGCGGGATGCACGTCACGCTTGTTTGGTCTCCTACTGTCGGTTTCGGGCTTCTGCTAGTGTAAGCCTGGACGTCAAGTGTACCCTGGGTACACCCCCGAGGCAGCTGGCTGGGCAGAAGGCTATGGGAATGCTCAACCTGCTGAAATAATGCCAAGTTATTTTCAGAGACGAGGGCCTCCGTTTCCATCCCCGCTGGCCGTGCGGACGGGACGCCACGTCTGCAGCCTTCCCAGCACTGGGTGGTCAGACACCCTTAGACCGCACATCGAGTGGCTACGAACCGATTTCCGCGTGGGGTCTTCGTTTCCTTGTCCCTGATCGTTAATGACTAAGCCTCCGTTCAGATGCGTGTCTGGTGGCCAGTCTCCGGACCGACAGCCGGTCTCTGAGCAGCGGGTCCTCCCACGGAACTCTACTGCCGTTGCTGCGCCTTCCGTGCGGCGCTCCTGTGTGTTTCAGTAGCTTTGTTCCTGGGTATCTTACGTTTTTGATCTATTCCTCAATGGCACCTTAAAAAGCTTCCCATTGTCGTATAACACACCTCCTTAAAGGTGCAAATATCACGAGTTTACGGCTTAATGAATTTTCACTGAACACACCTGTTTCACCTACAGCAGCTCAGGAAGTACCAGGCCAGCCCCCAGAGACCGTGCAGGGAGCTGTCTTCCCTTCCATGCAATGCTTTTTTCCCCCTTTCTTCCTTCCTTTTTAAGACTTTATTTATTTATTTGCGAGAGAGCAGAGAGAGAGCACGTGAGGGGTGGGGAGCGGCAGAGGGAGAGGGAGAAACGGGCTCCCCGCTGAGCAGGGAGCTGACTCCGGCCTCGATCCCAGAACACTGGGATCACGACCCAAGCCCAAGGCAGACGCTTCACTGACTGAGCCTCCCAGGCGCTCCTCTTCCGTTCATTTCTGCCCCCACGAGTAGCCACAGGTCACCTCGCTCACGCTTGCTTACTGGGTACTTTGTCATAATGGACTCCCACAAAATGGAGGCTTTTGGTCAGGGGGGCTTTTCCTCAAAGCAGTGTGAGGAAGTCGACCCAAGTGTCGCCTGTGGTCATGGACGCTCCTCCCAAGTGTGCCTATATCACAGCTTTTCCTTCTGTTCAGGGACGTTGGGCCTGCGTCGCTGGGGCCGTCACACACAGGGCTCCTGGGCGTGCTCTCGATGTCTCCGGGGACGCACGCGCTTGTGCGTCGCAGATGCGCCCTTGGAACGCAGTTGCCGGTCCCACAGCGCACGTAAGCTCGACTTCATGAGAAAATGCCGGGCAGTTTTCCAAAGAGATTTGAGCATTTTACTCCCAGCAGCAAGGTCTGACAGTCCCAGTTTTACCACATTTTTATCAACAGGTTCTATTACCAGCCCCTTGGTTCTGGGTGTGAAATGGTATCCTACCATGGTTTTAATTTGCATTTTCCTGATGGCTAAGGAAGTTGGGAACATTTTCACATGCTTCTTAACCCTTCAGATTTCTTCTTTAATACCGTGAGCTTACAGCTCGTGGCAATTTTAACAGAGTTCTCTATGTTTTATTTATTGGTTTGTAGTGTTCTTTGCATATTCAGATATGAGTCTTTCATCAGACTCACCCATCATGGCGTCTTCTGAACTTGCTTTCCGTGAGCAAGAGTTTTAGCTTTCGATAAAGTCTCATTTACATATTTTTTTCTTTTGTGGTTAGTGCCGTGTTTGTCCTATTTTAAAAACCCTTGCCTGTCAAGGCCTTGTTTTCTTCTGGGAAATTTGAATTGAGCTTTCAGAAGTTATTTTTTGAGTTTCGTATGAGTACAAATCAAAGTTTATTTTTTCCCATATAGAAATCCTGGAGATTCAGCACCGTTTATCGGAAAGACTTTCCTTTCCCTGTTGAATTACGTCGATGCCTTTTCTGAAAATCAAGTAACTGTAAACACGTGGGTCTGTTGGGATTTTCTAGTCTGTCTCCTTGATCTGTTTTTCCTGTGCCGCACCACATTGTCTTAATGTGGGACCAAAATCCAGTAATGCCAGCCCTTCGACAGTATTGTTCTTCAAGATTGTCTCAATATTACAAGGTATTGGTATTAAGTATAAATTTTGAAATCAGATTGTCACTGGAAAATCTGAAAATACATGGAGATAAACAACTCATTTCTAAATAACACATGGATGAAGGAAGAAATCTCAAGAGAAATTTGAAAGTATTTTGAACTACGTGAAAATAAAAACAAAACCTACCTCATTTGTGGCGTGCAGTGAAGCAGTGCTTGCGGGGAACGGACAGTGGTGAGAGCACATGACCAAGAAGCAGAAAGATTTTAAACCAGTCACCTAAGTTCTCACCTCGGAAAACTGGAAAAAGAGCAAATTACATCCAAACTAAGCAGAAGAAAGTAAATTAACAAAAATTAGACCCGATGTCAATGCAATTGAAAACAGGAGGACATCAGTAGAGAAAAATCAATGAAACCAAAAGCTGTTTCTTTGAAAATATCAATAAAATCATGAAATTCTAGCTGAGTTAAGGAAGAAAAGAGAGAAGACACAAATTACTAATATCAGAAATGAAAGACGGAACATCACTACAGATCCCATGAACATTAGGAGGATAAGAGAGGAATGTTACAGGGGTACCTGGTTGGCTCAGTCACTGGAGTGTCTGCCTTCTAGTCATGATCCCAGTATCCTAGGCTGGAGCCCCACATTGTGCTCCCTGCTCAGTGCAGAGTCTGCTTCTCCCTCTCCCTCTGCTGCTCCCCCCTGCTTGTGGTCTCTCTGTCAAATAAATAAATAAAATCTTAAAAAAAAACAAAGAAAAATGAATGTTATGAACCACTCCTTGCCCACAGACCCACAGATATGATAACTCCAATGAAATGAACTAATTCCTTATAAGACACTGGAGTGTTAAGTGACTGACATTAATCGTTTTTCTCTCTTTTTAAAAATTTTTTAAAATCAATTTAATTAATGTATAGTATATTATTAGTTTCAGAGGTAGAGGTCAGTGATTCATCAGTCACATACAACACCCAGTGCTTACTGAATCATGTGCTGTCCTTAATGTCCATCCCCCAGTTACTCCATCCCACAACCCCCTCCCCTCCAGCAACCCTCAGTTTGTGTCCTGTGATTAAGAGTCTCTTATGGTTTGTCTCCCTCTCTGATTTCATCTTATTTTATTTTTCCTTCCTTGTCCCTTTGTTTATCTGTTTTTTTCCCTTAAATTCCACATATGAATGAAATCATAAGGTATTTGTCTTTGACTGACGTATTTCACTTAACCTAATATGCTCTAGTTTCATCAACATTCTTGCAAATGGCAAAATTTCATTCCTTTTTAAAGATTTTTTAAAAAAATTTTTGTTTATTTGTCAGAGAGAGAGAGAGAGAGCACGAGCAGGGGGAGTGGCAGGCAGAAGGAGAAGCAGATTCCCCGCCAAGCAGGGAGCCCAATGTGGGTCTTGATCCCAGGACCCTGGGATCAGGACCTGAGCTGAAGACAGATGCTTAACAACTGAGCCACCCAGGTGCCCCAAGATTTCATTTTTTAAGATGGCTGAGTAATATTCCATTGTATATATATATGACATCTTCTTTATTCATTCATCTGACATAAAGCTTTTGATTGCTGAGGCATCCATTTCAATAAACATCTGTCTTCAATAAAAGTATCTTCGCCTGTATGACACAGTTACCAGCCCCCAAGAAAACCAGATAAGGAACTATGTCACCTCCAAACATGAAGGTCCCTCTTTCAGAAAGCTCTGGGTAATCTAGATAACTGAATGACCCCATATCTCCCTTCTGTTCCCTAATTCCCACTCTTATGCATTAAGTCATCCAATATAGAACCAGAAAAACCCTAGACACCCTGTTCTTGGACCCTAACAAAGGCAGAGCCCTAGGTTCATGTGTTCTCTCTTTACCTGTGATCTCATTGGGTCTGTGTAACCTCCAGGAACTGAGTAATAAATCTTGTTCCTCAAGGTACCTGATCCTTTTGTGGAAGTGCATCCCGTGACCATAAGAATACAAGGGTCAGTCCCCATACTGGCCCTGGTGGGGGACGTCTGTGGGATCACAGGAGTAACGTGAGGCCAGGGGAGTGCCCCAGGCATTCTAGCAAAGAGCATCACTACTGATAAGCTGGGACCGACACAACAAACACGGTGCACCAAAACTCACACAAGAAGAAAAGACCATCGACATAGGCCTGTAACTGTTAAAGAAATTGAATCGATAAGTAATAACCTCATGTAGGCTCACAGTGAATTCTACCAAACATTTAAGAAATTACTAAAATCTACAACAGACTAAAGAAGATCATTACATTATCCTATCAATAGACACAGAAAAAGCATTTGACGAACTACAGTACTCATTCATAATCTCTCAGCAAACTAGCAATGGAAGAGAATTGCCTCAAATTGATAATGAACACCTCCAAAAAACCTACAGTTAGCACCATAGTTAATGGTGAGAAACTCAAAGCTTTCCCACTAAGATCAAGAACAAAGCAAGAGGGGTGCCTGGGTGGCTCAGTCAGTTGAGTGTCTGCCTTTGGCTCAGGTCGTGGTCCGGGGGTCCTGGGATTGAGCCTTGTTCTGGGCTCCCTGCTCCGTGGGGAGCCTGCTTCTCCCTCTCCCTCTGCCCCTCCCACTGCTCATGCTTGCGCGCGCTCTCTCTCTTTCTCTTATAAATAAATAAAATCTTAAAAAAAGGAACAGGCAAGGGGTTCCCTCTCAGCCCTCCTTTTCAACATTATACTGGTAGTCCTAGCTAATTCTTTATTCTTTATTCTTTAGCTAATGCAAAAAGACAAGAAGAAGAAGGAGAAGAAGAAGAAGTAGCAGAGGAGGAAGGAGGAGAAGGAAGGGGAGGAGAAGGAGAAGAAAAGAAAGCGTACAAAGATTGGTAAGAAAGGAAAAAAACCATCTTTGTGTGCAGATGACATGATTGTGTAGCAAATTCATGAGTTGCTGGTAAACTCCGGAATTACTAAGCAATTATAACAAAGTTACAGATGCGGGTAGTATACAAAGTCAATCACTTATATGCCAACAATGAACAAGTTGAGTTTGAAATAAAAAAAAAATAATACCACTTACATTTGTACCCCCAAAATGAAATACTTAGGTATAAACGTAACAAAACATGTATGAATTCTACATGAGAAAAACTATAAGACTCTGATAAAAGATATCAAAGAACTATAAAAATAAATGGAGAGATATTCCATGTTCATGAATCAGAAACCTCAAAGTTCTTCCCAACTTTATTTATAGATTCAATGCGATCCCAATCAAAATCCCCCAGCAGGGGCACCTGGGTGGCTCAGTGGGTTAAGCCTCTGCCTTCGGCTCAGGTCATGATCTCAGGGTTCTGGGATCGAGTCCCGCATCGGGCTCTCTGCTCAGCGGGGACTCCTCCTCCTGTCTCTCTCTGCCTGCCTCTCTGCCTACTTGTGATCTCTGTCTGTCAAATAAATAAATAAAATCTTTAAAAAAAAATCCCCCAGCAAATTTTTGTGTAGATATTGTCAAAACTGATTCTAACATTCATACTTAGAGGCAAAAGACTCAGAATAGCCAAAACAATGTTGAAGGAGAACAACGATCAAGGACTGACACTATCCAACTTCAAGACCTCCTGTAAAGCTACAGCAATCAAGACTGTGTGGTCTAGCAGAAGAACAGACAAATAGATCAACGGGACAGATGGAGAGCCCAGAAACAGACCCCCTGAAATACATATACGGCAAATAAGCATAATGAAAAGATGCCGCATATCATATGTCATTCGGAAATGGCAAATTAACACAACAATGAGATTCCACTACATCCCTGTTGAGTGGCCAGAATCTGACACCGGCAACACCAGTGCGGATAAGGGTACAGAACAGCAGAAACTCTTGTTCGTTGCTGCTGGGGATGCAAGAGACGGCCACTTTGGAAGAGAGTTGGGCTGTCACTGACTAAACACACTCTTACCGTAAGACCAGCAATCGTGCTCTTCCGTATTCACCCGAATGAGCTGAAAGCATGTCTGTGCAGTAGCCTGTACGCACGCGTGTACAGCAGCTTTGCTCACTATGGCCAAGCCTGGAAGCAGTGAAGACGTCCTTCAGTCGGCGAGTGGGTAAACGGGTTGCGGCACAAGCAGACATCTGAGGACTACTTAGTGCTAAGAGTAGTCTGTCCAGCCATGCAAGGGCCTGGAGGGATCTTGCTTTTCTTACGTGAAAGAAACGAGCCTGGAAGTCTGCATACTGTGTGGTTCCAAGCGTGTGACGAGTATGTGATGGTGAAAAGTCAGTCGTCAAGAGTTCGCGGGGAGAGAGTATGCAGAGGTGGAATACGGAAGATTTTAGGGCAGGGTCAGTGTGATTCTATCCATGTCATTATACATTTGCCAAAACTACAGAATGTACAAGACTGAGAGGGGACCCCAGTGTAAACCGTGGACTTCGGGTGATTATGCTGAGCCCGTGTAGGCTCGCTGACTGTGGCAAACGTACCATCTGGTGCGGAGTTTGGGTAGTGGGGGAGGCTGGGTGTAGGTGCAAGGCAGAGGGTCTATGAGAACCTTCTAAACTTTCTGCTCAGTTTTGCTATGAACCTAAAATTACTATAAATTTGAAGTCTATTCCCCCCCGAATCCGGTTTCTAATTTCTTTCAAAATAATGCTGAGATTTTGATTGAGATGACATTGTGTATAGGTTAGTTTGGAAAGATGGGCATCTTAACAATACTGAGTCTCCCAATCCAAGAATATGCTATATCTCCAAAGTGCTGGGTCTGCTTTAGGTTTTTTTAAGCAAAGTTTTATATTTTTTCTATAGATCTTTGCACATCTAAATTAATTCCCAATAAGTTGATATTTTTCATGCTATTTTAAACAGTATCTAAAATTGTTTTCCAAAAGTTTGTTGTTATATAGAAACATTGGTTTTATTGCATAGGTGTTTTATCTAGAGAATCTGCTAAATTTACATATGCAACCATATCATCTGGGAATAAAGACAATTTAAGTTCTTTCTAGTCAATATTTACGCCTCAATTTCTTTTTCTTGCCTTAGTGCACGGGTTAGAACCTTCTGATTAATATTGAACAAAATGAGACTTTCTCCCAACTATTTTGAATGTTTCAAAATACAGTGAGGTTGATGGGGCACCTGGGTAGCTCAGTCAGTTAAGCATCTTACTTCAGGTCAAGTCATGATCCTAGGGTCCTGGGATTGAGCCCAGCATTGGGCTCTCCACTCAGCAGGGAGTCTGCTTGTCCCTTTCCTTCCTCTGCCCTTCCCCCCACTCATGCTCTCTCTCTCTGAAATAAATAAAATCTTTTAAAAAACACAGTGTGGTTGAGCAAATAGTAAAATACACACCCATATGTAAATAACTGTTATTATTTTGCTGTTTTTGTTCCCTCCACTCTCTCTTTCTCTCTCTTCTCCTCTTCCTCTCCTATCTGAAAGACGCACATACATTTTCCCCTCAACCTTCCATGAGTAAAGTATTGGCAGCATGATGCTTAGTAACTCAGTTCATCGCTGTGCCTCTTCTTCTTTTTTTTTTTTTTAAGATTTTATTTATTTATTTGACAGAGAGATCACAAGTAGGCAGAGAGGCAGGCAGAGAGAGGAAGGGAAGCAGGCTCCCCGCCGAGCTGAGAGCCCGATGTGGGGCTCGATCCCAGGACCCTGGGATCATGACCTGAGCTGAAGGCAGAGGCTTAACCCACTGAGTCACCCAGGCGCCTCCACCATGCCTCTTCTAAGGAAAAAAGATAATCACCTACATCACCACAATACCATTGTCATACCTAAGCAAAGTAACAAAGTTTTCTCTTATCTAATTTTTGGAACATACATAATCTTTCCCAATTGTCCTTTATAGCTTTTTTAAAAGAAAATAGTTTCATTGAGCTATAATTCATGTGCCATCAATTCACCAATTTAGAATGTACAATTCAATGGTTTTGGGTATATTATTAATTTCTAAAATTGTGATAAAATATGCATCATAAAGTTTGCCATTTTGCCTACTTTTAAGTGTACAATTCAATGGTATTAATTAAACTCACAATGCTCACAATGTTGTGCAACCATTACCACTATCTATTTCAAAACTTTTGCCTCACCCAAAATGGAAACTCTGTGACTATTAAATAGTACCTCTCCCCATTCTCTACTACCTTCAGTCATTGGTAACCACTAATCTACTTTATGTCTCCATTAAGTTGCCCATTCTAGATATTTCATATAAGAAGAATTACACAATTTGCCCTCCTCTGTCTCACTTATTTCACTTACTATAATATTTTCAAGGTTCATCTCTGTTGTTGCATGTGTCAGAATTTCATTCTGTTATATGGCTGAATAATATTCCATTTCATATATTTATAACACATTTTGTTTATCCACTCATCCCCCCATGGGCCCTTAGATTGTTTCATCCTTTTGACTGCTATGAATAATGTTGCAGTGAACATTGTCAAAGTATCTAACAGATATACTTTGTGTGTGTGTGTGTGTAATTCTATTGTGATGTGTTACGTTGATTGATTCTCTTATTTTGAAAAATATTTGCACCCTTGGAATAAATCCCACTTGCCCATGGTGTATAATTTGATGAAAGCTGTGACTATAAATCTAAGAAGCTCAATGAACTCAAAGTATGATAAACTCAAAGAGACCCACACTGAAACACATTATAATCAAACTCAAAGACAAGGATGAAGAGTTTTTAAAGCAATGAGATGTGACTCATCACTTAATAAAACTAACAGCCAATTTCTTATCAGGAGCCATGGATGCTAGAAGACAGTAGGATGACATATTTAAAACGTCGGGGGAGAAATCCCAAACAGCCTGCCAAAGGAGGATTCTGTATCCGGAAAACTGTTCTTCAAAAAAATGGGAGAAAGTAAGACATTTCCAGATAGACAGAAGCACAACGAGTTTATTTCCACTACAGCTGTCCTACAGGAGATGCTACAGAGAATCCTTCAGGTTGGGACAGAAGGACACTAGACATAGCCAGAGACCACAAGAAGGAGTGAGGACCTCTGGTAAGGGTGAGTACATGGGCAAATTATTGTATTCTTGGTTTGTAGCTCCACTTTTAATTTCCTATCTGACTTAATAGACAAATGTATTAAATATAAGTCTATATATTGAACAAATAAGGTACACTTGTATAAACACAGATTGGCAGAATGGATAGCAAGCAGGATCCGGGTGTATGCTGTCTAGGAGAGGTGACCTTGATCTAAGGATGCACAGGTTGAAAGTGAGAGGATGGAAAAGATTTTACACACAGTTAGTGACCAGAAGAGAGTGAAGTGGCTGTGCTAATATCAGACAAGATAGATTGTAAGTAAACAAACTGTTACAAGAGGGGCACCTGGGTGGCTCCGTTGGTTTAGCGTCTGGCCCTTGATTTCGGCTCAGGTCACAGTCTCAGGGCTGTGGGATGGAGCCCCGTGCTGGGCTCCGTGCTCAGTGGACAGTCTGCTTGAGATCCTCTCCCTCTCCCTCTGTCCCTCCCCCAGTTTGCACACGCACACGTGCACTCTCTCCCTCTCTCGAATAAATAAATCTTCAAAAAAAATTGTTACATGAGACGAAGGACATTCTGTAATGATAATAATAATATCATGTGACCGTGATAAAGGGTGAGCTCACAAGAAGATATAATGATTATAATTACAAATACATACACTAGGGGCAGCCGGCTAAAATAATTACACACTAAACTTCAGTGCTTCTAGATAAAGGAAGCAAGCACCGACAGTTCACAGGGGAAGTGGGCAGTTATACAACAACATGGGGACCTCGATGCCTCGCTTCCAGCGACGAGCAGAACACTGAGACCGAAGGCCAACGAGGACTCGGAGGGCCTGCACCGCACCACGGAACTGGCTGGACCGACAGCCTAGCCCCAGCAGCACACACGTTTGTCGCCAGCGCTCACGCCAGCCTCCCCAGCGTTAGGTCCCGGGGACTCGGCCTGCCCTGGGTGGGCCAGCAGTGCACTAAACAGCCTCGCTTGGAGTCTGTAAATCTCCAGGGCCCGAGGTTCTTACCAACCCAAAGGCAGGTTGTAAACTGAAAAATTTTAAGGAGGAAGTAGCATGATCATCCACTTCTAACATATCACTCTGGCTGCTGACGAGATAAGAGATCCGAGTGGGACAAGATTGGAGGAAGGAACAAGAGTTATTTCGAAGTCCTCCACGAAGATGACAGTCGTGAGGCCAGGGAGTGGCCGAGGAGATGGGGAAGAGGAGACAAATTCAAGATGCGCCACATTGGTGACTGGTGTTTGTTACTGAGAGCACGTGAGGTATTTGACTTCTATCTAGTGTTAGGTATTTGACTTCTTTCTAGTATGAACAACTGGGAGGACATAGTTGTTTCCTGCACGGGGGATGCTGGACGGAGGAGCGGGTTTGGGGGCAGAGTCATGAGTTCATGATTGTTGTCTCAAATGACATTGTAAAGAGTAGTCCTGGCACCCAGTTGCCCTACTAAGAAGTTGGGCTGCTCCAACCTCCCGCCAGTGGCTTAGGAGGGTGTCCGTGAAGCCAAGAATTTATTTTAAGTTTTTTAAAGGTTGTATTTATTTATTTGAGACAGAGCAAGAGAGGAGCGTATGAGCAGGGGGAGCAGCGGGGAGAGGGAGAGGGAGAAGCAGGCTCCCCGCTGAGCAGGGAGCCTGATGTGGGGCTCGACCCCAGGACACGGAGATCATGACCTGAGCTGAAGGTCGGCGCTTCACCGACTGAACCCCCCAGACACCCTGAAGCCAAGAACTTAAATGGTTTTCCCCAAAGGAATCTGTGGTTTAGCTATAGGACGGCAAACCTAGATTGGAGAAAGATCAGGTACGTGTGGTGTGGGAGGTTTTCGGGAGCAGCGGCGAAGAGTGCACGCTCACTGGCCTAGTGGCAGCTTGCCTCCTGCTGCCCGGCCAGGAGCGCCACTGCCAGAGACGCTTCCCCCAAACTGTCCTGTGTCCAGTCCTCCTGCCCCAGCTGCCAGCACCTGCTCTCCCTTGCCCTGGCTCCACACCCTGGATTTGGGCACTGGGGTGTGACCCTGCTCTTCCCTACTCCTGTGGACCCTCAGCCACTTCTAGAACAGCCGCCTGCCGCAGACACTTGCATTTGGGAAGCTGCTGTCAGAAGTAACTCCTTACGTGGGGGAAATCGCTCTCGTTAATGACTGGCAGGGGCGGAAGCTAGGGCACTGCAGGAAGCCCACCCACCCCAGGCTTCTGTACACCATTCGGACTCTAGAACAGCAATTCCGGTTTAACTGTCTTGTCCCTGAGGCAGTTGGCATGGTGGGGCTGCTGCCCACCTTCCCTGGCCCCTGCGTGCTGCTTCTGAGCCCAGATTGTCTGCAGATCTGCTCGTCTTGTGTCGCGGTCCCCTCTCTCAGTCCTCGGTGCGTGTCAGCGCTCAGAGTTTGGGAGGAATGCAGGAAAGGTAAAACTTGCAAGACTGGGGTTTGCCTTCTAGTCAAAGAACTCTGTTTCTCCGCTGAACGGGGGCATCAGAGAGGCTGAGATTACTTATCCAAGGGCATTTGACTTCTCTCCGTGTCCACTTCATTGTAGCAGGTGGGCCGTGAGGTCCCTCTTGGAACCTATAACATCAGCAGACAGGTAGCAGAGAAGGGAGCAGAGGCATTCAGTTGTACATAAAGTCAAATTTCCCAGAACCCAGGGTGTAGGGCCCAGTGTGTTCCCTCCCCGTGACGGTAACCGGATCCTATGGGGGAAGGACACACTGTAAGGACAACATGGGTATTTCCACGTCACATCGTAGGATTTTGTAGAAAATAGTTTTGTTGCCGTCTTAGCCAGGGCGGCGTGGTCCCCCAGGAGCAGGCTTTCAGAAGGGCTGTGCTGTGAAATGGCAAAGACCGAGGGGGGTTTATGCATTGCAGAGGCCAGTGGGCAGTGCGGGCAAAGGGTAAGTAAAGAAAAGGGTCTGAACAGTAAACAGTAAACAGGCTGGTGAGATCAGCTTCGGTCTAGAATTTGTCAGCTCAGAGAAGTGCTTTCCAACGGGCTGTGGCTCCAGCCTGCAAACGATCGTGTGTCACGCAGGTCTCTTAAGAGGCAAGTGCTGGGAGCCCAACGCATAAGAGGGTCCAGGACAGGCCCTCTTTCCAAGAAGCTGGACCAGAAATTTTCCAAAATGAATCCTGATGTAAGGAAGAGTAAGGACGTCTCCATGGGTCTAGGAGGCGGGGTGAGGGCTGCAGCCTTCCTCTGCCAGTGGGGCTTAGGAGAGGTGACCTCTCTGGAGAGGGCCGGGGGTTCATCCTGAGGCGGAGCAAGCCCATGGACTTACTGATATTTTATGAACCAAGTTTTCTAAAAATGCCTGTGAATTTCAGCAAAGAAAATGTCCCCTGTACACATTAGGAACATTCTCCTGTAATAACTTTGAGCCCCTGTCCCCATCCCTGTTTTCTCACGTATTGATGTCACCATATTGTGACCCAAGAAGGTGGAAAACAGGAAGCCTGGAGACAGGACCAGTGTCTTCAAGGACGGAACCAAGGGCAAATCGGATACTTTAAATAAACACTTAGAATTCCAGTTTTCAAGGGATTAGAGCATATTCTCTCTTTAAAGGACAGTTTAATGGGGTGGGGGTGTGGGGATAAGGATTTGTATCACCCCGTGAGACTCAACAGGGCAGGGCCACAAGGAAAGAGGGAGTTTTGGGGAGATGTGGACCTTTCCTGGGAAGATCTAATCACTTTGTTCGAATAAACAGAAGAGTACGGTGGGTGACCACACAGGGCTGAATGCCAGCCACTGAGATGGGGACGGGCCAACACCCTGAACCCATGCTGTGCGTGTGGAGTGGGCGCTTGAGGCTCAGCCGGGCGAGGGGCGCGCAGGCTCGCTGCTCACCGGGGCCGCATTTCTAATGTCCAGTCTAGCGACTTCAAGGCAGGGCAGCAGTCGGAGGGATTTGATCTTCAACCAAAAATTTTAGAAATTCTGCTACCTTTTAACACAGAAATGAGGGTTCTGTGCTGTGTTTGATTATAGAGAGTCAAAAAATAAAAATCCCATTCAACTCTGCCCTTTTCCCACGTGAGCCAGAGCTCCTGGAGCCACCGCCCGTGGCCATAGCCCTCGCGCCTTCTGTGGGTTTCACCTCAGTGAGGTCTGTGCGATGTTGCTTAAAACCTTCGGGTACTTACCCGGTGCGAATGTTGTTGAATTACTGAAACCATTTTATTTTTTAGATTAGTTTTATTTTATTTATTTATTTGACAGGGAGGTCAAAAGGAGGCAGAGGGAGAAGCAGGCTCCCCACTGAGCAAGAAGCCCGATGTGGGACTCGATCCCAGGACCCCAGGACTGTGGCCTGAGCCCCTCAGGCGCCCCAGAGTTCCTGGAATGCTGAGGTCACGGGGAGGGTTGGGGCTCTGTGCTGTGATCTGCTCCTTCTGGAAAGGCTTTCTGCCCTGCGTGCTTGGGTCCATGGGCTGGGAGTCGGGTTTTCCGCTGCTGCTTGGGGGCAAGGATGCCAACACGGTACAGAGTAAAGCGATATCATCCGAGGAGAGTGGAGCTAGGACAGGTGACCCCTGGAGGGACAACATGAAGGGTGCAGGTTCTGACTCCCCAGGGGCCTGCTAAGGGGCCAAGAACTTCACCAGCAGAGAAATAAGACCATTCGGCACGCAGGAATGTGCAAGATTTTGCTTCTCCTTCATGACCCTCACCGTCCACCTTTCCTTGAGGCTCATTCTGTGCTAATCTGCCCAAAGAAGGTGCATGTTTCTGCCATCTCTACGAAACCAGTGTGGAGTCCGGTGTTCGCAGAAGCGGCCGGTTGGCAGAGAAGCAGGAGTGGACGTGAGCTGTGCTGGGGTGTAAGAGAACAGCTGCCCTCACAGCGGAGAGGCGTTCGCTCTGCTCCTCTCTGCACACGGCCTTGCAGCCCTGAACTCTGGACTCCAGCCCGCCCTCTGCTGGGATCTAGCCTGCGGGGTGGGCTCCAGGGAAGAGGCGACTCCTGGCTCAGAGTCCGCCAGGCCCACCCAGTGCCCGAGAGCCAACTGGCTGCCTGATTTCCCTCCTGAGCGCCCACCCGCAGGCAGGGTGTAGACACGGAGCCCGCTGGCCCCCCAGGTGGACGGGGCCTGCAGCGCTGTGTGCATGCACACCCCATCTTCTCCGCTCACCTACTCTTGCGCATGGGCAAACACGCTCACTGCACAAACCCAGCCTGCCTTTCTCTTCCACAAGTACACTTGCACACGTGTGTACACACACCACCTCTTCACGTGTGCACACCTGCCTTTCTTCCTCCGTGTGTGTATAGCCACACACGCACGCGGCCGGCCTCTATCCAAGTGTGCACACACCTCTGCCCTCTCCTCCAAGGACACGCACGCCTGCACGTGCATACCTCCAACCCCCTCTCCGAGTAAACGCCTGTGCGCACAAGATCTACCCTCCTTCCGCCTGCATGAACACACACCCACACACTCATGTATGAGCACATGCACACACCTGGCCCCTCTCCCTTGCGTATACCCGCGCCCAAGCACTTGCCCCCTCCCCCCACGGCTGCACACCTCTGCTCCCTCTCGGAGTGTGCACGCACACCGGCACTAGCACACTCCCGGCCCTTCCCCAGGTGCGCGCACACGTCTGGTCCCTCGGAGTGTGCACGCACACCGTCACGTACACACCGCCTGCCCTTGTCCAAGTGTGCGCGCACACCGGCACGTTGCACACCTGTGGCCCCTTTCCAGGTGTGCGCGCACCTCCGGCTCCTCTCCAAATGCGCGCGCACCCCCGCCTCCCAGCGCCAGACCTTCCGCCTCCGTCCCCGCCCGGCGCGCACGCGCACCCGCACCCCCGCGCGCGCGCAGCCCATCCCCCTCGGGGCGCGCGGGCCGCACCGGCGGGAGGAGGAGGAGGAGGAGGAGGAGGAGGAGGGAGGCGAAGGCGCGAAAAGGCGCGCAGGCGCGCTGCGGGAGCCGGCCCGCCGCCCACGTCACGTCGCCGCGCCGCGCACGTCACGCCGCCCGACGCCCGCTCGCAGGGTGAGCCCCGCGCGCCGGCGCCTCGCAGGGCAGGGACCCCGGGGCCGAGCGCGCCGCCGGGACCCCGCCCGTGCCCGCGCGCCGGAGCTAGCCAGGTGCGGCGGGCCGGGGTCCCGCGGGGGGCGCGGACGCGCGGGCGCCCGCCCCGGTCCCGCCGCCGTCCCGCCGCCTGTGCGCGCCGGCTCCGCGGCTCCCGCGCCCCGGGCCCCGGGCCTCCCAGTCCGCGCCGCCGTCGGGGGCGCCCCGGCTGGCCGGGCGCGGCGGGGTCGCGGGCGGGCCGGGGCCCGGGGAGCGCCGGGGGGGAGGTGGAGGCCTGCGGGCGGGGCGCGGGCGGGGGCCGGGGGCTGGGGGCTGGGGCGCCGGGGTCGGGTCGAGCGCCGGGTGCAGGGGCCCCGCGGGCGCGGCGCGGGGTGGGGGCGGCGCTGACCTGACTGCCGGTTCCGGCGCGGGAGGCGCGCGCGCGGCGTTGGGGTGACAGGCCCGCGGGGCCGGAAGCCCACCTGTCACGGCGGCCGGGGGCGGCCGGCTCTTTGTGTGGGCCGGTGGGCTGTCCTCGCTGGCGGGGGGCGCGGGCGGGCGCCGGGGTCTGCGCGGGAGGGAGGGCCGGGGCCCCCGGGGGGGTGCCTGGGCCATCGGGGTTTTCATTCTTACTCATTTCTTGTTTCCGTCCTTCTTACCAGAAAAATCCGTTTTCTTCTGCGGAGGGCGAGCCCGGACAGCGTCGACGTCGCGGATCTGGTAACATGGCCAAAGATGTAAGTGCGGGGTCCGCGCGCCGGCCGTTGTGGCCCTGCGCCCGGGTGCGCCCGCGTGGACGGCGGGGGCCGGGGCCGGGGGCTCGCTGCGGGCACCGCTCACCCCGCGTGTTCGCGGTCGGCGGTGCGCTTAGGGACACGCGCACCTGCTGGCGCGGAGGCGAAGGAGGCAGGTCGGCGCTCCGCACTCGCTGTGGCCACGTTTTCCTTTTCCGTTTTTGTTTCTGCCTCAGAAAAACGAAATTTGGTGACTAATGAAATGTGAAAAGTCCTGCTTTGGCTTTTTCCGTATTTGTCAGTTTTAAGTTCGTTCCCAGAAGCAGGCTTCTAGGTCCCAGAGCGGTCTGTGGGCTGCGCCCCGCGGTTCTGGCTGCGCCGCGGGTCCCCTGGACATCTCCGCAGGGCGGCTTAGTACGCGTTGTTCAGAGCTGGATGCGGGTCCGCCCGCGCCCCGGGTGCCCCTGCCCGTGCTGCCCTGCAGCGGCTGCGAGCCGGACCACCGCTCTGCAGAAGGCCGCGCTCAGGGCCCCGCTGGGCACCCAGGCCTCCAGCGATCCTGCCGTCGGGCGCGGCGGGCGAGAGCACGCGCTGGCACCCCGCCTGCTGGGGTGTCAGTTCAGGTCAGAGTCTGTGTCCCATGGGAGCTGGCGGCATGAGCGCGGGCCGCATCTGCGGATGGCCGGTCCCGGCCCGGGTGTGTACCCCCGGGGACGCCCGACACGGGGTGTGTGCTCAGTAAAGGAGTCTGGGTGCGCGCGCTTTGGGAGCCGCGCTTGCGGACTTGGTTAAATGTGATCCGGAGGCCCTCTTGGAGCCCGGGGGACCTCTGCCGTCTCCTGCAGCCCGCACGTCCACAGCAGCAGCCTCTGCAGACTGCAGGGCAGCCTTTGGCGGCCCTCTGTCTGGTGTCCCTGGAGCTGATGGGGGGTGACACACTGGAGGGGACAGTGGGGTAACTGAGGCGGAGAAACAGCACAGAGAGGAAGGGCCTCCCGGTCCTGAGAGCTGGCGACATCGAGTGTAGCTGGAACCGGGTCTCACCCGGCCTGGTGGACGGGGCTGGAATGGGGGGTGTGGTCCAAGGAAGGGCGATAGGCTTTCTCTCTAGCTGGCTAGTTTTTGTCACACCAGGGGGGTGACGTCTGAATTTGGGAAGGTGACTCTGGTGGCCACTGTTGGAGGGGAAGCAGCCGTAGGTAATTTGGGTGGAGGCCCTCTGGTCTGAGCTAAGTGTAAGACCAAGCCCGCCAGGATGGGTTGGAGCTGAGCCTTGGGTTGAAGGGGGTGGGCTGGGACCCCAGCTTTACAGAGCTCTGGGGTCTCTGTGGAAGTCTGGAGGGGGCTGGAGGTAGGTTCTGGGGGTCACAGTGAAGGAGGACAAATTTAGGGGACAGGGACAGGTCAGCCAGGCAGGTTTTGGTGAGGAGAATCCGGGGAAATGGCGTGGTAGCTCCCTCCCTCCATCGGAGGCTCAGGGACGCCAGCGGATTTGGGGCGCTGGATGGCTTGAGCCTGTTCGCTGAGGGTGGTGGGGTGGTGGGCGTGGGCAGGCTGAAAGGGCAGGAGCCGCCCGTGAGGGAGAGGGGCAGCCAGTTGTAGAGGGCCTAGGGAGGGTCAGCAGGCCGGGGGCAGCGATGGCCTTCCTGACCTGAGTGGGGACCTGGGCAGGCATCTAGGCGCACAGACCGCTGCTGTAGGCTAACCCCGAGCCGTGTCCCGGTGGAGGGGCCTGATGTCGTCTGGGAAGGTGGGAAGAGCTGCGTTTTTCACTCCTGTTGTGGTGGGTCTCGGTTTAGAATTGACACGAGCCGGGCCCATGGCTCCTCTGTGCCTCGTGTTTGCCTCATTTGTCAGCATGTGGGGACGAGGGGGAAATGCTTGTTTTGTTCATGCGTCCATCCTGTCCGTCCTTTGCGGTTTGACGAGGGCCCGTGCCCGGCGGAGAGAGCGAGGTGTACCGTTTGGCTGCTCTCATGAAGCTTGCAGGGGCCAGGGGGCCTGGAGCGGTGTGGGTGGGGGGATGCTGGGGGCACAGAGGAGGCCCCGGGTGGGGGTGTTGGAGCAGGAGGGGAACCAGGGGCATGAGGGGGCCTGATGGCATGGGGTTGGAGGGGGCAGGGGTAATGGGGAGGCTGGGGTGTGGAAGGGCCGGGTGTCGGGGGTGGGGGGGAATCGGGTTTGCCCCAGGGGCAGGAGAGCGAGGGGGGTACCTGGAGGCATGGGGAGGCGGGGCAGGGGAGGCCGAGGGAGGAGGCCCCCGAGGAAGCTGCGCTCTTTCTCCTGCAACAGGGGGACAGGAGGAGCGTGCACGTGGGTGTGTGGGGCCTGCAGGAGCCGGGCCCGGGGCCCAGCTGCTCTGACGCGGACCGCACCTTGTGCTTTCTGTTGCTAGCACACAAATAAATATTTATTTGTGTTTAAAAGGGGTATCTAAACAAAACGCTGTCATCCCTTTGCTTAAAAAAAGCTTTGCATTTTCTAGCAACGCGTGAGAACAAGGCTGGTTCCGTGGTGATGAGTCGTGAGTGTTGCGTCCTGCAAGCGCGTCTCCACCTGGAGGTGTGCGTGACAGGAGCGAGTGGGCTCCCGTCAGGGGTCCTGGGGGCAGGACCCCGCCTGCCCCCCTGCTTCCCTGGCTTGACTCTGGCCTGACACACAGAGGGCCACGCGGCCTGGGGCAGTGCGTCGGCATGGAGGCCCGCTGCCTCCGTCTCCAGGAAGATGGCCGGGCCCGAGGGCTGAGTGGGCTGTAGGCCTTTGACCTTCGTTTGCAGGGATTGTGTTGGTGTAAGTGGGCAACGAAAAATTCAGACGGTAAAAATCCAAATTCTGTATTCGTAGCTGGTGTGGAGAGGAGGGAGCTCCGCTGGCGCAGAACAGTGTGGGAACGTGAGACCCCAGCGCAGTCACTCCCAGAGGTGGCTGTGAGCAGCGGTTTGGGGCTCACTTCCAGAACGCAACAGGAGAGGGATCCGGGGCAGGAGTTCCTTGGCTGTAGAGATGGCCACGCAGGGACGGCGCTCCCTCCTGCGGTCCGTGGGGGCCGACACCTGGGGCTCAGTGCAGCCAGCAGGGCACTGCCTCGCCTCCCACCAGCGCCCACGTGGGACCCCTGGCTCAGCCCTCCACCGATGAACGCTGTGGGCAGTGTTTCTGCAGTTCCTCGGAGAGAGTCTCGGCTGGGCAAGGCACACGACGGCGACATTTCAGTTGCCACCCTTGGACTGCGTGGGTCTCTGCTCCCACAGCCATGGACCCGTCCCTCCACCAGGGGGTCTCATCACCCCGAGAGGTGAAAAATGTGGATTATTTACTGATCGATGAAGCTAGGTATCGGAATTCCGTTTTGTGCCAGCCAAGGCTCCCCTGGACACAGATCACAGTCGGGAAGGCTCGCCGGGCTGAGACGACAGTCACGTTTTCAGCACGGACAAGGGCTCCAGAGATGAATGTTGCCTTCAGAGAAAATACAGAAATTGCAGTTGCTTAGACATGCTCGTGTGTTAGAAATTGCCCTTGGGAGAAGTAGGAAGGGGAAGGCCGCTGACACGATAGTGTACCTGGACGCGCGCCGGGTGTGCGCCCGTGTGCTGTGTGGGTGGTGCGGCCCCCAGAGGGGGCTGCGGATTTTCTCAAGGTCACAGGCAGAGCCCAAACTCCTCGTGAGCCGCTAGAACGTCCGTGTTCTTGTCCTCGTCCGGGACTGCGAAGGTTTGTAAAGAGTAGGGAGGTAGCCTGTTGTCGGTAAGATCACGGAGATGCTGCTGCGGGGGGATGTGGGCAGCGGCGGCGCTTCCTGGGGTCGGCCCTGCCCCTGTGGGCTGCCGGTGTGCAAGCCCGAGGGCCCCCTGCCTGCGGGGAGCCCGGTCGGGCCGAGGGCAGTGCGGTGGCAGCTGCTGGAGGAGGGCGTCTGGGTCCCTCTGCAGATGCATGGCCTCCGTTTCGAAAGCTGGTCTGTGACTCCACTTTGTTTCCTGTGAGTTTATGGAAAATTCTCTGAACGTGTCGAGAGCTGGAGGCCGAGGAGGAAGGCGTCCCGTCTAAGCTTTGGAGGGATGGTGGCGTGAGGCCTGCTTTGACACCCCTGTGAGACTAATGAGCTTATCTAAAAATACACGTACTGAGTATCGTTTTTCAGACCCGGACCTCGAGGCTGAAACCGGCTGACGCAGAGCGCGCGGTTTCCTTGGGTCTCGGCTGGAGGGCGCTGCGGGATGCGGCTCCGACTTGCGCAGCCGTGGCGTCTCGTCGGACGTGGAGAGGCCATCAGTGAGCGCACGCAGGTCACCAAGTGAGGGGGCTGTGGTGGCGGGCTCGCTCTTGCCCGGGCTTCTCATGGTTCAGAATTCGGGGTGCACTGGGCAAACTGGGATGGGGTCCCAGGCAGGAAGCTCGGCTCGATTGAGGGGTCAGCGTGGAGCGTCTCGCCATCGAGCAGTGTCGGACGAACGAATTCCTGGGTAAAAGGGCCCTCACAGAGTCAGCTCTGTGCTCTCGGAGTGTCTCCGAGGGCTGGGGAATGGGCCCGCAGTGTCTGTGCCCGGCCTGGCTGGCGGTGTGACTTCTGGGGACACCTTCGTCACAGACCACAAAGCCACCTTTCTGAAAAGCTCTTCTCTTTAGGCGTTTGAAACGCCCTCCCACTCTTCAGTGGAGCAGTCAGGAAGCTCTCGTTCGGAATCCGTGCCTGGCTTCTCCTGCACTCAGCTTCGAGGCGTCTGTGAGGAGGGACTGGGTCCCCGGGGAAGCGCGGGCGGGAGAGCAGGTGCTTGCTGGGGGCCGGTCGTCTGTGCCATGGGGTGTTGGCGCGGGCTGAGTTAGAGGTGGGACCCCCCCCAGGCACCTTCTGGCTCAGTGTCGTGACATGCCAGGGAGCTGCACGCGCTGCCCGCCCGGATGCCGTGCCGATGTGCCCAAGGTCCCCCGTTCCCGTGCTTTCTGGCCAGCTCTCAACCTTGCACCGACCTGTGATGACATCCGGGGCGAAATCCCGGACGTGCACCTGCGCGCGACACGGCGGACACGTGTGTGCACGCGTGCCGTCTCTGAGACGCTGTCCGGTGACTTTTCAGAACGACTGTGGGTCGTGCTTACTTTCCACAGGTCGTAGCAGAGAGCGCGTTGTAACGCATTTGGCTTGAAACTCACTTTAAAAGCCCAGAAAACTTGCTCCCTTTGGTAGGTAAAGTTTTAAATTATTTTGTTTTAGTTTGCATTTCTCAACAGAGAAGTTGCGTATTTTCTCCTGCGTGTTTCTCTGCGTGTTCTGTGCTCGCTTTCCCAGTGTCTGTGTCCTGTCGAGTTGCGTCCACGCGTTATGAATTGGGCTGTTAAACCTTTGTTCATCGTTGCACAGTGGAACGTGACCATTAGGTTTTCCTTCGTCATTCTGGCTGGAGCAGAGCTCTAAGATGATTTCGTTGTGGGCCTATGGGAAATGTACCTTGGATTCATACCCTGAATTGTAAGGGTCCGTACAGGTGGTTCAGGTGGTTTAAACGTCTGTGCTGTGTTTGGCGGGTTTGTTTATGTAGCTTATCTTCTCTCAGGGCGACGTTTGGACCCTCTGAGGGCGGCGTGCAGGGCGGCAGCCCGTGTTCCCGTAACTTCTGAGCCTGACAGTGCGGCGTGAGGGTGGCCCGTTGGGCCCGCGCAGCCCTGTGTGGCATCTTCCTGTTTGGAAGGACTCATGGCATGGATTCCGCCTCGAACGGGTCTTATGTTTCTCTTATTTTATTTGCTTTTCCAAAAAATGAGGATTTGAGTGACCATGTCGTATACTTCCTGTATCAAAAGAACTAAGTCCTAGTTCAGAGGGAGGGAGGGAGAGGAGGGAGCTGTTTATGTAGGAGTCCAACCTGCCAGTCTGTCCCGGGGCTGAGCGGGGGTCCGGGGTGAAGTCCCGCGCGGCTACTGTGCTGCGCACCTCACGGTTAGCCCAGACCGTGCGGAAGGCGCTCGCTCCGGGGGTCGTCAGCTCTCCTGCACTTCTGAACCCCTTTCTTTCTTGCTTTCTTTCTTTCTCTCTCCCTCTCTCTCTTTCTTTCTTTTTACAGATTTTATTTATTTATTTGACAGGCAGAGATCACAAGCCGGCAGAGGCAGGCAGAGAGAGGCAGAGGGAGAAGCAGGCTCCCCGCTGAGCAGGGAGCCCGGTGCGGGACTCGATCCCAGAACCCTGGGATCATGACCTGAGCTGAAGGCAGAGGCTTAACTGACTGAGGCCCCCGGGCGCCCAACCCCTTTCTTTTTGAAAATCGAGTGATGAGATACAACATAGAAGATGAACGTTTGCCTTAATGTTGCGTAAATAAGTAGGCTCTCAGTAGGCTGGCTGTGGGTTACGAGGTGTCCCGTCCTTGTTTTAGGGTGCCCTGATGTGCCCTCCCCCAGCATAAGCACCAGCTGAGGCAGGAGGGAAGTCACAAAATTAAACAATCTCACGGGGTTTTGCAACTGCAGGGAGCTTTGAAACCGGGCTTGTAGACGCAAGTGCTGGAGCACTTCCCAGCCGGAAGTGGGGACTCCTGGGGGCACCTTCCTCCCCTGCACGCACCTCTTCCTTCCCTGACAGATGGGACAGTTGCCCCGTATGGAGCTGCATGGCCACGTGTCACTCTGGGGGCAGGGGGTAAGGAGGTGGTTAGGGTGCAGGTCAGTGTGTCTGAGGCCTGAGGCCCTGACCTTGCGCGTCCTGGGCTGTGCCGTGGAGCGCTCCTTCCCGTGGGAGGGAAAGGGCCCGCCTGGGAGGTTGTAAAGGACTGGTCCTTGCCCATCTCCCGGCCTCGGAGACTTGCACTCTGTTGAAAGGGACGTTGGGGGTCTTTCTGACAGGGAGAAGGTGCCCTGCAGTGACTTTCCCAGGAGAGAGGTCAGAGTAGCGTGTTCTTAAGTTTGCTGGTGACGTGCAGAAATGTCTCCATCTCTGGCTCTTACTCCCAGGGAAGCCTATGGCTCTGGACCCCACCGCCCTGCCCTCGAAGCCACGGGCCCGTGGGCGTGTCCTGGAAATGCGGTCTGTGTCGGGACGAGGCAGGGTTCCGAGCGGACCCTCCCTGCGGGCTCTGAGTCCAGCTGTCCCTGTTGCTGAGTCCTCTCTAGGCTTGGTGACTTGTCGGTAGAGTGAAGGTGACAAGTGTCCTGTCCCTTCCTCTCGGGGCAGCGAAGGTCAAAGGCCCCGGCCCAGCACATGTCGTGCCCAGCCTGGCATCACTGGGAGCAAGACCTGTGTGTGGCGTTGAAGGGCTCGGGAGCTCATCGCAGGCCCGGGCCTGGTTGACATGCTTTGTGGCTGTGGGCGCTTGGTCTCAGCAGAGCTCTGGGGGAAGACCCCAGTCCTAGTGAGCGGCTCAGTCCTGGCTAGGGCCGGAGCTTGGGAACCGGATTGGGTTGCAGGGGGCGTCACGCTCTTGGAGACGGGATGTAGGGGAGATGCTGCTTTGCCGTCGGGGTCCTAGGGTGCCCAGGGTCCCCAGGCGCGTCGTAGCCCTGTTGTTACCTCGCCCGCGTCTCTCAGCAGACAGCTCTCTGCCCTGACTACAGTTCAGACAAATCGTGTGGGAGGTGAGCAGCGGGAACCCTTCCTGGGTGGATGGAGCCTCGGACCCCTGGGGCGCCCCCTTTAAGGGTCGAGGCTGGGGCACGGCTGTCAGGAGGGTAGCTGTGGGGCAGTTGGGGAGCGTGGACTTTGGTTAAGCAGAAAAGCGCTCAGTGTGGCCGTCTGGTGGGTTCAGCCTTTGTCGTTATAAAGAAGGCGGCTCCTGCTCTTCTGGGGAATGACTTACTGGTCACATCCCAGCTGCTGCTGCGTGTCCCCCCCTTAGGAGTCGCCGTCGTCCCCGTGAGCAGTCACCCTCCACCTCTCCCCAGGTGGGCTGCCTCCGAGCTGATCGGCCGTGGAAACACCAGAAAGCCCGGTGTAGGCAGATATTCGCACGTTGTTGTGGACTCGCGCTTTATTTTCTTCCGGGCAGGTTTGCGTTTCTGCGTGCTCTAGAATGAATTGGACATTTTTTTTAAAGATTTTATTTATTTATTTGACAGTCAGAAATCACAAGTAGACAGAGAGGCAGGCAGAGAGAGAGAGGGAAGCAGGGTCCCCGCTGAGCAGAGAGCCTGATGCAGGACTCGATCCCAGGACCCTGGGATCATGACCGGAGCCGAAGGCAGAGGCTTGACCCACTGAGCCACCCAGGCGCCCATGAATTGGACATTTTTCTGGCAAAAAAGGCAAAGGGTGAAGTGCAGAGTGCAGTTAGGTGGGGGACAGACCGTGCTGTGGTTCCGGCTGCGTCTGCCTGGGAAGGGCTGTAGCTCTGGGGAGCGAGAGGCGCACCCAACGAGACGCACAGACCGCGGGTTCTGGCGGCATTTGGAGGCCGTGCTGCCTGTGCTTTCCGCAGCGGGCTGGGGGTAGCGGTGTCATGAGGCAGCTTTGGCGTGACGGTTGGGCCCAGCTTTGTGGGTGGAGTGGGGCAGAGGGAAGATGGAGACGCTCATTTACACTGAGTCTCCGGTGGCGCTACCGGGAGCCCAGCGGTGCGGGCGCGTCTGCATCGGGAGACACCGCGCATCGTGGGCTGCCGTGAAGGAGGGTGCTGGAGAGCCTGGCCTAGGCTGTGGCTGGTTTTGCTGGCTAGGCGGGGCGCGGACGGCAGGAGCAGCCGTGCCTTGTTTGTCAGCTGCTGGTGGCGTGGGCCCTGGCAGAGAACCCAGGTCTCACCTGAATCTCAGAAACGCTGGTGGCAGTACTCGCCCCCACTCCGTGCCATGCCACGCTCACTGCTCCCCTTTCCCCTGACTTGCTGGGGTTTGCAGATTTACTCCTGTTCCCAGGCCGCTCCTTAGGGATGGGCTTGAGACTCTCTCCTGAGGACGTTGGTTTCTCACGGCTGCTCTCTCGAGTGTGCTCTCGACACGAGCCTGTGTGTGTCTTCTCCAGACCAGCCCTTCGGCTCTCCAGCCACCACTGCCCTGCCTGTGGCTCAGGGCCAGCTCTCCGTGACCTTGCGTCTTGCTCTCTCCAGTCTGCAGATGTGGGCCTCTGCTCTGTTGACTCTTGCCGCCATCTTGGTTTCTTTTCTGTGGCCGCCCCTCCGGTCCTGACCCCCGACCTGCGGCCTCTAGCCTGCATCCCGACCCGTCCCGCATCGTCACTAATTTCGTCATCCTTGGGACCCCGTATCCTTTGTTTATCCAGCCTTATGCCTTACCCCGTTACAAAACAGCGTTTCAGTGAGAATTCAGGAGATGTCAGAAAGCAAACAGTTGCTGACGGTCACAGTCCAGGGTGACTCTCCTGTTGATGTGCAGGAGGTGGTCTGGGGCTTATGCCCCAGTGTGTGTGTTTGAACATGCGCGTCCCTCCAGCGGCTTTCCGTAAACGGACTCCCACGTTCTGGTTCCCTGCTGTTGGACGCCGCGACTTCTCCTGGGTTCACGGTATCTTTAGACATCGATGACTGAAAATCCACTCTCGTGGGACATTAGAGACGCGTGCAGGTGCGGAGAGAACATGGTGCTGACCCCTGCACCCGCCCGCGTCCCAGGTAGCGCTGCTCACGGTGGCTGGTCTGCGCCTCTCCACCCGCAGGGGATCTGAGCTGGTTGCAAACGCCATGTCCTCCCATGCAGTGTTCTCGTGCACGTCTCCCAGCATAACAGACGATGGTTGTTAGTATTGTCGGACAGCGGGTGTCCTGTTGGGATGTGTCCTCATGCATTTGGTCCTGCTGATGGGCCTCTGGGCTGTTTGCGGAGCTTCCTTGGGGCCGCGCCTGCCTCCGCGGGCTGGGGGTGGAGGCAGGGGCAGTGGCTCGTGGTGTGCGTTTCGGGCCGGGCTCCATGTGAGCCCACTGCTGGGCACGGCGCTCCCACTCGTTTCCACTGGACGCTTTGTCCACTCAGGGCTTGCTCTTTATGTCATGGGCCTTAGCTTTGCATTTTACCTTTTTGCATAATGTGCCACGTCTGATTGCTTTGGGAAGTCCCTGTGGTGCCCTTTCTGTGCAAGGACGGAGCCTGCTCAGGCGGGTAAGGCAGGGAAGTGCCGGTGCACAGAGTTGAGGCCATGGGCCCCCGTGCGTCTGCATGCTCCGTCGTTCTTGGCACGGCTCGCCCCGCTGCCGGGGTTGTTGTTACTAAGGTGTCGTTACCCCTCAGCCACCCCTGGGCTGGCTTCCCCTCCGGGACCCAGGGTGGCCAGATGGTCCCTGTGGGCAGGACCGCGTTTGAGCTCCCTCACCTGGTCCAGGGCGGGATCCGTTCACTTCTGGGCTGTTGGTGGGAGACTGCCCTCAGTTCCTGGCTTGTGTGCCCTCTCTGGGGTGGCTGATGTTCCTGGGGGGAGGGAGTAGCTGGGAGGGGGTGGGGAGCTGATGGAGCAAAGTACACACACACACACACACACACACACACACACACACACACACACACGGGGCAAGAGACTTGCCTGCAGGACTCTGCTCCTGAAACCGAACCTGGCCTTTGCAGATCTCGTCACTAGGTGTGGCCCCACTCAAGAGGGGGCATTGGGCAGGGCCACGAAGCTCCGGAGACTGGAGGCTCCGTCCCACACTGGACGCAAGAAGGATGCCCATGGGCTGTCTGTGGGACCTGGACTGTCCTCGAGGCTGGTCGTGCCAGAAGCTCTGGTCCTGTTTGCTCTGCAGCTGAGGGCGGGTCTACGTGGGACCCCGGGGAGAGTGGGGGCGGCCCCGCGGCGGGTCCTTCGCCGTACCTCAGCTCTGCCCCCTCCGCGGGTCAGTCCTGGGGCTGGTGGTGTTGAGGGCGTCCTGCATTCTGCAGTGTGATTTGTGGTGTGGACGTTTCCGCTCGGTGACGGCGCCATGCACCCCTCGGGGAGTTTGGGGGGCCTCTGCGGGGGCGCGGCGTGCTTCTGTCATGGGATCGCTCCTGGGTGCTCGGTGTCTCTCTTGCTCTGTGAGAGGCCTCCCCTGCCGTCTCTTACACCAGGTCACTGCTGGTACGAGGAGTGCCGTGGGCACGTTTTCTCGTTCTCCCTGTCATCCCGTCGGCCACCGGCAGCCCCGTGCGCTCCGTGCTCCCTCGGGCCATGCGTGCGTCTGGAGCTGCAGTGCTGGCCGCTGCTGAGCACTGCACGTGCCGGTTCCGGGGGCTTCTGGAGGGAGGAGAGTGGGGAGTGGAGCCGAGGGCCAGGTCTGCAGAGGAGGGGGACCCTGTCTCAGGCCCTCATGGGTTCTTACTGGGCGTCTGGACAGCGGTACTTGCCGATGCCCTGTGTTGAGTGTTTGTAAGCGGGGCTGGGTACGTCTTTCTCTCTGTGCCGGCCTTCCCAGGTCTCCGCGTGCCCTGAGGCCGTTTGAAACCTCGACTCTGCGTCCTCTCGTTGGCCCCGTCTTGGTGTCTTTGTGCTTCTGTCTCGGAATTACGTGTGCATTTCAGTTGGCAGACTGCCCGGCCCGCTGCCTCTTCTGGGGAGCGAACTGCTGTTGGAGGAGTCTCGCCGTGTGTTTGAGACCTGCTGTGGCTGCGCGGGTGCCACTCAGCACTTCCCAGCCCGCCCCCGCCCCGGCCGGCACCCTGCCTCCCAGGGCTTCTGTTCCAGTGGGGACGGGGCAGCAGGAAGTAGCCGGTGCGGGAGTCAAAGTGTGCAGGGAGGTGTGGGAAGCGTGGGGCTGTCTCTGCTGAGGGGCCCGCCCTTGACCCCGCGGGTGCCAGAGGAAGTCTGTGTTGGCGGGACTGTTGCAGAGAGAGGGTGGAGGGGAGCAGGGGTCCGGGGTGGGCGGCCTGCGGATGAAGCCTGGACCTTGGCTCTGCTGAACCAGCTAAAGCTCTCCAGTGCCATTTCCCCCCGTGCAGCCTGGTGCTTTGGTGCCGTGAGCGAGGTCCTGGGGCCACCGCGAGAGCAGAGTGGCCCGTCGTGTCCCCACGTGGTCCAGACACGACGGGACAGACCGTGTCTGTGGGGTTGCTGAGGCGAGCTGAGGCCAACGAGTGCTTCTGTTTCTGGTTTACATGCGAAACCAAATTTAGTGTTTTAGTGTTTTCTTACTGGAGGGTAAGAAAAGTTTGCACCTTAAGTTAAAGCTCTTGGGGAAAAATACGGCTCGTGCGCTTATCTTAAAATTGGCCGCAGTTTCAGGAATAGCTTTTAAAAAACAGAACGCATCCTGCATTTCTGTGTTTCTCGGGGGCCTGTGGGTCTTGCCTCTGGGCGGAAGATGGGAGGGCAGTGGGCGGGGTGGCCGCGGCCCCTTCCCGGGCCCCTTCTCCATGGCTGTGTAACTGAGGCTCCGCCGTATTGACTGACTAACCCTGTGACAACAGGTTCGTGTTGGAGCAACACAGGGAGGTCCTGGGGGGCTGAGAGCGTGGTAGGGCGTGCGCAGTGGCTGCGCACCTGGGCGTGGCACACCTGGGCCCCCTCTGGCCGGGTCCCGCGGGCCCTGCGGCAGGAAGGCGGCGTGTTCCTCCTCCCACAGAGACAGGAGGCAGGCCTGAGACCCCAGAGTGGTGAAGGGACTCCGTGAGCGGCCCCCTCTTCACGCCCCACTGCACACTCCGCACAGACGGCAGTGGTTCCTGACTTTGTCAAGTGTGATTGGCGCTCCCAATCCATGCGTCCTCGGGAAGGGAGTTCCGCCACGTGCACCCCTCATAGTCCCCGTCGTCGCTGGTGGGCCGCTCCTCAGGCTGCTCTGACGACCCCTTGCAGCGACCACCTTGCGCTGGCCTTCCGTGTGGAGCCCGGTGGCCCTGTGCCATGGTGAGGGAGGTGGGCTTGCGCTGCTCTCGTCGCCCTGCACGTGGGGACTAGCCCGGGTCCTCCCCCCACCCCTGCAGGAGAGCCCAGGGTGGGCGTCTGGGGAGGGAGCAGAGTGCGGCACGAGGCAGCCGGCTGCTCCACAGGGGACGGCAGTGGGGGGTCAGCACCTAAGCAGGGGTCTCATAGCTCGGGCACAGACAGATCCACTGCCGGAGCTCTTCCCAGGAAAGGCGATGGTGATTTCCTGCTGGCCTCGGTCGGGTCTTGCCACCCCTTACCACGGTGAGCCCCGAGGTCTCTCAGATGTTCAGTGTCCTGTGAAGGGGGTGGTGTTTTAGAAAAGCACCGTCAGGGGAGGGCTGAGACCGGGACCCCGGGGGTGAGTGGGGGTTCTGGGTGATGCTGGCTGAGTTAGTCTGTGTGGTTCAGACGGACCCGCTTCTCTCCTGCGCTTCCCGCTGTCTTCACGCTGCTGCTCAGCGATGCCCCCCGCCCCCGTGTCCACTGTTGGCTGCCGCCTGGGAGGAACTGGCTCTGGGGGGCCGTGCACCTGCAGATGAGGTAGACACACAGCTCGCAGCAGGCGGGTGTGTCCCCAAGTTGGTCGTCAAGCCCAGATGGGATTTCTGTCGTCTTCACCAGCCGGGTGGGGCCGGGTCAGGCTTCATCCGGGAACTGGGGTGTGCTGTGAGCGTGAGGGTGTTCGGGCCGGGGGAGCCAGTGCCGGCACCGTGGAGGCTGGTGGACCTCCAGAGGCTGTCTGGCTCTGGTGTCACCGGCTGCCAGGCCTTTGCTGGCTGGGCTGTTGGCGCGATCCAGCCCTGCCAGGCGCCATGGGGCCCACTCGCTCCTCCCGGACGGTCTTCGTCTGAGGCTGGGAGGCCTGGAGTCGTCGTTTTGGTCACGACTGGTCATCTCTGGTAATTGGCAGTTAGTCACGGGACACCAGGAAACGGGTCAAATCTGCGTTTGCTTCAAACGTGTGTTCAGTGGCTTCCCAGTTGGTGAAAGCAGTACTTTCTCTTATGTTCTAGAGAAAAATCGTGGACCACTGTGCTCTGTTGTCGTGAATCAGATGCCTCAGAGCTCAGGTTAAAATAACGGCATTTCGGGACGCCTGGGTGGCTCAGTTGGTTGAGCAGCTGCCTTCGGCTCAGGTCATGATCCCGGCGTCCTGGGATCGAGTCCCACATCGGGCTCCTTGCTTGTCAGGGAACCTGCTTCTCCCTCTGCCTCTGCCTGCCATTCTGTCTGCCTGTGCTTGCTCTCTCTCCCTCTCTCTTTGACAAATAAATAAAATCTTTTAAAAAAAAAAAAAAATAACGACATTTCTTCTCCTGCACGGTGTCTGTGGCCCGGCTGGGGTGGCCGGTCGCAGGGAGGCACTGCGCCGATCAGCGGCAGCCAGAAGGCGTGCGTCCGGAGCGCCGGCCTCCACGATAGCCCCCCCCCCTCCCCCCCCCCCCCCCCCCCCCCCCCGCCTCATGCCTTGTCACCTCTCCTCACCTCCCACCGTCCTGCCCTCTCTGCTCCCACTGCAGCCCCCCCGGCGAGGAGAGGGCTGCTGGGTGGCGTGGAACCTTCGGGGTCCTAGAGCCTGGCCTCCCGCCCCTGCTGGAGCACCTGGGGCCCGGGGCTCCTGCGTCTGCCTGTGACAAGGTGGCCATCCTGCTGGGGCCTTGTAGGTTTTGTGCACCGTGTTCTCCATCGCACCCTGAGCAAGAGCATTGGCAATAAATAGTCTGTTTCCTGCGTTCGCTAGCGAGAAGCAGTCTGGTACCTCCTGTGGTTCTGACATGTCGTGTCACGGACGTTTCTGTGCCTGGGAGACTTGCTGTCGGGTCAACTGGCCACTGTCCCAAGTGCGGGCCGTGCAGGCGTCCACAGGAGCCAGTGGCCAGCGCCTGGACTTCCCACTGAGTCTTACTGACTGTGCTGTAGGTCTTGGCTTGGGCACGAGGCAGGTGCGTGTTTACCGAACCAGCAGCTCTCCGGGAAGTTGATCCCGTGGAGGCGGCGTAGTTCCAGAAACGGCCCTGGGTCCCTGGGTCCGTAGCACCCAGGCAGGGTCGCAGCTGGCGGCTGCCAGTGTCTGGTGGTTGTGGCCCATGGGCTGTTGGCCCGGCAAGGAACGGCAGCCCCGTCAGACGGAGCCGCCCGGCCCTGTGTCTGGATGCGCTGCTGGGACAGCCCGCTCTGGGCAGGGCCACCGTGCATCCCGGGGCTCTCGCTGGGCCCTGTGTGCTGCATGCGTGGTGGGGGCTCTCGAACGTGGCCCCCTTGCAGGCGTGCTGGCGGGTACAAGAGACAGAACGGGTCTTACCAAGCACGTGTAGGCGGCGGTCACGCTAGGGTTTTCCTGGCGACGGCGAGCAGACACGACGCTTGCTGGGTGGACCCGTCTCTCATCCAGGGCTCGGGTGGCTCCCTTCATCCTCTTGGCTCTGCCAGCATCTTCCTTTCTGTCCTGGTCCCTGTGTTCTCCAGTGACTCCTCAGCTCTGACATGGAGATGGGCGGGAGGGACTGGCCTCTTCATCAGTTCCCAGACTTCGCCAGAAAGGGCTGTGCTGGTCTGTTCCTGGCCCGGGCTGCTCATTGGATGCCTTCTGCAGGCACTGCATGGTGGGAAGAGGGAGCCCTCTGCTCCAGGGAGGATGGGCTGCGTTGACTGATAGTGTGAGTGGACTGGGTGTCCCCTGGGGGAGCTGGGGCTCCCCAACTTGGTTCCTGATTTGGGTTGTGAGGCATTGGTTGCCAGGGTTGTGCTGCTCCTTTGCCAACCGTGATTGCCATCTCTCGGGGAGGGGCGTGGCCGCGTTCTTGGCCTTCCCATGAGCGGCCAGGACCGCCGTGCCCATGACTGCCGTGCGGAAGCAGGACATCCAGTGGCAGCAGGTTGGGGCACACGCCGGGTCCTGCTGGTCCCACTCAGCCATGTGGGCAGCGATGGGCCCTGTTCTCCTTGGGCCTTTCTGGTTCTTGTCTCCATTTGCTCTGGTGCGGACGGGTAGTAGGGAGGTCAGGGCCACTGTCTGGGATGGAGTGCCCTTGGGGCTGTGGGCGGAAGGAGCCAGCAGCGCCAGGGGTCTGCAAGGAGCCTGGGGCCGTCTGACAGGCGCCGTCGTCAGCCTGGGGGACGGAGGCCCTCCCCTGCCTCAGCTGGCTCCTCTCTCTGTGACCTTTGGTGTCCTTGGCTCTGGGGTCCTTGGAGCCTGTTTGCTAGGACCAGCCTGGTGCTGCTCCCCCAGCAAGAAGAAAGGTCCTCTTCACCTGCCTCCCGGCCGGTGACCATCCAGTCCAGCCGGGCCTCGGTAGAGATCATCCTCGTGGGCCCGCACTTGGCTCCCTCCGTTTCTGTGGGAAGCTGGGGTTTGGGAGAGTCCGGGAAACGTGGCCTGTGTGGTGTTGCCAGGTTCTGAGACCGTGCAGCGGGCCCCTCCCTGTGCGGCCCGACTTCGGTCTCCGGTGAACTCAGCGGGTGGGACGAATGCTCTGATTCCGTGTGTGGATTGTGCATTTTGGGTGCGTTTGGTTTGTTCGCTGTGCGCCCAGTGGAGATGGTCAGCCTGTGCCCGGGCTGCCGCAGGCCCAAGGTGGGTGGTCCCCTGTGCCAGGCCCAGGCGGGCTTGTCGCTGCCGCAGGTACGCTTGGGAGTTGGCCCTCTGGAGGGCCTGGCCTGGGCTGTCCCCCTGGGGACTGCGTTTGCTCAGGGTGGGGGCCGTGGGGCTTCCTGGAAGAGCAGGATGGTGCTGGGAGCTGTGCTCACATCCCCCCGCAGGCTGGCCTGTGCCTGCACAGACGCGGGATGCGCTCTGGGTATGTTTGAGGTGACGGTGGACACGGGCCTTAGGCCCCGGACGCCTGGGCGTTCTTGGGGGGTTCTCCTGCTGGGCCAGGAGCGGTCAGAGGCCTGGGCAGGAGGGAGCTTGTCTGCCGGGCGCGGCTGACCTTTGTTGTGCACGTGTGGGTGTAGTACCTGCGTCTGTGTGGACGTGTGTGTGCCTGTGGGTGTGAGTGCATGAATGAGAGTGTGGAAGCAGGTGCCTGCAGGAGGCTTGGTTTTCCAGGACCCCCCAGGCCCTGTGCCGGCTCAGGGTGGTGTGCAGAGGCCCTCGGCTGGTGCCTGGTGAAGGGGGCGAGCTCTGGACCTGGGCCGCCAACAGGGGAGCGTACCCACGGCTGCCTCCTTCCGTGGGAAGCCTAGAGGAGTCAAGGCAGCAGTCATTCCTCGACCTGGACACGACCTCTGGTAGCGTCCTAGAGGACGCTAGGCCTTTTCTGTGCCTTTGCGCACTGTGCGTTGTGACGTTCCCCCCGGTGCCCCCAGTGCCTCGTGCTGTGCGGGTGTCCTGCTCACAAGGCGGGGAGCCCCGCATGCCAGGCGCGCCTCACAGTGCCACTGTGCCCACGCTCCTGCCGCGCCCGGGGCGCTGGGGGGCCCTCTTCCCAGGTCCCGTTACGAGGCCGCTCTCAGGACGGGCAGATGAATTTTCACGTCCCCCCGTGCTATGCCCTCGCCGGGCCCAGGCCGGCCCTTTAACACGCACGCTGACACCCTCCGCGGAAGCTGTTTCCGCACGCGCGGGGCTGAGCTGTGAAGGCGGACATCTCCGCACGTCTCTTCTCTGCCGAGGGTCCGGCTGGAGAGCTCGGCGGTGGGGGGCCCTGTGCTCCCTGCATGGCGTCCCGTCCTTGTCTGCGTAAGGGTGGCCGTCGTGTCTCTTTAGTGCTGTAATTTGCAGCCCTCCGGCGGGCTGGCTTGTCGCTCTCTCAGACGCACTATTTACTGTCCTTGTTGCTTCCGCAGGCCGGTCTAATTGAAGCCAACGGGGAACTCAAGGTCTTCATAGACCAGAACCTTAGTCCTGGAAAAGGTAAGGCGTCTCTTTCTGAATACCCTTGTGTTGATAAGAGTGTTCCGTGTGCCGGACCTGCGGGTTTCTCTGCTGTGAGAGTCCCGGTCGGCGGGGCGACCCTGCTGCAGACGGGCTCTGGCCGCCCCGGCGGAAGGGGCGGCGATGTTTGGAGCTCAGCTGGCCGCGCCACCTGCGGGCACCACCTTGGTCTGTAAGTCACGTGCGGCGTGTGGACATTCGAGAATGTGAAGAAGTGCGGGGAGCCCAGGGCACGTGCTCCCTCCACCTTGGGGCCGCCGTGAGCCCTCCAGGTGTCTGCTCCGCGCACGGCACCGGCCAGGACAGCCTTGAATCCAGGGCTTGTGGGGCACACGCTGTGTGCGGTCGGCGTCCTTGCCATGAGGAGGCTCCGTGTGTATGTTCATGGGCGGGCGTGGAGGTGGATTAGTCCACCCCTTTCACCCCCAGAGCCCCACGGCTCCCCCCATAGAGGGACCGTGAGGAACGGCTGCCAGTGTGTTTGAGCTGCTGCTGGTTTCCTCGGGGAGACTAGCCGTGGAAGCGCCGGGTCGGAGGAGACGATGGGCGACCGCCGGCTGCCCGTAGCGCTGTTGACGCCTCTGCTCTGTCCACGTCTGCTAGATAGAGGCCCAAACACGGGGTCTCTTGGCTCGTGAAACGGGGACTGTGGCCCAGCCCCTTCTCTTCCATCCGTTGCTGGCGAGTGGGATAGGAGCCCAGCTGTCTCCTGCCCTGCGGGGCCCTTCCACGTGCGGCTCAGCAGGCCGGCGTGGTTTGGGGCGGCGGGCTCATGCCCTGTCCCTTCTGTGGCTTTGGGATGTCACCTTCAGACACCCACAGAGGCCCTCGGGCCCTGCAGGGCCCCCGGCCTGTGCCTTGTCAGGCTCAGCTGGTCTCGTCCCGCTGGCCACTCTCCCCCAAGATGGGCTGTGGGCCCGCCCGTGCTCTCCTGGTTTCTGTGTTTTCGGAAGGCCGTGGGCAGCGTCCTGCTTTTCTGTGGATGCCGTGCCCTTCTGCTTCCGGTACAAGGACGGAGAGCCTGCTGAGGGGTGTAGACGGTTTACCTCGGTGGCTTTCACCGTTTACAGAGGCTTGGGTGAGACGCTGGTGTGTAACCAGGGACCCTTAGGGTTTCAGGACGTGTGGGCGTGACGTGTTTTGATAAACTGATGAAGCAGAAGTAATCGTGAAAAAGTCTGCAAACCTTGCTCTCTTGGGAACGACGGGCACCTTTCGTCCTGGTGTTTCTCTTGAGTGTTTGGGGACTGGGGGTCTCACCCACTGCTCGTCTCCGTTTCCTTCTTAGCTGCGGACAGTTTGCGTCCTGCCGAGTCTGAGGGTGGGGTGGGGGCTTGGGTTGGGGGGGCGTCCAGAGAGCAGCTTCCTCAGTTCACTAGAACACTCTGGTGTTAGCTGCCGCATGGTTTAGGTATTTCGTGTCCCTCTTGAGGCCGCCTTACCTTGTCCGGGGCGCTCCTGGCAGGCTCTGTGCTCTGCTCGTGGCTGGACGAGGACAGCTGCCCCTTGAGGCTCTCCAGGCCTCTGCCTCTGCTTCTGCACCTCTGCTGGAACCAGTGTAGGCTCCCAGGTGCCTGTGCTCCTTGCCTTCTTCCGGGGTGCTGCCCCTGCCCCTTGGGGGGCGAGCCCGTGACCACATGGCCGCGCCCCAGCTCTGGCCCCGCCTGTGAGCCGCCCGAGGATCTGTGCGCGTCCCAAGGAGTTGTTCTAGCCCAGCCGTTTGTCTGTCGGGTGGGACGCCCGGTGCTGTGCTGGCGGCAGCTGGAGCGGGACCGGGCTGTCGGGCCGCACCAGCTCCGTCCCATCCTGCCCACCGGCCAAGAGCGTTCCCACCTGCAGTCCCCTTTGCTTCCGGCTCAGGAGTTTGAAGGATGATTTTAGGCGGTGGGCTGCTGACTTGAGCTCCTCGCTTTGGGCTGCTCCCTGGTGTTTGATGAGGTTGAGGAGCCCGTGCGGGTGGCGCGGCGTCGTCTGATTCACAGTTGCTGTCGGCAGTTCCTGACGGGGTTCGGCAAAGGCTCGCCAGGGTCGTGCTGAGTGATGCCCACACCCTCTGGCACAGACTTGTCTAGGAGCCCAGGGCTGTGGCCGGCAGCGTGTGCCGAGAGCCGTCCCTCTGGAGTGACCGCGAGGGGCAGTAGCTGGCTCTCACTTTGGGGGGTTCAGCAGCGGGGTGGGGGGCGGTCACAAGGAGGGCTGCAGCCCCGGGCACGCCCCGTGCCCCCCACGCCTCCGCGCCCCCGCGCCCCCCCGCGCGCCCCGGCGGCCCCGCGCCCCGTGCCGCCCCCCCCCCCCCGCGCCCCCGCGTCCCGCGCCCTATGTGTTGCACCTGCAGGGCCAGCTTGCCACTGCTCCTAGGTCTACCCACCGAGAATTTGGAAAGGGGCGGGCACCTGAGCTGTGCTGGGCCTGGGCACTCACAGGGACCCTGCTGCCCTCAGCTGGTGGTGTGAGCCTCTCCTGAGATGAGGTCTGCTTGCCTGCTCCTGCCCGAGCTCTGGCCGTGGTGCCCCATCCCATGGGGGTCCCGTGCGCTCCCAGGGGGGTCTTGCTGCTTTTGCCCTGTTGGTTGGGTCCTGGCCGCGGCTCTGCTCGCCCTCCTGGCCTTTGGTGCCACCCGTGCCTCTGCTTTGCCTGCCTCTTCTTGCTGCGGGTCTGGCCGGTTTCCAGATCCCCGTGTCTACAGACTTCTCCAGAGGCAGAGCCTGTGGGAGGCTGTGGCGAGTGCGAGGGAGGCTCATGTCGTGGAACCGGCCCTCGCGACAAGGGGCAGATGAACTGTGCAGGGCTGGCCGGCAGCCTGGACGCGGCAGCGCTCCTTCCTCCCAGAGCAGACCTGGCTGTGCTCTGAAAGCCTTGCACTGGTTGGGCGGTTCCGGAGGGTATCTCCTTCGCCTGAGGTCGGCTTCCTGGTCCGGAGCACCTCCAGCGGGCCTGGGATCGGATAGCAGGGGACAGGCACCTGCAAGGAGGCGTATCGAGTCAGTGGCCCCAGCTCTGTACCCACCAGCCCTGAAGACCAGAGCCCCCCAGTCAGAGACGGGAAGTTTTCACGAGAGCAGGCCTACTTGTGACGCGCTGGGGCTCCTCTGGGGCTTTGCCGACGGCTGTGATGCTGTGAGCCTTGGCAGTACATTTGTTCCCGGACGCGGGTCTGACGCTCACGACCAGGGACCACGTGGCATGTGGGCGTGGCCACACCGTTTTGCATCTCTGCCACACACGGGTGCACCCAGCCGTGCACACCCCCAGCAGTGCCTCCCCTTGCTGAGTTTTGGGTTCTGGTGGCCCTGGTGGGTCCGAGCCCCTTTGCTCCTAGGCCTGCCCTGCTGGAGGGGGTCCGTCCAGGGGCTTTGCTGGCCCAGTTCCCCTCCGGCCTCCTACTGGGTTCTCCTCTGCCAGCCACCCGGCTGCACCTTGGGGCTCTGGCTGCCGTCCACAGCCACGCGTGCACCCTCCCCCTTGTGATGTGCCTCTGCCTGCCCGTCCCCTGCGCGCGGCTGGCGGCGGCTGCGGCTGGCCTGGGGCTGCAGCTCGCATGCGGGTGTCTGTCAGCACTTCTTGCTTGTGCTCTCCCAAAAAGATCCTCTTCGTGACACAAACGACACATGCTCCCTGAGGAAGCCCTGCGTGTTCCTCGGCGTACGGGCAAAGTGTGCGCTCCCCGTTCCATAAATACTTTCCTGACCCGCAGTGTTGGGGCGTGTCACACTTGCGTGCTCATCCAGTCCCTACCGTCATGTGACTTAACTCGTGGCTGTTGCTGGGCCATTCCTGGACTTTCTAGTGCCACCTTTTGTCACCTGGCAACTTTTTGGTGGCGAGCTGTGACACCTGTTGACTGTTGACAGAGACCCTGAGGTCTGCTCCCTGAGGAGCTCCATGCCGGCGTGTGCTCCGGCTGAGGGGCAGGCCCATCTCTGCGGAGTGCTGCTCCCTGCGTCTGTGGCCGCGTCGGCCTAGGGAGAGGGCGTCTTTTCTTCTGCTTCAGGGTTGCCTGACTTAGAAGGGCTCAGAGGCAGGAGACATGAAGTTTTGGGGATGCCGTGTGGCCGGAGACCTGACATTGTTGTGTAATTCTTGAATCATGGTGACTGCGGTCCCTCAGGCTGCATGCACCTGCGCACACAGTGGGTCAGTCCAGGCTGGTGTTCCTGCGGTGGTGGGGAGAGGGGCCTGCCGCAGGAAGAAACGGCAGCACTCGCTGAGCCCCGGAGGACGCCCTCCCAGAGAACGTGGAGCAGAGGCATCAGCTTGTTCTCCCTCCTCCTGCTTGAACCCAGAGGACGACTGGACCGTGGAGTGCTGTCCCAGCCGCTGAGCCCTGTTGCTGGGTGTGCAGTGATGACTGGCCATGGTGCCCACCAGAGTGTGTGCCGTGCAGGCGAATGGTGAGGGCGGCGTCTACCCATCTCGGTCCCAACGGTCATCCTGAGATGCGGTGCACCTTAGCTTGGACGGGGGGGCCCTTCCAGGGTGCTCAGCTGGTGAGCAGCGGGCATGCAAGGCACAAGCGCTGGGAGCGGGAGAGCGGGGAGGGAGGCCCTTGCTGCCGCTCCAGGGCCTGCGGGGCAGGGCAGCTCCTGCTGTCGTCTGGGGCCAAGCCGTGCACACCCTGGGCATGATCCGGGGGCCCTTTTGGCTCTGTGAGCACACAGAGTATCTGTAGCGTGGTGGTCAGAATCATAACTCTTAAGATGTTAGGTTCTCACCTGGCAGGCCAGAAGGAACTGGCGTGATATATTCAGAGCACTGAACAAGAAAAATACGCAGCCCAAAATACTATATTCTGCTAGACTGTCAGTGAAAATAGAAGGAGAGATAAAAAGCTTCCAGGACAAACAAAAATTAAAAAAATTTGCAAACACCAAATCAGCCCTATAGGAAATATTAAAAGAGGTCCTCTAAGCAAAGAGAGAGCCTAAAATTAACAGACCAGAAGGGGACAGAGACAATACACAGTAACAGTCGCCCGACAGGCAATGCAATGGCACTAAGTTCATATCTCTCAATAATTACCCTGAATGTTGATGGGCTAAATGCCCCAATCAAAAGACACAGGGTGTCAGAATGGATGAAAAAAAAACAAGACCCATTGATATGCCGACTGCAAGAAACTCATTTTAGACCCAAAGACACCTCCAGATTTAAAGTGAGGGGGTGGGAAACAATTTGCCATACTAATGGACATCAAAAGAAAGCTGGGGTGGCAATCCTTATTTCAGATAATTTAGATTTTAAGCCAAAGGCTATAATAAGAGATGAGGAAGGACACTATATCATACTTAAAGGGCCTGTCCAACAAGAAGATCTAACAGTTTCAAATATCTATGCCCCTAACATGGGAACAGTCAATTATATAAACCAATTAATAACACATGGACAATAATAGTGGGGGACTTTAACACCCTCCTCACTGAAATGGACAGATCATCCAGGCAAAAGACCAACAAAGAATGAAGGCTTTAAATGACACACTGGACCCGATGGACATCACAGATCTATTCAGAACATTCCATCCCAGAGGAACAGAATACACATTCTTCTCTAGTGCACATGGAACATTCTCCAGAATAGATCACATCCTGGGTCACAAATCAGGTCTCAACCGGTACCAAAAGATTGGGATCATTCCCCACATATTTTCCAACCACAATGCTCTGAAGCTAGAACTCAATCACAAGAGGAAAGTTGGAAAGAACCCAAATACATGGAGGCTAACGAGCATCCTTCTAAAGAATGAATGGGTGTGGGACACCTGGGTGGCTCAGTGGGTTAAAGCCTCTGCCTTCAGCTCAGGTCATGGTCTCAGGGTCCTGGGATCAAGCCCTGCATGGGGCTCTCTGCTCAGCAGGGAGCCTGCTTCCTCCTATCTCTCTCTCTCTCTGCCTGCCTCTCTGCCTACTTGTGATATCTCCACCTGACAAATAAAAAAAAAAAATCTTAAAAAAAAAAAAAAAAGAATGAATGGGTCAACCAGGAAATTAAGAAAGAATTGAAAAAATTCATGGAAACAAATGAAAACGAAAACACAACTGTTCAAAATCTGTGGGACACAGCAAAGGCAGTCCTGAAAGGAAAGTACATAGCGATACAAGACTTTCTCAAGAAACAAGAAAGGTCTCAAATACGCACTCTAACCCTACACCTAAAGGAGCTGGAGAAAGAACAGCAAAAAAGCCTAAACCTGGCAGGAGAAGAGAAATAATAAAGATCAGAGCAGAAATCAGTGAAATAGAAACCAAAAGAACAGTAGAACAGATCAACGAAACTGGGAGCTGGTTCTCTGAAAGAATAAGACTGATAAACCCCTGGCCAGACTTACCAAAACGAAAAGAGAAAGGACTCAATAAAATCATGAATGAAAGAGATCACAACCAACACCGAAGAAATACAGACATTTATAAGAACATATTATGAGCAACTATATGCCAGCAAATTTGACAATCTGGAAGAAATGGATGCATTCCTAGAGACCTATAAACCGAACCAGGAAGAAATAAAAAACACGAACAGACCCATAACCAGTAAGGAGACTGAAGCGTCATCAAAAATCTCCCCAACAAAGAAGAGCTCAGGGTTAGACGGCTTCCCAGGGGAATTCTACCAAACATTTAAAGAAGAATTAATAACTATTCTCCTGAAACTGTTCCAAAAAATAGAAATGGAAGGAAAACTTCCAAACTCACTTGATGAGACCAGCATTACCTTGATCCCCAAATGAGACAAAGACCCCACCAAAAAGGAGAATTACAGACCAATATCCTTGATGAACACAGATGTGAAAATTCTCACCAAAATAGTAGCCAGTAGGATCCAACAGTACATTAAAGGGATTATTCACCATGACCAAGTGGGATTTATTCCTGGGCTCCAAGGTTGGTTCAACATCCACAAATCAATCCATGTGATACAACACATTAAAAAAAGAAAGAACAAGAACCACATGACACTCTCAATGGATGCTGAAAAAGCATTTGACAAAGTACAGCATCCTTTCTTGATCAAAACTCTTCATAGTGTAGGGATAGAGGGTACATACCTCAATATCATCAAAGCCATCTATGAAAAACCCACTGCAAATATCATTCTCAATGGGGAAAAGCAGAACTTTTCCCCTAAGGTCAGTAACACGGCAGGGGTGCCCACTATCACCACTGCTATTCAACATAGTACTAGAAGTCCTAGCTTCAGCAATCAGACAACAAAAAGAAATAAAAGGCATCTGAATCAGCAAAGAAAAGTCAAACTCTCACTCTTTGCAGATGATACGATACTTTATGTGGAAAACCCAAAAGACTCCACTGTAAAACTGCTAGAACTTGTACAGGAATTCAGTAAAGTGTCAGGATATAAAATCCATGCACAGAAATCAGTTGCATTTCCTATACCAACATTTGCATTTTTGACACCAACAGCAAGACAGAAGAAAGAGAAATTAAGGAGTCCATCCCATGTATAATTGCACCCAAAACCATAAGATACTTAGGAATAAACCTAAACCAAGAGGCAGAGAATCGGTACTCGAAAACTATAAAGTACTCATGGACGAAATTGAGGAAGACACAAAGAAATGGAAAAACATTCCATGCTCATGGATCGGAAGAGCAGATATTGTGAAAATGTCTTTGCTGTCTAAAGCAATCTGTACATTTCATGCAATCCCTATCAAAATACCATCAATTTTTTTCAGAGAAATGGAACAAATAATCCTAAAATTTATATGGAACCAGAAAAGACCCCGAATAGCCAAAGGAATGTTGACAAAGAAGCCAAAGTTGGCAGCATCCCGATTCCAGACTTCGAGCTCTAGTACAAAGTGTCATCCTCAAGACAGTACGGTACTGGCACAAAAACAGACACACAGATCGATGGAACAGAACAGGAGCCCAGAAATGGACCCTCAACTCTATGGTCAACTAATCTTCAACAAAGCAGGAAAGAATGTCCAATGGAAAAAAGACAGTCTCTTCAATAAATGGTGTTGGGAAAATTGGACAGCCACTGCAGAGGAATGAAACTGGACCATTTCCTTACACCACACACAAAGATAGACTGAAAATGGATGAAGGACCTCAACGTGAGACAGGAATCATCCTTGAGGAGAACACAGGCAGCGACCTCTTCGACCTCAGCAGCAGCCACTTCTTCCTAGGAACATCGACAAAGGCAAGAGAAGCAAGGGCAAAAATGAACTGTTGGGACTTCATCAAGATCAAAAGCTTCTGCACAGCAAAGGAAACAGTCAACAAAACTAAAAGACAACCGACAGAATGGGAGAGGATATTTGCAAACGACGTATCAGATAAAGGGCTAGTATCCAACATCTATAAAGAACTTATCAAACTCAACACCCAAAGAACAAATAACCCAGTCAAGAAATAGGCAGAGGACATGAACGACATTTCTGCAGAGAAGACATCCAGATGGCCAACAGACCCATGAGAAAGTGCTCCACATCACTCAGCATCAGGGAAATAAAATTAAAACCACAGTGAGATCCCACTTCATACCAGTCAGAATGGCTAAAATTAACAAGTCAGGAGACAACAGATGCTGGGGAGGATGCAGAGAAAGAGGAACCCTCCTACACTGTTGGGGGAATGCAAGCTGGTACAGCCACTCTGGAGGTTCCTCAAAAAGTTGAAAATAGAGCTACCTTATGGCCCAGCAATCGCACTACTGGGTATTTACCCTAAAGATACAAACATAGTGATCCAAAGGGGCACGTGCACCTGAATGTTCATAGCAGCAATGTCCACAACAGCCAAACTATGGAGAGAACCTAGATGTCCATCAACAGATGAATGGATAAAGATGATGTGGTTCATATATACAATGGAATACTATGCAGCCATCAAAAGAAATGAAATCTTGCCATTTGCAGTGATGTGGATGGAACTAGAGGGTATTATGCTGAGCGAAATAAGTCCATCAGAGAAAGACAATTATCATATGATCTCTCTGATATGAGGAATTTGAGAGGCAGGGTGGGGAGTTTGGGGGGTAGGGAAGGAAAAAATGAAGCAAGATGGGATTGGGAGGGAGACAAACCATAAGAGACTCTTACAAAACAATCTCACAAATCAAACGGAGTGTTGCTGGGGGTCGGGAGGTAGGGATAGGGTGGTTGGGTGATGGACATTGGGCAGGGTATGTGCTATGGTGAGTTCTGTAAAATGTGTAAGCCTGATGATTCACAGACCAGGGCAAATAATACATTATATGTTAATAAAAATAACTAAAAAAAAGAGATTTTAGGTTCTCAGAACTTAAAAGTGGTTGAAATTGTTGTCAAGAAAATATTAAACCTTTTGATTTTGTAATTTAAAATATCGTAAAACCTATAGATGTTAATGGGTTGTGATTACTAATTCGAGTTTGCTTACATAATGTTCTTAGGGTCCTTTTTCTGTTAGTGGCTACAGCAATTCAGACCACATATGTCCCTAACGCATTTTGTTGCTAGGAGAGGAATTCTCCGTTTCATGATGTATTGGAAAATACCGTGTTACAGTTCCCTGAACAAGAGGCTTTAAGTACATCTTACGGTTCAAATGATCCCATTCCTTTTTTTTTTTTTTTTAATTTTATTTATTTATTTGACACAGAGAGAGCAAGATCACAAGTAGGCAGAGACGCAGGCAGAGAGAGAGGAGGAAGCAGGCTCCCTGCTGAGCAGAGAGCCCTACGCGGGGCTCGATCCCAGGACCCTGAGATCATGACCTGAGCCGAAGGCAGAGGCTTAACCCACTGAGCCACCCAGGTGCCCCCAAATGATCCCATTCCTATAGTGAGTAGCTCTCTAGTAGCTCTCTAGGCTGTGACAGTCTCGCCTGTCTCATAACTGCAGTGTTATCTCCTGAGTCCTGGACGCGGGCTGGGTGTGGCAGTCTTTGTCAGAGGAGGGTGTAAACATCTGTGGCCAGATTAAACCAGATGTGAAATCCCACCCTTGAGATTGACCAAAAGTGGTACGCCTTCCTGAGTTAGCAGGTGGCAGGAATGTGGGAGAGGGACACTGGCTGCTGGGGCGTGTGCCTGCGTGGGTGTGTCTGCTGGGAAGTGTGTGTATGCATGCATGTGCTGGGGTGTAACTGTGTGTACGTGTGTGATGGGCGTGTGTGCGTGTGTGTGCATCTGCTGGTGTTTGTGCATGTGCATGTGTGTCTGCCAGGGCGTGTGTGTGCGTGCGGGTGTGTGCCCACACGTGTGCATGCATCTGCAGCATGGCCCTCGGAATGTGCTGGGCTGGAGCCCATAATGCAGGTGGCCCCCTGGACTCGGGGACGGACTGGACGTGTGGACTCCGGGGCCCTCAGCAGGAGGAGGCTCTCCTGACTGTGCGGAGTGTCTGAGCAGGAGCCTCTGTGTTCGCTCAGCAGCCGGCTGTCCGGGAGGAGCGGCTCGGCGGTAGAGGGGCCACCAGGCCTTCCTGTGCACGGGTCCCCGCACGGCGCGAGCACAGCTGCGGGCTGTCACGGTCTAAACTGCAAGGCCCGCACGAGCGGTGCTTGTCCGTCTCCGATTCAGGGGTGTGTGTGGAGAGGTACGCAACCGGTCGGAGCACGACCTGCAAGCCCTGGTGGCTGCGGGCGGGATGGGGTGGGTCTAGGGATAGCCTGTGAGCTCCGCTCCTCAAGCCGAAAACGGTGGTAGTCGTCTGAGGTCGTCCCGGAGCAGGATTGTCTGCCAACGGATCCCTCAGATTGAAGAGTTTCTCACGCAGCGAACAAGGAAGAGCCCCTGCTGGGAGGGGTGTCCAGGAAAGGGGCCCCGCCCCAGTCTGCCTCTACGTCCCAGCCCTGCCGTTGCCCAAACTGCCCTCCTCCTCATTCCCCCAGCTGGGGGGCTCTAAGCACGTCTTACAGAAGGATGTTGCCGGGCTTCCGGGTGTTTTGTGTGGGGCGGCCTTGTGGTGGGCCTGCAGGTTAGCCCCGTCCCGAGTGCCCTGTCCCGAGTGCCCCGTCCTGTCAGCCCCTGTGCTCTGACGTCATTTACTTGATGTGCAAAATGAGCTCAGGGGGCTCAGCTTCTGCCTTCGGCTCAGGTCATGATCTCAGGGTCCTGGGATCGAGCCCGCATCGGGCTCTCTGCTCGGCGGGGAGCCTGCTTCCCCCTGCCCCCACCTGCCTCTGTCTACTTGTGATCTCTGTCAAATAAATAAATAAATCTCTTAAAAAAATGAGCTTTAAGACACAGTGTCATAAGAACCTCCTGTTGCTGGTGTTGACACGGCATCGTTTGCAAATTTAAAAAAATAATGTTTTTTAGTGAATCAGTTCAGTATTCCTAGAAACCTAATTACTGATCTGTCAATGAATCTGAAAAGTGATATGTTTTAAGTTTCTGTGCAAAATAGAGCAGAAGTCCTCTGAAACATCTTTTACATATCTGAAGCAGTTGTGAAAATTTGCTTTTGCTCCAGGTATAGGTCTCTGTGTTTACAGGAAAGTAAAAACCTTCAAAGCAAATATTTACAGAAAATATCCTTTGGTGTCGTTGGTAAAGGTGCTAATGCTGTCGGCCGGCCGGCTCGGTGGGCTCGCGCTGTGGAGCCCTGCCGTGCGCCTGTGCAGCGCTGAGACTCGGTGTGGCCTGAGGCCTGCGGGTGCTCTTTGGAACGTGTGGACTGTGAAGGGCTCAGAAGTGAACCTCCAGGCCGGGCGGACGAGGGTGGTGTTTGCGCATATGGAGGCTATCACGAGGCAGAGCCTGTGAAGTGGAGGAAATGCCACTGGTGTCTGTGGAGCTTGACACCCCCCCCCACCCCCGCAGGGTCCCGTGCCCGGCCCCAGGAGGCGGGTCCGCTCCAGGAGCCGGGAGCGCGAGGCGTGGTGACTCCGGCAGGCTTTGTCCACGCCGGCAGTGCGGCAGTGACCACGAGCCTGGGGGTGGGTCTGCTTCTCCCCGGGGTGCTCAGGCCCTTCTTGGGAAGGCACGGGCTTGCCCTCCCCGGGCTCCGGGCACCGTGGCCCGTGCACACTCCCTTTTTTCTCACTGCCTTTTGAGGCCATCAAGGCAAGGCCTTTCTTTCTGTATTTTGAATTTTTATCATTCCTACTTCATTTGATTTTATTATTTAATATGTAAAATAAACTCATTTTACCATTTTTGTTCACTGTTGTATGCTCAGCACCAAGGACAGAGCAGGCACGGAGAACTCTTAGCAGACACTTGCAGGAATGAGTATTTCTGTTCCCTGGGTGTCCTTCCTCTTTGCTTTGTGATAAGGTCACCTGTGAGTTCAGAGAGGGGGCAGTGTCCTCCCCAGGCATTTCTCTTCCTAGAAACGGAGATGCGGTTCTCCTCCTCAAGGAAGAAGAGTGTTAGATTGCTTTAGATTTCTTTATTCTGGAGAGAGTGTGGGTGTGCACAGGGGTGGGTTTGGGGAGGGGCAGAGGGGGAGAGAGAATCTCAAGGCGACTCCGCACTGGGGCTCAGTGCCACGACACAGAGGCCTGAGCCAAAACCGGGAGTCACATGCTCAGCAGACTGAGCCCCGGGGAGTGTTGGATTTCTGAACTCGTTTTGCGATACAGAAATGCCGGAGCACTTAGGAGACTCTAATTGCCACAGTACTGCAGTATTTCAAGAACTGCTCTCCCCAGACTCTGCAGTCCCACCAGAACATTCCGTAGGCAGGCAGGCAGCCCCCAGGGTCTCGGGGCAGGTTGTGATACACCTGGGCCCCTGCACCCCTGCCCCCTGGACACGGACACAGCCGGAGGGGCTGGTGGGTGGATGAGTCAGCGATTGTGGCCACGCGGACACCTTCCGGCTTAGACGTGTTTGCAGCTGACCCACAGCCCTAAGGTGGGTGAACGATGAACGTCCAGTTAGAGGCATCATCGTCCTACAACTACCCATTTAGTCTTACTGCAGAAGGGAACTAACCTGTTGCCTCCTTGCGTTGCAGGCGTGGTGTCCTTGGTAGCTGTCCACCCCTCCGCAGTGAGCACGCTGGGGAAGCAGCTGTTGCCAAAAACATTCGGACAGTCCAATGTCAACATTGCACAGCAAGTGGTAAGGGGCCCGGGCAGGCGGGCTTGCCGGTTCTGGACGGTGGCCCATAGCTCTGGTGCGGAGGTTGGGGTGCGTGGTCTGCCCTCCGCAGTGCCCTCTCGATGTTTGCACTGCTGGGATGCGTGTGCACTCCCCTGGCTCAGGCCTGCTGCAGACACAGGCCAGGCACCGTCCCTCCTGCTACGTGTGTCCCGCTGACCCCAAGTCTGCCCCAGAGCGTAGAGTGGTGTGAGGGTGGCAGTGCCTGGCCTTGACCCTCCTCAGCGTGGGCGTTACTGCCTGGGAAACAAGGGTGGTGTCCTTGCAGGGTACATGGTGGGCGTAGGGCTCTGTAGGCCGTCAGGGCGCTGGGACCGGAATGCCCCTGCTGTGGCTCACCCTCTAGGAGGGGGCCGAGGTGGGTCTGTGCTCCTGGACTGTGCTAGGTGCCCCACTCCCTGATCACCTGTGGGGCTCCTTGGCTCTTCCTGGCGGAACCCTGGTCAGATTGAAGCCTCCCCTCCTGCTGGGCCTCGAGTGGCCCTGCGAGGAGGATGTTGGCTGCCCAGCTGTGCTTGTCCAGCCCTGAGCTCCCACTTCTGGGTGAGCAGCCGGGGCAACTGTGCGTGTGCCTGCCACTTCGCCCCCATCGCGGGGTGTGACTGCTTTTCCCAGCAGAGTTGCCGTGATGTTTTTCAAAGCAACGCTGTGTCAGTTACACCATATTTGGCTCATCACAGCTTTTTAGTAAACATCTTTTTGATAAAGTTAAATATTTCGTTCTATGTTTTATTCTGCAACTCGTGTTATTTTTAGCTGCCGCGTGTCGTAGCAGCTTTAGCTTGGGTGCACCTCCTCAGTCGCAGGAGTCGTTCTGTCGGGTGGTTGTAAGTGTAGGGAGGAGAGTCAACACGCAGGTTTGTCTGTTGGCGCCTTAAACTCTGTCAGCCTGAAAGTCACGTCCCTGGGCTGAGTCCGCCTGTTTTGGGGCAGCTGGTGCCGGCAGTGCCTCCCGCGCAGGCCCCAGCACTGTGAGCTGCGGCTCACACGTCGCCGTGTCTCACACGTCGCCCGCCAGGGGGTTGAGGATGGAAGGACTGACGCGTTGTGACCTTGAGGGGCGTGTGAGCTCGGCTCGCGCTCATGAGGGGCTTCAGCCCCTGTCCAGGGAGTCGGTGCCCACGAGCACGGTGCCCAGGAGCGCGGTTAGGACGGGGGAGGAGCGGAGAGAGAACAGCTCCCTGTCACCCAGGGAGCAGTTCCGGAGCGCCTGCTGTGTGCCTGGCCCCCTGACCTTGCTGCTTCTTGTGGGCCAGTTGTGCAGACAGGTCCAGCTTGGGGAGAGGACGAGAGCATGGGTGCTGGCTGTGGGGGCCCAGGCCTCACGTCAGGCAGCCCTCTGGTGACTCTCCTCCCTGTCTGTGTGGGTGCTGGTGTCCTAAATCCACTCTCCCGGGAGCGTCACCAACCCAGTCCCTGTGAAACGTGTTCAGTAAGTGCCAGACTGACCGGTTTCCGCGTGTCCCGAACCCTCGGCTCTGAGCCTCAGCTAATGCGCCTTTTCCACGGTGAGCCCAGGCCCTGGAACGCACGTCCCTGTTGAGCAGAAACGGAAGGTTCAGGCAGTGCGTCTCCTGCCTGGAGACCTGTTCGCTTTTCTGTCCTTTTTCCGGAAAGCTTACTGTCTGACTTCATGACTTTTGAATGAATGAGGGTGACGCACAGTTTGGAAAACACTGTGATGAAACTTTAATCGTTGGAAATGTGAATTGAAAGAATGAAATTGAGAGTTTTCTTTCTGTGGTTTGTGGTCACTGGCCCTGACCGGTGGCCTTATCTAGGACCAAGTGCCTGGTCAGCTGTCCCCTGGCCACAGGAGGCAGCACATTCATCCTGCTGAGGAGGGGCCCTGGGCACGGCCAGTCCCTGAAGCTGTGTCCCGTCCCTGTGAAGGGCTGTCCCAGCACCTGGTACCCGATGGTGGCTTGCTGGGGCACTTGGCTGTGCAGAACCTGGGAAGTCCTGTTTCTGTACTGATTCCTGGATCAGCTCTTTGGTGGGGTGGAGTCACCTACGAGACCTGAGGACGCTGAGGTGTGACTTGACGGTACACAGCAGCGTCTGTGTGTCCCTTGCGGGAATATTTGCATATTAATGGCACCAAATTCTGAGTCCTTGTTGAAAACAAACGAGGCTCCCTTCCTTGGGTGAAGAGATGGTGCAGAGTGCTCAGACTTGGTCCCCTGCGGTGCGGGTCATGCTGCCGTCCCCAGAGCTGCCTTGCCCTGGCGTGTGGGTCTGTTGCTCCAGTGCTCATCGCCCCCGCGCCCCCACGCTGCCCTGTTCGAGGTGCTGGGTCCCTGCGAAGCCTCCATTGGGACGAGGCCCGCACATGCAGGTGGGCCGATGGGCACCACGAGTGCGGGGACTTTTTCCTATTTGTGTTTTGGCGTTTAGCACCCCCTGGGAGAGAGGATTTCATCCTTGTCCGCATCACTGAATGGAAGGGAAAGTAAACTTGGGCCAGGGGAACAGTGGGAACGTGCCCTGAGGCTGGCTTTGTGGGCCCCTCCTCGAACCACAGCGTCCCCGGGGGTCGCCGTCTGGCGGGCTCGTCGGGATGGGACGGTTCCTGGTGCTTTTGTTGGACCCGGGAAGACCCCGGGAGTCGGCGAGGGGAACGGCTCGTGCCGCACAGAAGTGCTGCTCGCCGGCGTCTGGCTCTCGGTGTGGGCCGTGGTGCTCGCGCGACCATGTTCTCGCGGTCCCCGTGGCTGGCGGAGCTCGGCAGTGCCCGTGGAGGATGGGAAGCGGTAAAACGGCAGGGGCGCACGCGGGAGATGTCTCATTGTGTTCTGAATTGTCTCTTTTGACTGTAGGTAATTGGTACGCCTCAGAGACCTGCAGCGCCCAACACTCTGGTGGTAGGAAGCCCACACACCCCTAACACTCACTTTGTCTCCCAGAACCAGCCTTCAGACCCCTCACCTTGGTCTGCCGGGTGAGCACATCGCCGAGAATCGCAACCCCGGCTCTCCGGGCCACGCGGCCGGCCGTCACGCCCGTGTAGACGGCGTCAGGGCGCGCTTCTCGCGGAGGAGAAGTCTGGCTGCAGGGGAGCCGCTCCCCGCGGTCCGGGGGTGGCGGCACTGTGAGGGGGCAGCTTGCGGTGGAGGAAGAGGAGGAAGCTGGCTTCTCAGCACTGCGGTGATGGGCGCTTTTTCCGTTGTCTGCACTGGGAAGTAGCGCCTAGGGGACAGCGTGCACGTGGGCAGCTCTGGCTGCCGTTCCTTGGGCGACACCACGGGAGGGTCCTGCCACACGGTCACCTGGACCCTGTCTTCCCTGTAAAGCAACCTCGTGAGAAAACGATTTTACTCGGAAGTCAGCTCTGTGACTTTCCTTGAAAACAAAAACAAAGCTTTTTGGATTTACATCTGTATTGGTTCTAAAGCAAAAATCGTAATTTCCCGAGTCATCGTGAGAAACTCAGAGCCACCCTTTCCTTGACGTGGTGCCTTAAAAAGTTGAGCCATTGGGTTTCCCGTGCTCTGAGGCTCACTGCGGTCTTCAGGGTCGGGTGCCCGCCGCCACATGGCCGTCATGGTCTCCACACCGCTTTGGCTCGCAGCCAAATTTTCCGTAAAAGTTCTTAAATTTGCGGTAAAATTTCCATAGTTCCTATGTCCGTGGACATCTTTTTAAGAAGCAGCGTTGGTGTATCAGGACGCGGTAGATACGCACCGGCGGCTCCTGCCCTTCCAGGCGAGGCCCCGTGTTTTCTGGGAGCGGATGCAGATAGGAGGCCTGGCCACTTAAACGTTGGTGTCTTGGCCCCGTGGCTGTGCCCAGTGCGCTCTACAGACGAGCTGGGTCCCCGGGGCTGCGCGTGGGGTCTCGGCCTGTGCCCAGCTTGCTAGCCTTGTGGGTGAACATGTGTCCCCCGGGGGCCGGCGTGGGGGTGCTGAGGGCACTGCTGTTCCTTTGTGTTTTCTAAGGAAGCGGCACAGGAAAGGGGAGAAGAACGGGAAGGGCCTGCGGCACTTCTCCATGAAGGTGTGCGAGAAGGTGCAGAGGAAGGGGACCACGTCCTACAATGAGGTGGCCGACGAGCTGGTCGCAGAGTTCAGTACCGCCGACAACCACATCCTACCAAACGAGTCCGTGAGTATGTGCCGCGCGGCGGGTACACACCCCGGTGCCGTACGGCCCGCCCTGGGTTTCTCTGAGGCCACTGGAGACAGTTCAGAGAACAGTCTGAAAGGCGTCTGCAGACCTGTTCACAGCACGACAGCTCATCCTCCCGGATGTGGTCGTGCGCGGGGCCTGGCTCCCAGCGGGCTGGCCCCCCGGCACAGCTCCCTCTTCCCCGGGCTCAGTGGGGATGTGCTGGGAGCGTCCCGGACAGTGTGGAAAGCTCATGCTCCGTGCCCAGCAGGCTTACGACCAGAAGAACATACGACGGCGCGTCTACGATGCCTTGAACGTGCTGATGGCCATGAACATCATCTCGAAGGAGAAGAAAGAGATCAAGTGGATCGGCCTGCCCACCAACTCGGCTCAGGAGTGCCGGAATCTAGAGGTGACGCGGCTCAGCTGTTTCCCATCACGCCCCTGTACGTTTGTCCCAGAGCCGGTGTGCGTCCCGAGGGTGCCTGCTCAGGGTCTGGTGCGTGTGTGCCTGGCCCGGTCCAGGGCTCCGCCGCTTGCCCACCGGACATTGGTGTGCCGCCTGTCCAGCCTGCCTGCGCTCTGCGGGCACCGATGAGGAGGCGTCTGGCCCACCGTGGGCAGCGGACCCCAGCGTAGGAAGTTCTGAATCCTGGCTGGTGGGGTTCAAGTTTTACAGCGTCGTGTCCAGAAGACGAGAGAAGGTGGAGAGGAGGGTACAGCGAGAGACGGAAGAAACCCCTGTGGGTCCCGTCCCCATGCCTGGTTGGCTCTAGGTTGCCTGTTTCCCCTCGTTAGATTGGGGCAAAGGGTTCCGCAAGCTCGTCCCTAGGGGGTGCTGGTGGCTGTGTCGTGACGCCGCCGTCTTGTTCTGAAGGTGGAGAGGCAGAGGCGGCTTGAACGGATCAAGCAGAAGCAGTCTCAGCTCCAGGAGCTCATCTTGCAGGTACGGGCGCTGCTCCCCGCCGGTCTGGCCCCATCCTGCTGCCACGGTGTCCCCTGTGCCCCTGGGTCTGCTGCCCGGACGCCTCAGAAGGTCCCGAGCAGCGTGCTGGCGCCACGTTCCGCGCTGCCTCGTGTGGGGACGGAGGGCGGGAGGGCGCGTCCACACGGCCCTTCCCCGCGTGTTGTCCTAGCTGTTAGGTGTTACCGTTGTTCACCTCCTACGGGCCCTCGCGACGAGCTATCCTGGAGCCCAGGCGTGGGGCTCAGCACTGTCTGCGGCCTGGGCGCGTGTCTGGCGCGGACGGCCTCTGCACTGAGAGCTCGAATGCGGTTTCACACGCGGGCACTGTAGACGCTTACAGGGAGCGCGCGTGCGCGGTAAGCCCACGGGCTGCGTGCGTGCTGCTCGTCCAAGTCTAAACGGTGGGAGGGACTCCGCTCGGAAGGCAGCGCCCGGAGCTTCCCTGGGGCAGGAATGCACTCTGAGGACTGGAGCCCAGACCAGGGTGTGAGGTGGCAGCTGTGGGGCAGAGGTCAGTGTGCGTGGCCAGTAGACCTGTGTCTCCGTCCCCTGTACCTGCAGAGGACGTCCCCAGTATGGGCGTCTTCCCTGCGGGGATCTGGAGATGCCCATTCAGGGCTGGAAGCAAAAACACAGATTGTACCAGGAGCTAGCTGGAGGGCATGGCCAGTCCCTGGCCTGAGGCCGTGCAGTGCTGGGGCCGTCTGGCCAGGGCCTCGGGTTGGGTTCAGCCGCCGTGGAAGTGGCTGGCCAAGGAGGGGAGCAGGGGGGAGCCCTGGGACCCTGGAGGGACGTGTAGCAGGGTCTGAGGACAGGCCTAGTGGCTGGTGACAGAAGATGAAGGTGGGGGCGTCAGCGAGGGGCTTGGGACGTGTGCTGGCTCAGTACCCCCAGGCCGCGATGGAGGGTGTGTGTCTTGCCTCGCTAGGTGCGCTCAGCCCGGGGCACCGCAGCCAGCCCCTGTGCCCTAGCGGAGGCTTCGGGGTGGGGAGCGCTCCAGTGGGTGGAAGCGGCCTCGGGGTCGAGGGGCACAGGAGAGGAGCGGGCACACATCACCGGGCAGTGGTCCCTCTTTCTTCGCTCAGTTCTCTGCGGCATCTGCAGCACACGGAGCTACTTGAAACCAAGCCTCATGGTCCCCCGCAGGGCACGGTGCCCTGGGGGCCAGCTGTGGTGGGAGGGGCGCCTTCTGGCTTTACCGCAGGGGAGTTCGCGTGCAGGGGTGAAGTGTGAGGGCTTTCCCCAGGGAGAGCGCCGTGCCGGCAGGTGCTCCGTGAGGCACCGGGTGCTCCGCCGAATGTCCACCTTCTTGGATGCGGAATGGGCAGGAGGACGGTAGCCTCCACGGCCTCCAGCGTGGATGCTCTTTCCGCGACCCGCCGGGGAGGGGTTTCTGTCCTATCTGCGTGAGCACCTGCCACCCGCCTCCACTCCCCTCGGGGTGTTTGGTGTTCGGGCGCACTCACTCCCTCCCCCGGCGGATCGCTCTGAGCTCTCGAGGGGCCTGACCCCTGTTGCTGCCCTGTGGGGTTGGGCAGGGTTGTCAGGGACGCCCACGGACAAGGCTAGGTTGCCGGCGCTGGTGTGAGTGGCCTGCTGGTGGCTCATCTCTTTTAGCAAATCGCCTTCAAGAATCTGGTGCAGAGGAACCGGCAGGCGGAGCAGCAGGCCAGCCGGCCGCCCCCGCCCAACTCCGTCATCCACCTGCCCTTCATCATCGTCAACACCAGCAAGAAGACCGTCATCGACTGTAGCATTTCCAATGACAAGTAGGTCCCGTGACAGGTGCCCACCCCTGCCCCGGGGCCCAGCTGAGCCTCAGGTCGGTGGAGAGCGCCACTGTCACGGTCCGTGGCACGCCTGCTCATTTCGTCAGAGAAGTATCTGACTTGTCGTTCCTCGACATCTGGCGCAACAAAGTTACAGTCTTCTTTCTCACACCCCTGGTTTCGTGTTTGTCTTGTGAAAGGAAGACCTGGGGCCCGTCAGGGTTGTTACTGGCACAGCCGTCGAACCCTGGTGTGGACAGTGGCTGGCGTTCCGTGCCGGCCGGGGGTGCAGGCAGCCCGTCCCACGCGCGGCGCCTCTGTGACGCTCTAGCGCTTCTGAGTGCATGGGTTTTGGGGGACGTGGGTAAAGAGGGGGTCTGAGGGAGGTTGGCTGAGTGGGGTGTCTCTGCTTGGGGCCCTGTGCCGCGATGAACACGGCCAGTGACACCTTTTCTGACGGTGACTTTGCCCCCAGGTTCGAGTATCTCTTCAACTTTGACAACACGTTTGAGATCCACGACGACATAGAGGTCCTGAAGCGGATGGGGATGGCCTGCGGGCTGGAGTCCGGGAGCTGCTCTGCTGAGGACCTGAAGGTGGCGAGAAGCTTGGTGCCGAAAGCGCTGGAACCTTACGTGACAGGTCTGTCGCCTCCGGTTCTCTTGGTGGCCGTGGGGCCGGACCTCAGGTCTGGACGTGCAGCCCGCCTTTGCTGAGGCCGAATTCGCACTTGGCACCAGGAGTGGGGACAGCTAGATTGGGGGTGGGGCGCCCGTGGGGACCATGGGGTTTTGGGGGTGGTTGGCCCCCCCAGCCAGGGAACCCAGACAAGCCTCTGAGGAGTGAGGTGCTCTGCCTCCTGACGCGGGGGGAGGAAGAGTTTGCTCGGGAGCCGTGTGGGGGACTCCTGTGCTGAGCGGCGCGGTCGGGGCCACAGAGGGCAGGCACTTTGTGGTGAGGAAGCTGCTGGCCCTGCCCCACTTTGTGGTGTGGGTCCCCCCACCCCCAGAGCCGCTGGGCTGGATCGGACCACACCAGCTCCCAGCCGGCGCACCACAGAGGCCGTGGACACTGGCCGTGCTCCTGGTGCATGCCGTCTCCCAGGACGTCGGGTCCTCCCGCCCTCGGCCCCACTTTCCACTTTCTGACAGCGTCCGTTCCGTGGCACAGCTGCATGGTCATTGGTGATCATGTACAGGAAGGTCTGGGTGCCTTCTTGAGAGGATGGCCAGTGTCCCCATAGAGAAACCACCAGCGGGTCAGCTGTCTGGCCTGGACCCGCCTTGTGGCGGCGTGAGCCTCTCTTGTGACCTTTGCTTTGTTTTCTTCTCTTCAGAGATGGCTCAGGGATCCATTGGAGGGGTGTTCGTCACGTCATCGGTGTCGACCTCGAATGGCACGCGGCTTTCTGCCAGGTGACTGTGGCTCTGGGCTGAGCGGGTGGGCAGAGCCCCTGCTCTCCCGCAGACAGTCCGTCCTCCTCCACGGCTCCCGCTGGCTCCTGGCGCGAGGGTGGGACTTCCCCACTGGCCATGCTGTCGGTGTTGGCCGCTCCCGGCAGGGCTCCTCTCAGGCTGTGTGCCCCGAAGGCCCACCGTAGCCTGTACCCTGGGTGACCAGGAGCCTCTTTTTCATGGTTTCTTCCCCCTGAAACTTCAAGTGACACATGATTGACTTTTTAAAAGTAGCATGCAGGGACGCCTGGGTGGCTCAGTGGGTTAAAGCCTCTGCCTTCAGCTCAGGTCAAGATCCCAGGGTCCTGGGATCGAGCCCTGCATTGGGCTCTTTGCTCAGCAGGGAGCCTGCTTCCCCCCTCTCTCTGCCTGCCTCTCTGCCTACTTGTGATCTCTGTCTGTCAAATAAATAAATAAAATCTTAAAAAAAAAAAAGTAGCATGCAGTGACGGGGCCCAAACTGCCTGAGCCCCCTGTAGGCAGCCCGAGGGCCGGGGTTTTCTTCATCTGTGTTTCCCGTTCCTGCTTAACACACTTGAGGTCACACTGTGCATAAAGCTGTGTTCTCTGCTTTTTTTTTTAAAGATTTGATTTATTTGAGCGAGAGAGAGAGAGCATGAGCTGGGGAGGGAGAGCAGCAGAGGGAGAAGCAGACTCCCCACCGAGCAGGGAGCTTGAGCGGGACTCCATCCTGGGACCTGGGGACCCTGGGACCGGGGACCCTGGGACCGTGACCTGAGCCAAAGGCAGACACCTCGCCGACTGGGCCACCAGGAGCTGCTTTTTTTTCCTCTTTACTGTTTATTGGATGTATGTTTTCTGTGTTACTAGAGGAGCTGTACTCCTTAAGTCCGTGTGTGCGAGCCTTCGATCTGGCTGTGCCACAAAGCAGAATTGTATCGTTTCTGCGTATTTATCTTAGGTTTTTTAAAGACGAGTATAAGATGATTTCTGTATTAAGTATTCACGAAACAGCGGTTTTATTAGCTTTCATGTCATGTCATATTATATGTGTTACCTTGTATCAACTCTAGATGTTAATAGATGTTTAATTCCTTAACATACGAGATGGATGAGCAGTTGTAGGTTCAACAGAATGGATGGATATGCCAGCGGGTGGCGCGGTGCGCCGTGGCCAGCTCGCGCTCCAGGGTTCTGGGACGTGGGCGAGGCCCCGGGCCTGTGTTGCCGGATGGTCTGGCCGTGGGGTCGTCCCTGAAGTCCTTTGGGAGGTGTCTGGCCCGAGACCAGCTCCGTTTTTCCCGGTAGCCCGCCAGCTGTGTGTGCGGTGTCGGTCTGCCGTGCTGCCCAGTGGGCGTTCCCCGAGGCGCGACTCGGGTGTTGACTCAGGTTTTGAGTCACTCCAGCTTTGTAACAAGGCGAGTAAATTCACCACCGTTTCAGAAGAAAAATCAGTGCAGAGACTGGTGTTATTTTGTGAAGACAATAATTTCTTGGGCAGTTTGGTGTTTCCTGCTCACGAGAAAGGATGCAGTGTGAAGCGGCTTTATGGCTGAGTTTTTACCCTTTCTGACTTTCTTGCTAGGCTGGATTTCACAGATGTGTAGTTCCTTTGTCAACGACTGGAATGTTGAACAGTGTTTATCGTATGATGTTCCTAAATGCTAGAAGGCATTAAGATATATACATATGGTTGCATGTTAAAGAAAAGTGTTTCTTGGCGCTCGAGCTCTGGCCTGTGGCAGGTGTGGGTGCCGTCCACCTGGGGCTCCCCTCTGTGTTGCCCGGTGAGAGCCGTGCCCGGAGCCCACGCCCCAGACTCCCTCTCTCTCTCGTGTAGAGTAGCCGCGTCTCCCAGGCGGTTCTGCCCTTCTGGGTCTGTCCTGTTGAGGCAGCGGCAGGGCCCTTCCAGTGGAGTAGCAGAGCCTGAGGCTTCTCCTGGGTGACCCCGAGCCCCTCTGTGCTTGTGGGAGGTGCCTGCCTGGAGTCTGGAGGGTCTCTGTTGAGCTTTAAGTTCTAGACTCGCATCCCTTTAACATGTGATGTTTCTTAGAATACGTTTTTTTGCTGCCCAAATACTGAGAAATCCCCGTGACTTCTGATGAGAACTCTGTGAGCGGGTCCCACACGGGGACACGTGCACTTTGGGGGTGAGGCTGTCGGCACCGGGGCCCCAGGGTGCTGTCTGACGGTCAGTGTCTGGGCCACTCTGCCAGGTGCTGGGAGGTACCTGAACCCAGAGGTCTTTCCTCAGGATCCCAGCAGAGAATCTCTCGGTTGTAGGCCAGGGCCTTGCCTGAGGCGCTGTTGACACTGGGGCCGGGTGCCTGTCGTGCACGTGGCTCCCTGGGGCTTAGATGGCAGTAGGCCCCCCGAGTCGCGATAGCGGAGATGGTTAGGTGTCCCCTGCTGAGATTCCCAGGGGCACAGTGGCAACATTGACCGGTTCCAGACGCCCATCCGAGGACCAGGGTGTAGGGCCGAGCAGCCCTGCTTCCCAGAGGCGCCAGCCCTGCAGCCCTGTCCCCCGCACCCCTGGGCTCTGCCCTGCCAACCTCGCTGCCTTTCAGCGAGAGCCATTTCCTGGGCTGGCGGACAGCTGTGGGCTTCTCGCAGAGTGTCTGGATGAGACTCACCTGTCACAGCTCAGCCTCCTGGGCTTGGCGCTGGCTCCGGGGGAGTGGAGGGTGTCGTTGGCACGTGTGTGCACACCGCATCACGCAGCCACACGCATAGACCCCACACCTGCACGCATGCGCGCACACAACACGTGCACAGTCATGCACACGGGCACACTTAAGCAACACGTGCACACACGTAGACCCAGCACGTGCACCACACAGTACATGTGCACCCGTGCACAGGCACATGCACACGCAGACCACACGCGCGCACACATGCCCTTGCGTACATGCCTACACACCTAGTTGGGTGCTTCCCACACGCTGCTGGCTGGGAGCCTTGCTTTTTGGAGGATTCCTGTCCTTTCCTGGGGCCCCTTTTTCCTAAGCTGTGCCCCTCCCCCAAGATCCAGGGTGTCACAAGTACACAGCCTGGAAGAAGGAGCTGTGATCTCCAGCTTCAGCGTGTGGGGTTTTGTGTGTGACGTGATCACCAAGCCCGCGGCAGCCGGTGCTGCTTCGGTTCTGTACCGCGGAGGCTGGGCTCGGGTGCCGGGTGCGCTGGTGCGGACGTGGGGCTCCCCGCTCTGCCTGACCGCCTTGTCTCGCCTCGTCCTCACAGTGACCTGACCAACGGTGCGGACGGCATGCTGGCCACAAGCTCCAGCGGGTCCCAGTACAGCGGCTCCCGGGTGGAGACCCCCGTGTCCTATGTCGGGGAGGACGAGGAGGAGGACGACGACTTTAATGAGAACGAGGAGGAGGACTGACGCCTGCCTGCGGCCCACCCTCGCGGTCTGCGTCGGGAGCACTGGTTCGGGAGCGGCTGCTTCTGCTGTGGGCGTGTGTTTCTTTCTGGCCTCCTCCCCGGGACCCGGTGGCGAGCTGCTGACCGGCCACGCGGCTCCGGCGAGCAGGCGAGGGCCGTGTCCCGCGGGGTCTCGGGGTGAGCGGTGGGGTGTCTCCACGCCAGTGGTCGCTCGGGCCCCTTCCTCACTGTCTAGGGTTGTGTCTCCATTGTCTGTCCCCATCCAGCCTTCCCTTTGCTCCCCGCCCTTGCCGAGCGCGCCGGAGCACTGGTGTGCCAGCCGGGTCACCAGGGCGGGTTGCGCGTGTCTGCCGGGGTGTGCGGCCCCTGCTGATGCCGGCCCGTCCCGGGGCGTCGGGGGGCCTGGTGCACGGCGGCTCTGCTTTTCCTTGTTCGGCACCGTCAGCTGTATCGTGACTATTTTCCCTTAAATTATATTGACTGTGATTCCGTCCAGTTTATACTTTTCTCTCCGTTGCAGCAAATTGCGAAGTTCTGTTTCTGTTTTTGTTCGTTCAGAGTCTCCTGCCGTGCTGCTGTGGCGGCGACCGTGGCGGGAGGCTCGGGCGCGCGTGCCGCTGGGGAGGCCGCCTGATTTCTCCCAGGCGGGCATGACGCTGGGGTCGTTGTTCACAGGCCAGCACGTCTGTCATCTGAGGACACGAACTGAAACAAACGTCTTTGTTCCGTGGCCGCCTCCTGTAATCTGTGATGAAGTCGACATTAAATAGAGAGAACATTCTAACAGTTTTTTAACTCAGAATTTGTCAATCATTTTTAATAGTTCTTTTTTTATAAGAAGAAAAAGGAATTTCAGGACAGGCAGTAGTCCCTTTTAAAATTTATTCACAAAGACCCATTAACCGCACAGTTGCCGTCAGCTGCCTGTTCTAAACAGTAGTCTTTTTATTGAAACACAAATAAACTTTTCTGTAATATTTTATGGAATATAAAGAGACTTTAATTGTTTGACTTGTTTAACTTGGCACTGTTAGTTTTTATTAATAAAACGCGCATGGGCATTTTAAACAAGTTCTCTGCTCCTCTACTTCCAGATTCTTGTCCACGTGTCACTCTGTCTCCCGTGTCGGTCTTGCTTCTCACCAGGCGAGGGCAGGCGGCCAGGCCGGACAGGGGCCCGGGGCACACACCGAAGCCCGCCCTCCACTGTGCGCTCTGTGGGCACGGCCCCGCGTCCCTCCCGGGTCCTTGCAGTTGAGACAGGGTCGGGGGTTTGGCATTCAGGCGCGAGGTCGTACGGTGCGGAAGGACCACAAAGTGGTGTGGACGGTGGAGGACTGTCGCCTGTGCGGGGGTGTCTGCGGTGCTGTGGAGCAACGGGCAGCCGGTGCGGTCTTGCCGGTCGTGACCTCCTTCCGCTGTCGAGGGCGGCAGGCGCTGGAGGGTGGTGGCCCGGCGGCTCCGTGCTCACCGGCTGCCACGGGCCCCAGGTGGCCTCCCTGTGGGACCCGTGGAGCTGGCGTGGACGGGGGCCGCTCGCAGAGGGCGCCTATCCTCGGGGTCTGACAGGCTTCCACGCTCAGCTGTATGGGACTGTGTCGCTCTCTGGGAGGCGACATTGCACCTGGTGCTTGCATGGGGTCAGGACACCAGGTCGCGCGGTGGCTGGGGGCGGGGGCGCTCCGGGAGAGCAGGTCGGTTTGATGAGACGCTTTCGTTCCGGGCTTTGGTGCAGGGCCTGGAGTGAGCCGCCCGCACGTCCCTGGGTGGTGGAGGGTGGGCTCGTGTTCCTGGCTTCCTGTGGGGCTCAGCCCGCGTGACGCCCTCTCGCCCCCTGCTCACCTCCTGCAGGTGCGCAGGCTCCCGGGGCCAGCCCTGCTGCGGCCGCGTCCGAATTTCCCTGACGGGGGTGCGGTGGGGGGGGGACTTGAAGAAGGTTTCCAAAGAGGAAGTGATTTTGTTGTTAGGTTTTGCCCTTATCAGAAAAGACATGATTGTTTTACGCAGAGTAAGAGTGACTTTAATGTTTTATTTTTACAGTTTAGGAATTCTGTCCTGTAAGAGCAAACCTTCAGGACTCGTTCTGCCCATTCTCATAAGTCCTGTTCTCTGGGAGCGTGAGCCGTCTCTGCGCGACGCGGTGCCGGGACTGCGGTGAGGAACGTGCCGTCTGCCTGAGCCGGCCTCAGGGCCTGGTGGTCGGGCAGCTGCTGCCTCGCAGTTACCACGTTGGCCCAGGTTGTTACCGCAGCTCTGGATTCGGGGTCGAAGGGAGAAAAGAGGGCGCGAGAGGCCGCTGACTCTCCCCGAGGTGCTCGGGGCACAGGTGCCTGCCGGCCGTTCCCTGGGCGGGCCGCGGAGCGCTGGAGGCCTGGTGGGGGGCAGCAGGGGCCCGTGGGGCAGGCCGGCCTCCCCCTACTGCCGAATGTTGAGCTTGAACTCCACTTTCCCTTCGTAGGGGTCGTGGGGGTTGTTGAACGTCACGTGGTCGGCCAGGATCTTGCACACGACGAGGACCTCCGTGTTTCTGGGGACATTGAGCAGCTTTGCGGCGACCAGAGGGTTGCTGTAGTGGGGCTGGAGCCCGTGCGGGAAGACGGAGGAGGACAGCATGAGGAGCAGCTTGACAGGGGCCGGTCGGGTGGCAGAGAAGTGGCGCCTGCTGCTCTGCCTGCACGGGGCACGTGCGGAGACGCACTGTCCCCACTGAGGGACGACGGGAGCTCGTCTGGGCTCGGGGGATAACACCAGGGACGAGGTCAAGTGTAGATTATATTTGATGAAAATTACCATGAAGATAGGAAAAACTGAGAGATTTGAAGGCTGTGCTTTAACGTGGATATATGGTTGTCTGAAAGGATTTGGGAAGCTCTGGGAAACTGAAACCATTAGGTTTGGTATTGATGTTTCGCACGGGAGCTGTGTTTTCAGGTGGGGGACACCCAGAGGGCCGCACGGTCCCCCTGGTTCCACTGGTGTAATGGGAATGTCGCGGGCTTTCCTTCGCCGCTCGGTTTGGGACACGTGTGCGGCGGTTGTCGGAGAACTGAGACGCGGCCTACCTGCGCCTTCTTGCCGTAGTAGGGGAAGTAGTGGAGGCTGAAGGTGCCGTTGGGCGGGTAGTACTCCACCTGGAGGGGCCGGGCGTCCTCGTGCGGGTCCTGGGGGCGGAGAGGCCGGCGCCTGAGTGAGGCAGGCTCCAGGCGTCTGCGTGTGTCTGCGTGTGTCTGCGTGTGTGTGAGTGGCCCGGCGGGCGGCTGGAGCTCGGCAGAACACGGACGGAGGACACCCTGTGTCTGTTCAAAGCTCAGGTCAGCACACGTGGGTGGTCCCAGCAGGCACAGCCTCACCCCACAGCGAGGCGGGCGTGGGGGGTTCGGTGCTGCGGAGCTCCCAGTGGGGAAGACCAGCCTCAGAAGAGACTCAGTGGAGACATGTTTGTTTTTTGGGGCTTGTGCTTTAAAACCGGTTTTGAGAAAAACTGGAGGAAATTACTGCTGACTGCTTAGCGGGTTTTTCCAAACTGCCAGCAAACACTCAGAACGGTGGGAGTGCTAACACCGTCCCAGATGCTTCCTGGGCCCGGTGGTGAGGAGATCGCTTTCCTTACTGGTTTTAGTCCCCTGCAGTGCTGCTGGAGGGCGGGGGCTGGGCCCGGGGGGGCAGCCGCAGGGAGCTGAGGGCCGCGGGGAGCTGGGGGCGAGTGGCTCTGGCGAGACCACACACTCACCAGGAGGGCGCAGTCCGCCCTGGGCGCTGTGCCGTTGCTGGGCAGGAAGTTCACGATCTGGAAGGAAAGGGCGTCCGTGTCGCTCTCCCACCGGCTGCGTGCTAGCGTGCAGCCTGTCCGAGCAGCCAGAGCCCTGCCCCACGCGGTGGTCTTGGCTGCCGGCGCATGGCAGGGCTGGGCGGGAGGGTCCGAGCCGTGGCTGGCGCTCTCTGGCGCTCTGCGGTGCCTGTGACGGGGTCCCCTGGGTGCCCGCCTGTGCTGCCCCACGCATACTCTCTGGCCTCCCGGGTCCCGGCCGTGTGTGTGCCTGCGCCCTCCCCACAGTTCTGCCCTGATGCGCATGGCTCCCTCCACCAGGCAGCGTCGTGACCCCGCAGGGACCCTGGAGTGTGCCGTTCAGATGCATGGCTTCCCCAGGTGTCTCAGGAAGGAAGTTTAATCGTGCCGCACACCTGTTGGCCAACACGGAGCAGAGACCCCCCGGCCCTCTTGTCCTGTCGGCTTCCAGTGGCATGTCCCCTCCCCTGCACCCCAAGGCTGGAGGGACCATCCACCCTGTGGCTTGCTGGCACCAGCCCGTTCAGCCTCCCTCGTGCCCGGCAGAGGGTCCCTGGCCCAGATGGGGAACTGCTGCTCGACATGATTCCCAGCCATCCTCGTGGTACCTGACATGGCCCGCTGCTGGCAAGCTGTGTGTGCACGCAGCTGCCCTGAGCAGCCCCAACTCTGAGCTCAGCGTCCAGTGCAGAGCCTGGAGCCAGGGCAGTGTCTGAGCTGTTCAGGTTGGATCTTGGTCAGCTCCCAAGCCAGCACGATGGGCCTAGCATGCATAGCAGAGGAGCAGGGTGGGACGGGCTGCGGCGTGTGTCCCAGCCTTACCAGCCTGGACCCTGTGCTGCGGTGCATGGGGTCACACGAGGGCCAGGCATCCAGGCCCCTCCAGGCCACGGCTGGGTCTGGGGTCTGTAGCCCCACCCTGCGCTCACCCTGTTCATCTTAATGATGAAGCACGGCTTTCCTTCCGCGAAGCCGAAGTTGGGGTCCGTCAGACCCGAGCAGTTTTGCAGCATGTCTGCTGTGAACTTGCAGGAGAACTTGGTGTGGTTTGGGGCCTGGAAGCTTTCCTGGAAGAAGTACTTCTCGGAGGTGCAGTTGATGCTGTCCTCCTGGGAAGCCGGCGAGTAGCCTGCTAGGACAGACAAGCCTGTGGGCGCCGACCTCCGGCCACAGCCGCCTGGTGTGGTGGGGCTGGTGGGAGGGTGGGGAAGCCCGTACCCTCCCGGAGATGGTCTTAGAAGAGGGAAGAGCAGAGGTGGGAAGCGTTTTAAACGTCACCTGCCAGGAAGTTGTGGAGCGTGTGCACGAGGTCCACCCAGGTCCTGTTGTCAGAGACGTTGTAGGAAATGTCCAGGCCTTTCTCCCCGTAGACATCTGGCCTCAAGGTCACCCCTGGAGGGAGAGCACAACACATCTTACTCCATTACCCGCAAAGTGCTGGTCACATCCCAGCCACTTACTGCAGAAATGGCCTGGCCCGGTGGCCAAGCGTGGGCTGCTGTGGTCCTGGCCAGTCCTGGGTCCTCGGGCCCCTGGGCAAGGAGGCTGTGGCCAAGTGTCCTGCAGTAGGAGCTCAGCAGGGACCCGCCCGCCCGGGAACTGAACCTCGTCGCCAGATGAAGTTGTGTTGGAATGCACATTTGAAGCTTCACTGGTTTCGGTCCCATCTGAAAGCCCCCAGACGCCGTGTCAACTGTACGAGAAAAGGAGCGCACATGTGGCATCGGGACCATTGCACAGCTGCTGGGCAGCCTCGCTTGTGTTCACACGAAGACGCGCAAACCGGCATCCCAGATTCGATAGACAGGGTCCTCGCGCTCGGGTCCTACTTGACTTCCATTTCCCAGCGCCCTCGTCGTCAGGCTCAGCTCCTCCCGTCCACGGGGACCGTCGTGTTTGGCCGTGTGCACGTTCCGCAGCTCGGGAAGCCAGTCCCGTTGACGGGACTTTGTAAACAGCCAGCCAGCGCTCTCTTGTTCCACGGATGCTGTGGGAGTAACAGCTGCGCGTGGCTGGAGGGGATCTGACCAAGGAGAGAGCGGGCACCGCTCACGAGCGCCCTCCCCACGCGTGCACCACAGCCGCTCCCCGTGGGCTCACGGCTCGCTCGCTGCGTCGGGGTGGCTGTCGCCCTCTCTCTGCCTCCCGGGGCCCTCCCACCCACTGGGCTTTGGACAGGTCACGTTACAGTTGTATCCTGAGGTTTGTAACGTAGCGTGTTCTGCTCTGAAGCCAGGTGAAACCCTCATGGCTGTCCGTTGGTTGTCTCTAGAAATGACCGCCAGCGAGGCACTTGGGTTTGTGATTGCTGATCAAGGGGTTCACGGGAGACCCCAGCAGAAGAGCTGGACCGGCTGAGGGGGACACGCCCACCCCGGCCCCAGGGCCCGCACCCGCCACCTTCTAGAGACGTGCATTCTCTTGGCCTCTCCTGGGGAAGTGGCGGGGCTGCGGTGGGGCGCCTCTGCGGTTCTTGCCCCCTCAGAACGCATCCAGGACGTGTGGGTGGCGAGCGCCCGGGAAACTGTGCTGCAGAACGCGTTTCTCCCCGGATTTCGCGGTGCGTCCCCACCCAGCTCGCGCCTGCCGGTTCTCGTTCGGTTTGTGCAGACCGCTGGGCTAAGCCGCCTTCTCCAGGACCTGGAGTGCTGCCTCGCTGTCCCAGGCCTTGGAGTCCTGTTGTCACCAGTGACCTCCTCTCCTCCCGGGCCCAACTTGGGGGAAGCGCCTGCTCAGCCTTTGTGCCGGGCCTCTGCCCTCGAACGGGCTGCTCTTCGGGAAATGCGTGTTCTGAAGAGCCTGTGGTCCTGGAATTGTCCTCCCAGAGCGGAAGCGTCCGTGTTGAGGGGTGTCCTTTCCTCCCCACAGACTCTCCGTGCCCCCCTCCCTGCTGTCTCATCCGTCCTCCCAGACGTGTCCTGTGTGTGTCATCCGCATAGCAAGTAAGTGAGGTAAAGACCGTCTCTGTACCAAATCTGTTTTAATAATTAAAACTAAACCAAGTCAGACTATAGTGTGGGGTCACCATCTTCAAAAGAAGCTGAGGGCTGTCTGCACCAGGTGTGCCCCTCCTGAACCCTGGGGCCACCAGCAGGAAAGGCCCCTCCAGGCTGCCCCCCGGGTTCGTTCTGGAGGGACCCAGCATTGCCCTGATGTGTGGGGTCCTGGTGCCCCAGCGCCGGCCACAGGCCCCGTTACCTGGTGACTTTAGCTGGTCTTGGTAGTCGGGCGTGTATGGGTCGAGCGTGCACATCAGCGTGTAAATGCACAGGGCGAAGATTCCAGTCATCACCACGTAGAAACCCACGTAATAGAGGCTGATCCACACTATGGGGAGAGGGAGGAGGTCTGTGGGACCCAGGGTGACCCTGCTTCTCCATCGGAGTGAAGAAATCAGTGGTGTTTGTAGCGCCTTCACACAGTGTTGTCCGCCGTCACTTCCGTCAAGTTCCAGAACGTTCTCACCCAGGAGATGCTCCGTACCCCTTAACTTAAAGGTCCTTAAAAATCATAAGCTTTAGGAACATAGCTTTAAAATTGCTTTTCTCAAATCTAAGGCTGAACCTTTGGGGCTGCCCCTCAGATGTTCCCACTTTGTAGGTGTCTGCTGTCAGTGGGGATTAGAGCTGAAATGGCCTTTTGGGGTCATCTGGTGAGAGAGGTGCGGCCTGGCCAGAAGCCCTGGCAGGGCCTGGGTCCTGGGTGCCTGGACTGCTGGTGGACGGTCCTGTGCATGTCCTCAGAGCACCGCCCCACCGTCCCCCGCCCTCCCTGCCATCCCCACTGTCCCCCGCCGTCCCCTGCCGTCCCCGTTGTCCCCCGCTGCACCCCACCATCCCCGTCATCCTGCCGTCCCCTGCCGTCCCCGTTGTCCCCCGCTGCACCCTGCCATCCCCCATCGTCCCCACCATTCCTGCTGTCCCCGCTTGGCCCTGCCCTCCCCACTGTCCCCGCTGTCCCCCTCTGTACCCTGCCACCCCCCGCCATCCCCCACCATCCCCACTGTCCCCTGTCGTCCCTGCCACCCGCCTCCGTCTCTGCCATCCCCACTGTCTTGCGGTGTCCCCCGCCATCCCGCACCCCTCGGCCGGCACGTACCCCACCGGGACAGTGTCCGGCCCAGCATCTGCCCTGTGTCTGGGTTCCAGCAGTAGCGCTGGAACTCCTCCATCCGCTGGCTGCATGACTTTTTCTCCTGCAGTGCTGCCATCCTGTGGAACGGGTGTGCTGCCCTCACCCAGCCCAGGAGGAGAGGGGCCGCCTCTGGGTTTTATAGTCTCCTCCCCTGGAGGTCAAGGTGCCGTGGAGACAGGCTCCAGGGAACGCAGCAGGCGTTGCTGGTCACACCTTGCTGTCCAAACACAGCGGCTATCAGACATCTCTCCGCCCCTCGTCTCGCATACCCTTGGCCGTGTCCTTGTCTGTCCTGATACCGACCAAGGTCAAGGGCTCCCCTGCAGGAGAAGCAGTTCTCTGCTCCTTTCACTTTCTCCGGGGGCAGAGATGTGAGGAGTGCAGGGCGGGTCCGACCCCGGCTCTGTGCCCGAGATGGGCCTGGTCTGAGCCGATGGGGGCAGCGACCGGGGGGCTCCCACCACCATCGCTCCTGCGGGTTATCACTTGCTGGGGAGCACATCTGACCCTGAAGATGCCCCGTGCGAAAGGGGCCAGGAGCTCTGTTCTAGACGTGAGGGTTCCGAGGGTCCCCGTCTTCACCTGCCATCACTCCTGACATTTTGTGGAGGTGAGGAGGCTGCTGTCCGAGATCCGTTGTTGGGGTCAGGCTGGGGCCCTTCAGGACTACTTTGTGTCTATGAGGAACTGACAGGCATATAGTCTAGAGGTACTTTCTGGAAGGGAAAGCATGCCAGCCCCTGCTCACCACTGGGCCCAGGGGCTTCTGACCAACTGTGCTGCTGGCTTTAGGACCACGGCAGTGTCCGGGTGGGGGACACTTGGCCTGGCAGCACACCCGTGCCTGCTGGGTCACCTGTGCCACCACCAGGCTTCTGAGGGCTGACTCACCAGGGGGCCTGAGTGCCCAGGCAGCGGCAAGCCCTCCCGGCCAGCCTGACGCATGGCCAGAACCAGGAGGCCTTGGCAGTCTGTGCAGCAGGCCCGTGACACCTGCTCCCCCGGGCCCCCTCTCTGCAGTTAGGTGATGGTGACATGCCACAGAAGTCTTCTCCCAAACAGTGAAGTCACAGCCTGATGAAAATAGTGGGTTTTGTACACAGAGACCTAGAATTTCACGGGTTGTCCCATCTGGGTTTTCCCTCTGAAGGAGGGAAAGTGTAGCCAAATTTGAGGTTTCTTTGGGAAGAAGAAGAAGAATGGAAAACGCTCTTGCAGTTGTCCTGCCTTATTTTTTTTAGGATGATTTAGAGTTTTTTTTAGCAAAACAAGTAACCGAAGATTCAGAGGGAATAGGGCCATTTTAGCTCAGACTCGTAACTTTTTGACGAACCAATTCTGTGTATTTTCCATGGCACTGTTCTCCTCCACAACTTTGGTATTTTAGGTCAGTGAGACTCGGGGGCGTGGGCTGCAGTCTGGGCCCTGGACCCCAGTTGCCGGGGCCCAAAGGCACCGTGCCGTCTGTGTTGCCCCCCAGAATAAACGCCGCTTTGAAGTGAGTGAGGCAGGAATTCTTTCTAGAAGTCACTGAGTGAAACCTTCCACATTACGTGGAACGCTCAGCTGTACACAGGTTAGCACAACGACCTCAGGGTGCGTGCCGGCGGGGTGGAGAGGGGCGAGGGCAGCCGTCTGCACCGCGCGTGCTGAGAGCATGGCCTGGATAGGCCGTGGGGTGAGAGCGGGCTGCAGGAAGTGTGGGGTGCCCAGACCTCCCCCATGTGGCAGTAACAAGGGGGCCCCCCTTCTGCTGCCGGATAGGGTCCGTGAAGGCCTGCTAAAATGAAGGATGATGGAGTAGCAGAGTGTCCAGAGTCCAGCGGGTGGTCGTGCAGCAGACCAAGGTCCAGCAGGATTGCAGGGTGAGCTACGACAGTCAGCATATGCCGCTACCACGGGGACAGGGTGTTGGGATCAGAGATTTTAAGGCAGTTATGATAAAAGTGCTAGAGTGAGCAATGATAAACATGCTTGGAAAATATAAACACGCTTGGAAAAAACTAAACATGCTTTAAAAAAAGTTTAAGGAAAGAAATAGAAGATACAGAGAAGAACCAATGGAAACTGTAGATTCAAAAAAAGAGTGAAAGCAAGAAATCAGCAAATGGATTTAACTGTATAAGGAAGGGGACAGAGAAAGAACCCGTGACACGGAATGAAAAATAATAGACACTCTAAAATATCATAGATGAATCAAAATTGGATTCTAAGAAATGTTCAAGTAACCCAAAGGAAAAATGGAAAGAGAAACACGTGAAAAACAAAAGTGGCAGACCTGAGCAACAGTAACATTAAATATAAATGCTATAAATACACTGAAACCTGATAGGAGATTTGAAAACAGGAGCTCACTGGACGCCACAAGAGACTCAGATGGTGAGAGAGAGGCTGAGCGGGGAAGAACGGCGAAGACGTGTCACGCCGGCAGTCATCATTCTACAGTGTTTGTCTCCCGTGGTTTTCTCTGCTGCGAAGTCTCCACGTTAACATAACCACACAGGTTAACACAGGTGTTACGTGTTAATGTGTGATGGCGAAGGGTCAGCACACCAAGAAGACGCCGCAGCCCTACGTGCGTGTGCAGTGAATGACGGGGCGGCAAGATGGGGCGGCAGACGGACAGATCTGTGCGTAGAAGTGGATCCGCGACTTCAGTCACGGGCTCCAGCGTCTCTCCCAGCAGCTGCGGAGCAGCTCCACAGAGAGCCAGCGTGGCCAGAGAAGAACTCAACAATATTGTCGACCAACAGGATGCCGTTGACGGTTCTCGAACACTCACCCCGTAGCAGAATACAGTTTCTTTGTAAGTGACCTTGGACCATACACCAGGGTAGACTGTGTCCTGGGCCGGAGAATAAAGCCCAACAAATCTGAGCGTCGAGATCAGGCCGTGTGTTCTCCAACCACGATACAGTCAAACTCGAAATCAATAACAAAAACAACAGGAAGATCTCCAAACGTGAGAAATGAACACTACCCTCAAAAGAATCCGTGATTCAAAAGGAAGTCTCGAGGGAATTAAAAGAGACGCACAGGACTGACGACAAACAGGCGGCGTCAGAGTTCATGGGCCGCGGCTGCGGCACAGCAACAGGACAGTGTCTGCTCGAAGTGCTCTAAGAGACTCTCAAGTTCGTGATCTAAGTTCCCACTTGGAAAACTTAGGAAAAGAGCAGGGTAGCAAGTAGAAGGAAGAAACAAGAAATTACAACAGAAATCAATGAAATAAGAACAAAAGAAAAGGGAAAGTCAGTGAAAGAGCTGGTTCTTCGAAAAGTCCATAAAACTGACGAATCTATGGCAAGAGGTAAAACAGGTGATCCCATCAGAAACGAAACATCACTACAGACCCTTCCTACACAAGGAAGTGCCTCACACGGTTCTATATACATAAGCTCAACAACTTCCATGAAATTGGCCGCCTCGAAAAACACACCTTGTCCAATTTGAAATACATACTCTGACCAGACCTATAACTGCAGGAAATTGAATTTGTAATTTAAAATCTTCCAACAGGGGCGCCTGGGTGGCTCAGTGGGTTAAGCCTCTGCCTTCGGCTCAGGTCATGATCTCAGGGTCCTGGGATCGAGCCCCATGTGGGGCTCTCTGCTCAGCAGGGGGCCTGCTTCCCCCTTTCTCTCTGCCTGCCTCTCTACCTGCTTGTGATCTCTCTGTCAAATAAATAAGTAAAATCTTAAAAAAAAAAAATTAATTCTTCCAACAAAAACCCTCCAGGCCCTGATGGTTTCACTGGAGAATTCACTGCAGGAAACCCCAACCACTACCCTGTGAACCCTGATGGGAGGGCAGGAAGGGCTCAAGGATGGGACTGTGGCTGCTCAGCAAGTTCTCCCTTGGCCTCCCCTGCCTCTGCCCACACCCACTTGCAGAACCTCCCTGCCTCCCAGACACCCTCTTCTGCCAGGAGGAACATGAGGTGGACCGGCCTTCCCCACCTCTGCTGGCTACAGCATTCTTGCTTCTGTGAGCTCTCCCTTCCTCCGCTCCTGAAACCATAACTGACCTCCGTCACTTCCTTTTCTTCCCCGCAGTTACTGAGCAGCTGCTGTGTACTAGACATACAAGACCATGTCCATGTGAAGGTGACATTTCTGTTGGTCCTGGCATCCCCAGATAACCCCCAGGTGTGTCCCCCCATGTGTGTGGCCCAGGAGTGTCCCCCCCCAGGTATGTCCCCCTGTATCTCCCCATGTGTGCCCCCCAGGGAAGTCCCCTAGGTTTGTCCCCCCAAATGTGTCCCCCCAGGTGTGTCCCCCCAGGCCTGTTCTCACAGATATTCCCCAGGTGTGTCCCCCAGAGGCCCTGTCCCACATATGTGTCTCCCATGTGTGTGCCCCAGGTGTGTCCCCCCAGCTGTGTCCCCCCAGGTGTGTCCCTGGCCTCTTCACTCCACTCTCCCTCCTGTTCCTCTCATTCGAGGCCTCAGCCCTGAGTGTAGCTGAGGGTCTCCTGCTTCAGCCCTAACTTCACCGGAAGCTTCTCCAGGCGTCCCTGCTTTGCGAGCTCAGCCCCGGGGGTGGAGGTGGGGGGGAGCGGGTGCGGGGCTGATCCCTTGGCAGGTGCCGGGTTAACCTTGAGCCGCGGTGCAGACAGGTGACCTGGAGCAGGCCGTTGTCAGCGCCAGGCCGGGTCCCCTCATACTAACCAGTCCCCGGCCCTGGTCTTACCCTCGGACACCCCAGGAAGCTATTCCCTGCAAATTTTTTCTCTGAACTCCTGTTCCCAGCTGTTTTCCCTCCCACTTGCTATTTTTTAAGACAAAAATGAATTATAGTGGGAAAGCCCCCAGCCATCTGGGGTTTCTCGGGGCCCCTCTGCCTTCTGTCTGACCTCCCGCTCCTGGAAGGGAAGAAGCCCATGCTGGGGTTGGGGGCCACGGGGCAGCTTCAGCAGATGCTTCAGGGCCTGCTCTTTGTCCTTCCTGGCGGGCTCCAAGGAGGAAGTGGCGGGGGGGAGGGGCCGCGTAATCCTGGAAGCGGCTTAGGGGGTTCTTTTTCTGGCACCTGCTCCGTGACCCTGGGCCGGGATTTGGCCAGAGCTGTGTCAGCTGGGCTCCTGGGCTCCCACACGGCCGCTAGTCACCCTCGCACCTGCTGGGACGCCCACTGTCTAGGGAGGGCAGGGGCCACGGGCCTGGGGTGGCGGGTCCGGCCTCTCGTCCCTGACGCAGCAGGCGGCCAGCGCCGGGATGGATTTCGGTTCCCTGGAGACGGTGGTGGCCAACTCGGCCTTTATCGCCGCACGCGGCAGCTTCGACGGGAACAGTGGCCCGTCCTCTCGGGACAGGAAGTACCTGGCCAAGCTGAAGCTGCCCCCACTGTCCAAGTGCGAGGGCCTCCGGGAGAGCCTGGACCTGGCGTTCCCGAGCGTGTGTGCAGAGCAGCCCATCGGCAAGCGGCTGTTCCAGCAGTTCCTGGGGGCCGACGAGAGGCACGTGCCGGCTCTGGAGCTCTGGAAGGACATCGAGGACTATGACACGGCGGATGATGACCTCCGGCCTCAGAAGGCCCAGGCCATCCTGGCCGAGTACCTGGACCCCCAGGCCAAGCTCTTCTGCAGCTTCCTGGACGAGGGCGTGGTGGCGAAGGTCCGGGGGGTGCCCGTGGCGAGCGGGGACGCGTCCTTCCAGCCGCTGCTGCAGGCCACCCTGGCGCACCTGAGCCAGACGCCCTTCCAGGAGTACCTGGACAGCCTCTACTTCCAGAGGTTCCTGCAGTGGAAGTGGCTGGAGGCCCAGCCCATGGGTGAGGACTGGTTCCTGGACTTCAGGGTCCTGGGGAAAGGGGGCTTCGGGGAGGTGTCCGCCTGCCAGATGAAGGCCACGGGCAAGCTGTACGCGTGCAAGAAGCTCAACAAGAAGCGACTCAAGAAAAGGAAGAGCTGCCAGGTGGGCGCTGGCTGTGCACGGCGCGGGAGGGCCCTCGGGGTCGCGCCCGCCCGCACGGCTTCCTTCCTGCACCGCCTCCTCTGCCCTGGGCACACCCGGTCCCTCCCGCCGGGCAGCCTCCAAGTCCTGAGCCGATGGTCCGGCCCACGGGGCACAGAGGGGCCCGTCCGCAGCTCTGCTGCCCCCGGCCCGGCTCTGCCCCGACGTGGGGTGTGCCGTGACCCCTCTTGGACGCGGCCTCTGCGTTCGATGGGGTGGGCGGTTCTGCTCCTCCTGTTAGCTGTCGTTTTTTTTTCGAGATTGATTTTATTTACTTATTTATTTCGAAAGACTTTATTTATTTGAGGGAGGGACAGAAGGAGAGCGCATGAGGGGGGCGAAGGGCAGAGGGAGAAGCAGGCTCCTCGCCGAGCAGGGAGCCTGATGTGGGACTTGATCCGAGCGTCCTGGGATCATGCTCTGAGCCAAAACCAAGCCTCGGACGCTCAGCCCATGGAGCCCCCCAGGAGCTCCTCCCACCAGCCTTCCTGTGTCTCCATCACTACCATGAAATAGGGGAGCAGGTGTTGGGGGAGCTGCTGGTTCTCCACTCTAGCTTTCAGGGCCCTCGGTGCTGGCTTGTGCCGTGGTGGGGGCTCCCTGGGAGTCTAGCCAGCCTGACAGCCTCCGCATGTCTTCTCCGGGCCAGGGTGAACCAAGGCACGACAGGTTGCTGCGTGGGGTCTGCTCTCCCCAAGAAGGGTGAGACGCCCTTTAGGGAGGGTGGCAAAGCCGCCCTGTCATAGGAGCTCCTCTCCCATCCCGTGTGGTTCCTGTCCTTTCCCGCTACAAGCACAAATGCAGCTTTTGGGGTAAACAGCCACCAAGGGTGCCCACCCCAGGGTTTCTCAATAGTGCTGTCCCCTTGAGGCTGCGGGGACAAGCAGGTAGGGTGACGTGTCATCCTAACCCACGGTGTCCTCTGTCCTGAGGCCGGTGTCCTCACTGAACTTAGTACTCGGGCAGTGTGGATGTGGGGGGCCTTCCGGAACAAAAGAGTTCCTCCTTCACAAAGGAGCTCTACCTTCCTCACCCAAACACAACTTTAAAAAATGTGGTAAGTGGACAGAAAATGAACAGATGCTGGTGGGTCCCGGCTGTCCGCTGTCCAGGGATCGGGAGAGGAGAACGGGTCTGGGGTTGCCGTGAGTGAGCCGGTCGGGTGTAGGGAAGGACCGCAGGGAGGCTGCTCAGAACAGGGGGCGCGCTGGGTCCTTTCCCAGTGCTGTTATGGCAGCTGCTCCAACTCCCGTCTCCTTGCCGGAGGCTCCGGTAAGCCTGGAGTCCTCAGTACGCACAGACGTTTGCACGACTGATTTGGTCTCTGGGGAGGGGGCACGTCTGTAAGTTGTGTGCAGTTGCATTATGCAAGCTGCTTTGAAGACCTTTGTGACCCTGTTTCTGTTTTCTGGGATGTGGGACTTACTCTTTTCAGTGACATCACTTTCCCACTTAAACCTGGGCACTGATTCGACGTCTTGCTTTTCAGGGCGCTATGGTAGAGAAGACGATTCTAGCAAAGGTTCACAGCAGGTTTATAGTCTCTCTGGCCTATGCGTTTGAAACCAAAACTGACCTCTGTCTGGTGATGACTCTCATGAACGGAGGTGACATAAGGTAAACGGGGGACCTGGGGCGGCAGGGGGGCTCAAGCAGCCGAGCATGAAGAGGGGTCTGGGGCCCTGGGGGCTGCCCACATGCTCACAGAGCACGGTGAGGAGAAACCCTGGGCCCCCACCAACCCGCTCCTCTGTCCCCGGGCTGGTGACACTCGAGGAGGTGTGTCCTTAGTCTTACATGAAACGCGGGCCAGTGGGGAGGTGGCGAGCAGCTCTCCAGCCACCGGGGGACCTCGAATCCTGGGGACCTGGGGGTTGTGTGAGTGCGCAGGGGTGGAAGTAGCAGGAGCACGAGGGGCCCGGGCGAGTGCTCGTCGGGTGGACCGTTGGATGAAGCGTGCGTGGGGACAGGCTGAGGGCATCACGTTACTATTTGCTCTTGGGGGTAGTGGCTGAGCTGGAAACACGACGTGGCCAGCTTCGGGAGCCATGACTTGCTGTCGGTGGATCGGCTCCTGGGTTGGCTGGAGGTCTGAGGGCCCGGCCTGGGGCTCCTGGGGGAAGTCAGACCACTGGCTTTCGGTGGGGAACCCCGGGCCGTCGGAGCGCTCTTGCCTCCGTGTGCTGGTGTGAGACGGGGGTAATGAGTGACGCGGTACTCTCGGGGCACCGGGCAGTGAACCTTAATCCATGCATGACCCATAAGAGAGCATCCCGGCCACACAGATGGGGCCACTGCTGTCGGTTCTGCACACGTTCTCTGGGTCTGCTCTGCACCCCGGACTCTGCGCCTCCGCAGCGCCCGTGGAGTGTGCTGGCCCCATTTTCCAGGTGGGAATTATGAGGCCTCGACTAAAGGACCCACGTGAGGCCACGTGGAAGAGGAGAGAGGAGACTAGCAAGTGTAGACGTCATGACATACAGAGCACATATAATCGTGACACTGTGCTGGGCAGCGTCCTGGTACACGGCCTTACACCATAGCGCACAGCAGCACACGACGCTGCCCTGTGCTTCATGGCACTACACCATGCTATGCTCTGCTACATCGTGCTACCTATACTACACCATCCTACACTGTACAGACCATACTACACCATACCACACCACGCTGCACCATACTACCCCATACTACCCTATACTACACCGTAGCACACCATACGACACTATACTACACCATGCTACACTATATCACCCCATACTACCCTAGACTACACTCTACTAGACCATACTACATTATACTAGGCCGTACTACATATACCATACTCCACTACTCCCTTATCGTACACCCTGCTACGCCCTGCTACCTATACTAGACCATCCTACACTCTACTAGACCATCCTACACTCTACTAGACCATCCTACACTCTACTAGACCATACTACACTCTACTAGACCATACTACACTCTACTAGACCATACTACACTCTACTAGACCAT
>NW_019154099.1:63114310-63128638 GCF_002288905.1 Enhydra lutris kenyoni
CCTACACTATGCTACACCATCCTACACTGTACCTCACCATCCCACATTATGTCACACTGTACTACACCACGCTGCCCCGTGCTGTCCGTATGCGCTACGCCATCTCACACCATACTACAGCTGCCACCGTGTTCTACGCTGCACCATCCCATCCTGTGCGTCCTCCGCTGCCCCGTACAACACTGTACTACGTAGCACACCGTGTAACACCCTACACCGCACTGTCCCCCCCGTCCTGTGTGATGCCACATCCTACTGCTCTCCACCGTCTCCACTCCAGCCCGCTGTGTCACACAGTGTTGTGCTGTGCCAGAGCAGAGCTCACTATGTCCCTCTGTGCTACCTCTTGCTCCCGTACACCATGCTATGCCACATACACGGCACGGCACCCACTACAGCGTAACCCTGACGCGGCACCATCTGTCTTGTCAGCATGGCTGACTCGAGGTCTTTTCTCTTGCTTCTTGGCCTGCCTCTCGCTGGTCGCTCTCTGCTGTTAACAGTTTGTTTCCCCTTATTCGTTAGGTCTTGCTTTTCTGTGGAATGTAAGAGTGGAGAAAACGAGACAGCAGTCTAGGGGAGGAGGGAGGCTGGCGGGAAAACCACAGCAGGCCCACCCCGGAGCCCTGCCCGGAGCCACCCCAGACTCGTGTGCTCGGGCCCGGGGAGCCGGCCAGCGTGCTTACACGGACACTGGAATGACTACTAATGGTTGCGGTGATGCGGGGCACTCGCCTGGGCCGGCTCCACCATGCTCTGCCCGTCCTCTGGCTGGCAGTGGTGAAACGGCTTCGGGGTCCACTTGCTAGCTGGTGCGGGCGAGTGTGGGGGCGATGGGGAGAATGGTGCACTCTTGCCTCGGCTCCTGTCCTACTAGTTGTGGTGGGGGGCCTGTGAGGGCACGACAAGCCACCAGGGGCTCTCAGACCACCACAGGTCCTTAAGGCTGATGCTGAGACCCCACAATGACCAGACACCCAGCACGGGCTCTGAGGCTCTCACTGTTCCCTGAGATTTCTTTTCCCATGGCCACTGTGGATGCCCCGTTCACTGTGCCAGGGAAGCATGGGCCCTGTGTGGTCTGACCCTAGGTACCACATCTACAACGTGAATGAAGAGAACCCCGGCTTCCAGGAGCCACGCGCGGTCTTCTACACGGCCCAGGTCATCAGTGGCCTGGAGCACCTGCACCAGAGAGGCATTGTCTACCGAGACCTCAAGCCGGAGAATGTGCTTCTGGATGATGACGGTGAGGGGCCCCCTGGGGTTCCCCTCACCCCGTCTCCCCTATCCCATCGCTCCTCCTCCCAGCCTCCCTGCCCCGCCCTCCCGTGCCAGGTTCTCCTGCATCGGTGGGAGGACAGAGTGGCTACTCTCTCTGCCTTTGAAGGGATTCTCATCAGAAGGAAACATGCAGATCTGGGTTCCTTTATGTCCCTTATACCCCCCCCCCTTTGTGTCACAAGATGTGCAGACGTGGGGGCATTCTGGAGGTGGTTTTGGGCGCTACGGGGGCCCCTCCGTCCCTCTGCAGTCTGCCTGGGCGGCAGAGGCCTCAGGGCCCTGGGGTGGGCATGTGCCGCGTGTGGGCGCTCACGGGCGTGCGTGCGTGTGCGGCGGCTGCCCTTGGCTCCCACAGGCTCAGGGATACCAGGCGCCTTTGTTCTGTGGGCCCGCGGGCGACCTCGGCCCGTGTTTGCTTTCAGGCAATATCCGCATTTCTGACCTTGGGCTGGCTGTGGAGCTGAAGGACGGGCAGACGAAGACCAAGGGCTACGCAGGCACCCCAGGTGAGCCCCGAGGGGTGGGGGCAGCCTCTTCTGCGGGGGCAGGGGCGAGGCCGTGCACCCTTACAGCGGACCGTGGACTCACTGGGTGTGGCCAGTGGGTGTGCCCAGACCCCGCTGCAGGGGGTCCCCCACCTGTTGGTTCTGGAGGGCCACCCGTTCCGTGAGGGGGCTTCTGCCTCCAGTGGCCTCCTGGACATCAGCAGATGCATGTGTCCAACCTGCCCGGCCCCGGGGTTGGAGTCCAGGGCATCTACAGCGGCTCCAGCCATGCCCCCCACCGTTGATAGACCGGGAGAGCCGTGATGGGTGGCCAGCCCCCACTGCCGTGTGGCTGGGGTTGGCTCTGCAGGGGAGGGGGCTGCCCATGTCCAGGATGTGTGTGCGTGTGTGCACAGGTGTGTCTGTCTATGTGTGCACTGTGTGCTTGTACACAACACATTCTGCCCTGGTGGGGAGGGAAGCAGGGCCCGCAGACAACAGAGGAGACCCCCCAGCGTTGGGGCGGGCGCAGCGGGCAGCCCAGACTGCTGGGGAGCTGGGCGCCGCCTCCCATCTGCGGGCACCTGGGGGTCTGTCCCCCTGTGCCGCCATGTTCCGGGAGGCAGGGCTCCCAGCCAGCCCGTCCCTGGGTTGACTTGGCTTTGAGGAAGGACTGTTGTCACTAGGATTTGGGGCTACTTGGACCTTGTTTTATGTCCCCAGATTCTCCTGTCCTGGGCTCTGAGCCCTTCTGGGTTTGTCCCTGCTGCTGTGGCAGCTCTGTCCCCACCTGTGGCCTCAGTTAGGGAGGGTCCCTCTGAAGTTGAGTTTTCCAGAATCTATGGCGCTCCAGCTCTGAGTGGACCATGGGAGTGGGAACACTCCTGCTGTGTTTTAGGGGGATTCAGATCATGAGAAAGCGCAAAGAGTGCGGCTCCCAGGCTGGACTCAGGTCGTCAGACTGGGACTGCGGGTGTGAGGGCCCTGTGGGCCGCCAGAGGGCATCCCAGGCTTCGCTGCGGCCCGGCCTGTCTCTGAGCAGGGGACGCGGGGGACCTGGGCTCACACACCTGCTCAGTCATTCTCCTGCCCGTTCTGGGGACTGGCCTTTCCTGGTGCTCACTTTGTCCCAGGTGCCACGTAGCTCCTCGGGACACAAAGCTGTGTGTCACCTTGCTGGGGTTGGGAGCAGAGCAGGGACCCCCCCCCCCACTGGGGTGTTTATTGCAGAAACTGACCCCCTCGCTGTGGTCTGCTGGGCTGTCGCCCCAGACCCTGTTTCTGTCTCGAAGTGGTGGCCTGTTAGACGTGTCCTTCTCACCACATCTGAGCCATCTGAGCAACAGTGCAGTTCCCGGAAAGTGGGACCTATGAAGGGGTGAAGCGTGCCGGGGCCAGGAGGGTCTGTGGAATTTCGCGCCGGTAGCCTCTGCGGGGAGGAGCGAGTCTGTGTCCCCATCAGCCTGGCCGCTGCACTGAGCACATCCCTCTTGGAGCCTGGCTCTGAGCACCATCCGTTGAGGGTCGGGAGGCCCCAGAAATCAACAGGCTCGTTAGCTTTGCTTCCCTGGGAACGCTGGAGCCGGCAGGCCCAGGAGCAGCCCCTGCCCCGCCCACAGCACCTGCCAGCTCTGGTCCCAGCGGAGTGGACCGTGGGCCCTTCCCCCGTGCTGGCTGGCTCCCCGACACGATGGTTTGGGAAAGCCCAGGACGTGCTTCGGGGATGTGAGCTCGTGCGTGGCCCCAGCCCCCCTCGTGTGGTGCCAGCTGGCAACGGCGTGCGTCCGTTTGCTCTCTGGGTTGTGTTGGCTTAAATCGGCCCTTCTGTGCCCTTTCGGGAAGGAGCTGGTAGCGCCTGACCACGACGCCACGGGTCACGCTTGCGCCTACGTGGCCAGCCAGGGCCACGGCTCCGGCTGCAGGACGTGCCACGGGGAGGCGGGGCTTCAAGCTCACGAGAGGCCGCGGCTGGACCGGGGCGGTGCTGCCCGGAGGAGACACTCAGCAGCGTCCGCAGGCATTTCCGGCTGTGACGACTGCGGGGCTCCAAGTTTCGGTGTGGGCAAGGGCTCCCCGGTGCGCGGCGCCCAGGGCAGCCCCACCGCGGAGGGGTCGGGGCGAGGAGCCCGCCCGCGGGCGCGCAGGGAGCCCCGTGTGGGACGCGCCTGCCCGGGCCGAGTGCGTGCTCCGTGCCCGGGCCGCGCCGGAGTCTGCGCCCGCTTCTGCCCACAGGGTTCATGGCCCCTGAGCTCCTGCGGGGGGAGGAGTACGGCTTCTCCGTGGACTACTTCGCCCTGGGCGTCACGCTGTATGAGATGATCGCAGCCAGAGGGCCCTTCCGCGCCCGCGGAGAGAAGGTAGGAGGGCACGCACACGGGTCCTGCGGCTGCCCTGTGACCCCTCCTTGGGGGAGCCGCTGCTCGGACCTTGAACACAAGGGGCCTCTCATGGTACATCCTTCCCGGGCAGGAGAGGGGACAAGTGGTGACCTCACCTCGTGGAGCCCCACGCTGACAAGCGTTTCAGGAACCGCCGGCCGGGACTTCCCAAGCCCCGCCTCCCACAAGCAGCCCTCAGCTCCCCCCAGCCCAAGCCAGCCCTGGGGCGGAGAGACAGGGCCATAGGCAACCCCCTTTTGTGCTCCACGGCGGACCGCGAGCTCTCCATCCGGCCCCGCAGCCTTTCTGAAGAGCGGGCCCGCCTCACGGTGCCCGACCCCAGGCCCCCATGCCCTCCCCCTGCCCCGTCTGCCCCGGCGAGTCCAGGGGTGCTCCAGCTGCGGCCCCAGAACCACAGGTGCCGGCTCACCTCAGACCTCTCGGGGCCAGCTCAGGGCCCGTAACAGAGCCGAGGCTGCGGTCAAGCAAGTCAGGCGAACCTTTTGGTTCCCGGCGCACCTCGGTCAGGTCACCGTGGGCCGGAGTCCCGAGCGAGCCGCGGCGCTCGGTCCCAGGAGCTGTCCGCGGGCCTCCAGGGCCGGAGCTCACAGCCCTGCGGGGCTTCACAACTCGTGAGCTCTGGTCTCAGCTCACCGGGACAAGTAGAACAACGACGGTGTGAAATACTCTGAGAATCACCAGAATGTGACCGAGAGACGTGAGCTGAGCCCAGGCTGTCGGACCGATGGCCCACGGACTCACTCGAGGCAGGGTGGCCGCCGCCTTCCGTGGGGAGAAGCGCAGTTCTCTCCGGAACACAGAGAGGGGGTGCCTGGGCCCTGACCGGAAGCCCGGTCTCCTGTGTGTGGTGAGCGCGATGGGCTCGGCCGAACGGGGCTCAGGGGCCGCCGTGGCTCCTGGTCTCCCGGCCCGGCCCGTGGGGGAGTGTGTGTCCCACCCGAGAGTCACTCGCGAGAGCCCGCAGCTGTGCGATTTTAGGAAAGGTGAATCTGTGTGTGGTGAGAACCCACGGCCGGGGTCTGCCCGAGCCGGGGTGGACCCAGGGTTCAGAGGGCACAGGGCACCTCGGGGCTCCTTGTGGGGCTCCCTGCTGACCGTGCAGGCCCGACACCCCGTCACTGGCAACAGGGTTCTCCGGAAAAGCGCTCAGAATCAGACACCAGGTGGAGGTGGAGGTGACAGTGGGGATGATGGTGGAGGTGATGGCGGAGGTGACTGGTCACCTCCACCGTCACCTCCGTCCCGTCACCTCCTCAGTCACCTCCGTCCCGTCACCTCCTCTGTCACCTCCTCTGTCACCTCCACCGTCACCTCCTCAGTCACCTCCACCGTCACCTCTGTCCCGTCACCTCCTCTGTCACCTCCACCGTCACCTCCTCAGTCACCTCCTCAGTCACCTCCACCATCACCTCCACCGTCACCTCTGTCCCGTCACCTCCTCTGTCACCTCCTGTCACCTTCTCTGTCACCTCCACCGTCACCTCCTCAGTCACCTCCATCGTCACCTCCGTCCCGTCACCTCCACCGTCACCTCTGTCCCGTCACCTCCTCTGTCACTTCCACGGTCACCTCCACCGTCACCTCCTTCCCGTCACCTCCTCTGTCACCTCCACCATCACCTCCACCATCACCTCCACCATCACCTCCGTCCCGTCACCTCCTTTGTCACCTCCACCGTCACCTCCTCAGTCACCTCCGTCCCGTCACCTCCTCAGTCACCTCCACCGTCACCTCCTCAGTCACCTCCACCGTCACCTCCACCATCACCTCCACCGTCACCTCCGTCCCATCACCTCCACCGTCACCTCCGTCCCGTCACCTCCTCAGTCACCTCCACCGTCACCTCTGTCCTATCACCTCCACTGTTACCTCCTCAGTCACCTCCACTGTCACGTCTGTCCCATCACCTCCTCTGTCACTTCTGCCCGGCGTCTTCCCGGGAGGTGCACTGGCTGAGCTGGGCACATCCCCCCGTGGGCTCAGCGGGCTCCCGGTGACGTGGCATGTCCCGCCGTGCAGGTGGAGAACAAGGAGCTCAAGCAGAGGATCCTGTCCGAGGCCGTCAAGTACCCGGACAAGTTCAGCCAGGCCAGCAAGGACTTCTGCGAGGCGCTGCTCGAGAAGGACCCCGAGAAGCGCCTGGGTTTCAGAGACGGGACGTGTGACGGGCTTCGCACCAGCCCCCTCTTCAAGGACATTAACTGGAGACAGCTCGAGGCTGGTGTGTCTGTGCTCCTTCGGACCCAGGGGGCCGTGCGGGGCGGGTCCGCCGGCAGGTCCTTGCTGGCCTGGCCCCAGCAAAGGGCCTTGCTTGGCGCCTTCTGGGCTCCCCCCGGCCACCCTCCTGCCCCTGAGTAACCCCTGTCTCCACGTCCCGTCACCCCACGCCCCAAGCTGGGTGGTAGCACACAGGTTTCTTGGGCTGGGGGAGGCTGGTTGGCGTGCGTGGGGGACATGCTGCTGATCTTTGAACTGAGGGCCCAGACCTGCAGCAGTGACTTTCTATGCCCCGTACTTTTAAGGAGCCCCTAAGCCAAGACAGTGCAGGAGTCTTCCAGCTGCGTGTGCGGAAGACACTTGCCCATTCGGCTGGTGTGTTGTTGGCTGTGGCAGGTGCGTGTGCAGGCCCTGCCCCAGAGCCTACAGAGGCCACGTGAACACGGGACTCACCGCCACGGCCTGAGGAGAGAAGTTCCTTCTTCTGGGGTGGGGGGAGCTGGGCGCCAGGAGAGGCTGGAGGGTCCCCAGGGCCACTGCGTGGGTCCGGCAGAGTGCTTAGCCCGGGGGCCGCACGGAAAGGAAGGGCAGGAGGGCCACCAGGGTCACGTAGCTGATGTTCTGTGTCTGGCGACTGGGGCACTGCGGCTCCTGAGCAGGTTGGGGGAGGAGCCAGCTTTGGAAAGAAGACAGGAGCGCAGTCCTGGGTTGCTGGCTGCGGGGCGTCCCACCTGCAGATGACGACGCCCCTGGGGAGGCTGGCGTGGGACACGGGCCAGAGCCCTCCGTCCCTTGCCTGGACGCGAAGTTCCTTGTGTCTTGCTCAGCAGGCTGCGAGGCACCCGAGAGCTTTCCTGAGCCCCTGGGGCACCTGGGCGGGTGACCCTGCTCACTGAGCACACAGCTGCTCCCTCCCACTTAAGTGTCATATGTCGTGTGCTTTCTCTCCTCCCAGGGATGCTGACACCCCCATTCGTCCCGGACTCCAGGACGGTCTACGCCAAGAACATCCAGGATGTGGGCGCCTTCTCCACCGTCAAGGGTGTGGCCTTCGACAAAGCCGATGCTGAGTTCTTCCAGGAATTTGCGACCGGCAGCTGTCCCATCCCTTGGCAGGAGGAGATGATCGAGACGGGCGTGTTTGCGGAGCTGAACGTGTGGCGTTCTGACGGGCAGATGCCCGACGACATGAAGGGTGTGACTGCAGAGGGGGCGGCCTCGGCGTCCAAGTCAGGGATGTGTCTGGTCTCCTAAATGTGCAGGGGGAGGAGCTCTGCAGCCCGCAGGGGCGAGCACGGCTGCATGAGCCGCCAGGCACCCGCGGCACCGTCGGGAGAGAGGCTCGGTGTGGACACACGTCCGGCCTGTAAATAGTCCGCTCCCTGCCCCATGTCACTCAGTAAGACACCGCGGTGGTCCCCAGATGGACTAGACCACCAGGCCTAACCCAAGGACTCCCGTGGACACGCCAGCCCACCGCTGGGCAGAGGGCAGCTCGTGCTGGGGACACGCAGCCCGTGTTTCCTGACCCCTCACCTGCATCTGCCCAGAGCCTGGCCCTCAGTTTGAGGCCTTTTCCGCTTCGCTCAGGGGCTGGCAAACTGTGCCCATGGGCTTCCGAGCGCCAGTGGAGAGGCCGGGGGGGGGGCCTGCCTCGCCCCCCAGGGCCGGTCACCCTCCGCGTGACGGTGACGCTGGCATCAGCCAGGTGCTGAACGGTGTGGGCTCCGAGGGGTGGCCTTTTCCAGGCTGGGGCCCCCGTGTCCCAGGGGAGAGGAGGGGATGGGGCTGGGGGGCTGAGAGCGACCACAGCAGCCTGTCCCCGGTTCTTTTCGTCTTGAGAACACCTCCAGCTGACGGCACCCGGGCCCAACGCCGCCCGCCCCTGGGCAGACAGGTGTGCGGGAATCTTCTCTCCACCCCGCGCACCTGCTTGCCTCCCTGCTCTGCCTCCTGGCGTCGGGGCAGACCGGCAGCTGGCCGGGGACAGGCCGTCTCCATCCCCACGCCTGCAGCCGGGCCCCAGTGCTCTGAAGCACAGACGTGCCCTCCCTCTGCCTGTGGCCCTGGGCACTGCCCTCATCGGCTCCCGCGTCTCCCGCTTCTCCTCCGCCTCGGCGTCCCCGGAGCCTTTACGCATCTGAACGGAAGCACGTGGTTTTGGTGGCAGTGGCCTCCAAGAGACCACGTTCGCTCCTGGTCAGGCTTTGCTGGCATCGGGCTGGGACTCCCTCGGTGGCGCCCACCCCTGGGGAGGAGCTGTGGTTTGGGGCACTGGGGTACCTTCCAGAAGGGTCTCTTCCTCTTCTAGGGAAGAACTTCAGAGTCCCTGCACCTCACCAGCCGGGTCACGTGCTGGTCCAGGCAGAGAGCCACGTGGTGCGGTTGTGAGATGCAGGGCACGGGGTATCACGTGGGCAGACCCCCCCCCCCCGGGTGTCAGAGGATACCCTGGCGTTTAACTTTCGGGGGGCTGGTGTGAGGACCCGTGAGGGAGTCCAAAAGACAGCGTCTTGCCTCGTGTTAGCACCTGTGCTGGGCTGACTGCCTCCTCTCCCAGCAGCCGTCCCCCTGAGCGTTGGGCCGTCCCCGTCCTCATGCTGTCAACCCCGAGGGTTCGGGCATCTGTTGCCCGCAGATGTCTACGTGTGGTCACTCACCCCACCCTCAGGGAACAGGGATTCTGCAGCCCACAACTCTGCTGGGACCCCCTCCTGTCTGGTGCAGGGCTCTGCAGGTGCCGTGTCCCCAGCACTCACGTGTGGCACACAGTTGTCTGGGGTGCAGAGGCCAGTAGGTGGTGGAGAAAATCACGTGAGTTCTTGAGAAGACGTTATGCACACAGAGCCTCTGAGCATGCCCTTGGACGACAGCCTTGTCCCCTGGCTGTGCGCGTGGCCCGCCAGAGGCAAAGAATGCTCCGGGTGGGCCTGGAGGGGCGTCCAGGGCTTTCTAGCAGGTGAGTGGAAGTGCCCGGTATGTCCCTGCAGGCAGCCCAGGCCCAGGGACACACTGCTGCGCCCTCCCCAAAGCAGGACAGAGCACACCGTCTGGGCGAGGGTCGACGGGTCACTTCTCTGCATTTGTGGGAGGAGGCCTGGAGCCAGGCCCCCTGTAGCACCAGCGGCCGGTGGGGCACCCTCTGCCCGGGCTTCTTGGTGAGATGCGGGACAGCAGCTGCATCTGAATTTCAGGGGAACAGCAAGTACTGTCCTCAGGGTGCGTCCTGGTGTGCTGCAGGGGCTGTCCTGACACTCCAGTCACCCGGTGTGGTTTGCCGGCCGCCGGCCTGGGACAGATCCCGGCCGGCACGGGTCAGTCAGCGGCTAGGCCCTGCACTGAGCCAGCGGGTCTGGTGGGCTAGTCAGTGCACTGAGCCAGCGGGTCTGGTGGGTTGTGGCCATGACTTCAGCTGTCTCTCCATCTGTTGGGAATGGGGCTTTGCCGCAGCACCCCTACCCCTGGCTCCCCCATCTAGAGGCGACCATGCGCACACTCTCATAGCTCCAGGCGCTGCTGTGCGAAGTCCAGGGCGTGTGGACACTGCAGGTCCCGTGGGACGCCCCCTCCAATGAGCACTCCTGGCAGTCCCATGGGGGCTCTGGTGCTTGGGACTTTGTTCACTATCTCAGGAGGTCCCTGCTGTGGGTGTCTTTCAGTCCCAGGGCTCTGGTTGGCCCACACGTATGAGGGTCCTCCCCTCAGCTGTGGCCTGGGTCTAGGGGACACACCGCCTGTCCTGGATGCTCAGCCTTGGTGGCTGTCAGGGCCTTTGGGCATCTGTGGGCTTGTCTCTGGCTCGGGGGCTGCCCACACCAGGCCTGAGGGGGGAATCCCCTGACCACCACTGCCCCTATGGTCCTGCGCGCCACAGCCACCGACGGTCTTCCAAACCGGCCTCGATTCCCCCTCAGGGTGGTCTTAGCCACTTGCCCAGCTACGGCACAAGCCACAGCCCGGCAATAATCACCCCCGTGTCTGGGGTTCCCAGACATGCACCATGGTGGGGAAAGCATCCACGGGGTTTCTCCCCGGGGGAGGCCAGGCAGCAGATGGACCCTGGAAACACTGGGGTCCAAAGGACACATGCAATTTTTTGTGAAATTTTGTGAAATTTTTGTGAAAAACAAAATGCAGTTTCTGTTCAAGCAGAAGAAGGCAAAAATAAAAGGTAAAACAGAGAACAGATTCTGGGTGATGGTGTGAATGGTACTTAAGTTCTTTCCTTCAAAGTCACACACACCTGTGCACATGCACGCACACACCGCTATGCACACACGTGCATGTACATGTGCACACAGGCAGACACGCATATACCCTGGCACACACCTGCAGACACGCGTATACACGTGCACACACACGTGCACACACATGCAGGCACACAGATGCACGCACACACACGCAGACTCACGCGCACAACCCGCTCTCCTCTCTCATGACTGTTGGACGTAAGGAAAGTGCTTGCAGGGCCCCTCCTTCCCAGACTTCGCATCCCAAGTCACCTGGATTTGCACACCTCCACCCAGCTCCCTCCACCGGGCCTCGTGTGGGTTTATTCTGCTACTGGTGGTGGTTGGAGGTGTTTGCAGGTGTGGTTCCCTTCCTTTCCACACAGCTGTCGGAGACACTGCTTAAGGAAGTGGCCCTGTGGCTGCCGTGGACAGAGGTGGACCAGAGGGCACGTGGGCCAGTGCTGACGGACCCGCTGGCTGAAGGGCAGGATGAGCCGCTGCATGTGCCGGGAAGGGCAGGTGTGAGCGTCGTAGCAGACGCTGCGGGAAAGCACGGGGGCCGCGCGTGTCTCCTCTCCGTGCTCTGCTGCCACCTGTTGCATGCCCCTCCCATGCCCCACCGGCCCACGTGTAAGCCAGGTGCTGAGACGCCCGTCCGCGTGGGTGCACAGAGGCTTCCTCCGTGGCCGTGGGTGGCCCAGCACCCGTTGTAAGCTCAATTCTACCCTTCCTCTGCTTATCCCCAGGCAGGGCCCTGGGAGCCCGGGGTGGACAGGGAATCAGTCAGTGCGGAGGACGGGTTGGTGGGGTTGCACAGGGGCTCACGGGAGCAGGTCTGGCTGTCCTTACTCCTGTGGGTCCCACAGGCAATGGTGTTCTTGACAGTCACTCTGCCCAAGCCCTTGCAGGGCAGCCCGGAGTGGGACCGCTGTCACCCAGAGGGCTGGGAGCATAAGTTTGAAGTTAGCTCTGGTTCTGGGCATGACAGGCTCTTGTCCCCCCCCCCCCGCCCCACCCGTGAGGGCAGCTGGGGCCACACCAGCTCAGGACCCCCCTAGGAAGGCCGAGTGTGGAGAGAAGGAAGCAGCTGGCTGGGCCTGGACTGAGGAGGACACTTGTGCCTCCTGGGACCTATGCCAGGCACTGGCGAGGCCACCACAAGCACAGAGGAAAGCAGCCCTGGGGGGAGTGGCTCTCCATCCAGAGGGCCATGGGGGAACCAGCCCAGTGAGGCCGGGCCCACGAGGGACATGCATGGCCTCGTCCCCGTGCACCAGCATAGCTGAGTGGACCCTGGACCTCCACCCTCCCTCGTCTGTGACAAGGCTCTGAGTCCTGCACACAGCGGTGCTGAGCCCCGCGGGAATGAGACCCTCCCCACCCCTCCTCCCTGTGTCCCCCTGGTGTGGACAGTGAGAGGAGTAGTAAGCTGGTGGCCCTCCCTGTGGGCACCGTGTTGGGGCACAGCAGCACAGATACATTCCTCCAGGGAGACCCAGTGTTACTAACATGGCACCGGAGGCCCAGGGTGCAGTGGACAGTCCCTTGCACACCATGACGTGGGAAGGACATCTGGAAATGGCATCACGCGGCATGGATGCCGAGACCACCCAGCAGGGCTTGCAGCACATGGCAGAGAGTGCCTGCGGGACAGCTGGCGACCCCGCACGTCCGGCCAACACCCGTGCCGGGCTTCCCAGGACCCCTCACGGCCAGCGGGCGGCCACTTGTCTACGGTCTCCCTAGATTAGCTCCCTCGATCACGGCGCCGCGCCGACGCCCCAGCCTCCCGGGCTCCCTCCTCGCCGCCAGGGTGCACGCTCAGGCCGCCTGGCCCGGGAGAGCCGGGCCGAGCCCAGGCCAGGCCAGCGGACACGAGGCAGGCCTCAACCTGAAAGTGTGGAATTAAACGCAAGCCCGAGGTGGGCTCAGGTGCTACCCAGACCACGTAAGACGCAGACAAGGGCCTTGCTTTGGGTTTGTGAAAACCGAACCTCACCCCCAGTTACGTGGAGAAAAGGTGTTTCTACGGTCAGGCTTCTTCCTCCAGGGTCAGCGGGGAGCTCGGAGGCCGTCGGGGGCCAGGCTGTGACCCCGGTGTGATGAGAGGAGCCGCGTGCGGCGCCGCTGCCCGCCTTCCACCGCCCAGCCCAGGTCCCGCTCACCGTGAGGCTCCCTGGGTGCAGCCTCCACACCGGGGAAGCGAGGGGTGCGCCGTCCTTCCCCCGAGTGCCTCAGCTGTGCGGGAGCCTGCCCCGGGCACGGCGGCTCGCGGTCCTGTCCACAGGTTGGACTCCCAGCTGCAGGCACATGCAGGTCGTCTCCCCGAAACGGGACACTGGACGAGCCTGTGTTTGCCGAATCTGCAGCGGGAAGGGCATTCCTGCTCCCCAGGACTCGTGGGTGGGCCTCGGGCGTCTGGGGTGGGGGGCGTGTGAGTGCAGGGACCTTGAAACGGGAGCTCCCGGGGACGCAGGGAGCCTTCCTGCGCAGGCTCGTTAGAGAGATCGCGCTCACAGGCCCTTCTGGCAAAGCCCGGAGAGTGTTTTTAATTTAAAAAATTCATGTCTCTGAGAACGTCTCCTGTCCTGTCCCACCTCACCTGTGAGGACAGACAGGGACCGACACCTGCCCTCTCGGCTTGCTGGTCTACATTATTCATTCCCCGAGCTTCGTTTCAGGGTCATTCGGTTACAGGAGGGAGTCGGGTGTTGCTGTCTGCACTCCACTCCCGGGAGATGAGAGCCGGGCTGTGTCCACACTCGTGCCCCTGCCCAGGCCCGTGGCTCTGGAACAAATGGGAGGAAACAGACTGTGTCTGTGGATGAGAAAGGCGGCTCTGGGCTAATTTCTGGGTCTTCTCATCCCGCTCTATTTAAGCTGGGAATGGCACACCCCATCCTCACGTCCTCCCTGCCCGCCGGCCCCGTCTGCTTCAATAAACTGCTTTTCCTGCCCGTCAGACTCCTGCGAGGTCTCCAGCGAGTTCTACTGTGGAAGGCGGGGCCCTGGCGGGGGGCACAGCGAGGGGGCAATTATGTGACCAGCATGCACCCCGACCTGGCAGGAAGCAGGCGCGAACTACCGTTTGGAAGTCACGTTTCTGCAGGCTTCCCTCCGCAGGTGTCCTTGGAGCGCCAGCCTCGAGATGGAAGCTACTCTGAGCCCACGACTGTCCCGTGTGAACATATTTCCCAGGAGAGCCACCACGTGCTGCGGTCACCCCGCGCCCCAGGGCTGCCCACCCTGCTTTTGTCCAAAAGAGTCAAAGCTTTTGGTTCTTGGTGCCTTTGGAAGGCTGGTTGCCTGGGTTCTGTGCCCGGGCCGCCCAGCCGGGCTCCACGGCCATGCGGGGCCCCCAGGCTTCTCCTCCTCGGGTGGCCTGCTCATGTATTTTTAACTCACTGAGACTGTAATTCAAGATACGAAATTCTATGTTTTCTTCTTCTACTTCCTACTTTGATCAGGATCACTGGCCTCAGGGAGGGGCCTGTGGCAGGAGGGATGGGCAGAGACCCCACATCTTTTCCATCTTGGTTCCTCCAGAGCCTCCCCCAGAAAACGGAGAGGCAGTAAGAGAGGCATGGGGGGAGGTCAGCCCGTCCCCACAGCAGGACCCACACGGCCCCCTGCCAGTGCCCTCCCCCACCCGGCAGGGAGGAGGTGGGTCTTGGGGACAGTCATGAGGGGGGGTGGCCAGATGCCCCCCCC
>NW_019154099.1:63128738-63151041 GCF_002288905.1 Enhydra lutris kenyoni
GTGTGTGCCCATGGGTGCGAGTGTGTACGTGTGTGCCCATGGGTGCGAGTGTGTACGTGTGTGCCCACGTACAGGTCCATCTGTGCATGTGTGCACATGTACGTGCGCGCGCGTGTGTGTCCATGTGCGTGTGTGCACGTGGGGCCCTGAGGACGAGGGCTCCTGCTGGGAAGTCAGGGGATGGAGGGGAGGTGTCCTGTGGTCCAGAATCGTGGCGACGACGGCCTCTCGCCCTCCAGCATGGCCTCACCCCTGAGCCTCTGGAGCTCTCCCCTTCCTGGCTGGGTCCTCAGGCCTGACACACGGCCGACCTCCTCCTGGCACCACGTGGACCCCTGGAATCACCGGCCTCCTCTCTGTCCTGGACACAGGCCTGCCCGGGAAGCTCGGGGTCCCGGATCTGGGTTTCCGCGGTGGCCGGTGTGTGCCGGCCGCCGGGGAGCTGGGGTGTCCCTCGGCTGGACCTGTCCACGGACCCCTGTTAGCGTGGCGACCTGGCGAGCGCTCGGACCACAGAGCTGACGGCTCCAGTTCTGCTTTCCCCGTGAGGCTGCCGTGCTCGGAACGCGCCGGTCTGCACGGCCGTCTGCATGGCTCTTCTGTCTTGTGCACAGATGGACTCCAAGAAACCTTTGCTGGTCATGGGAATGAAAGATTAAATTAAATGTCTGCCGTCAGGTCAAGACGCCCTTTCCCGTGTGGAGGCCGAGATCCGGCTGACCTGGCTCAGATCTGGCTTCTGCCATTGAACAGATACTTGACTTTGGAAAAATTATTTAAATTCTCGGGGCCTGTTTCTTCATCTGTGAAATGATTTTATAGAGATGAAATAAGGCCTCGGGGGAGAAGCCATGACCACGGGGGTGGGGGGTGGCAGTGCGTGTGGCCCGGGCTCAGCCAGGGAGAGCTGCCGCCCAGCTCGCTTGAGGTCTGAAGGGACACGGGCTCAGAGGTCCACGGTGGCTCCGGGAGAGCCGCTCGGGTGGGGGGACTCGGGTGTTTCTGGGGGTGTGCTGGGACCCGCGCTCGTGCAGGGGGAGGTCGGGGCGGGCGCGCTGAGGGTGCGTCACCTGCAGCCGCTGTCACAGGCGCCTTCGCACACGGTGTGTTTTCCCTCAAGACAGGGACTGTATGAAATCAGCGTCTTCCGAAAGCCCCGCCGGTGCCATCATCACCGACGGAACGACGGGGGCCGTTTGCCGAGCTCATTCGCCAGCGAAGGGAGATGCCAAATGTTCCAGAGCACCAAGGAGACCCTTCCTCAGGGTCGGGACACCCCCAAGGTGCTTCCCCGACCGCGGGCAGGTCCATCTGATGCCCCCAAACCCGGGCCCACTCTGGGGCTGCCGTCTGCAGGGCGCCCCTCCCCGGCCCCCGTGTCTGAGGGGCTGATCTTTCACCATCGAACCCCAGGCCCGTCCCTCCTGCCACCGGACCTTCCGCACGGGGTCCTCCTCGCCAAGGGTCGATCGTCCTCACGTGACCGAGGGATAACGCGGTCCCCCCCGGGGTGTGCGCCCTGGCCCTTGATGAGTGAGCGTGGGGAGGGACGACCGTCTGCGTCATGTGCGACCTCACTCCGACCCAGCGACGGCAGCCACGTGAGTGGCTTCGAGCGTCAAAACTCTCACTGGGGGCGTGGAGGTTCCCGATCTTTTCTGGTTTTGTTTTTAAATATTTCATTTACTTATTTGTCAGAGACAGAGAGAGACTGAGCACAAGCAGGGGAGTGGCCGAGGGAGAGGGAGAAGAGGCTCCCCAGCGAGCAGGGAGCCTGACGTGGGGCTCGATCCCAGGACCCCAAGATCACAACCCGAGTGAAGGCAGATGCTCAACGACTGAGCCCCCGGCGCCCCGAGTGGTGCCACTCTTAACGTTATTCACACGCCAGCTCCGCATCCGTTTTGGTTCTACACGAAGACACGGAAGTGGCCGGCGAGGAATCTGTGCCACCTGCCTCGGGGGCGTGGGCAGCAGAGAAGACACCGGGAGATAGAATGCCCTGCATGGCCTTCGGCGTCCCCACATGCCCCGCATGACCACCCCCTGGGGACCCTGCATGCCCACCAGGCACACCCCTGGGACTCTGTGTGTCTCCCATGAACATCCCCCCAGATCCAGTGCCCCCCATGCACCCACCCACTCCCTGGGACCCCAACACTGCCATGAGCCCCCCACAGGGACCCCACCTTCCTTCTTTCGTGCTTTGCCCACTGTGGTGTGCCCGTCAGCGAAGGCGATCTGTCCCCAGTCTTCCACTTCCAGTGAAATCCGCGCATCTGGGACCGTGGAGGCCAACCCTGGGCGTCTTTCCTGTTGTGTGGCTTGTCTTCCAGTGACTCTCCAGACCGTGCGTCTGCCTCCAGGACCCTCCCCCAAGTCTCCCAGAAGCTGCATTGCTGACGGCAAACACGTCTTTGCTGGTACAAGGCCCGGCCCTTCATGCCTGTCGCCTTCCTGTCCTTGCCGTCGTCACCCCAGCTACCCTGGACGTCCCAGCAGGTCTTCTGTGGAGGGTGCGCCCGTGTGTCAGGACTCAGAGCCCCGCCGGCTGAGCATGTGTCTACGTGATCTTCTTAATGTCAATATGGATTTGTCTGGCCCCTCTGATTATCTTCAGACTGGAAGAGGGCCGATTTCCTCTTAATTGTCTTAGCAAGAGCTAAATTAAATGACATTTAAGAAAACCCTGAGCCCAGGCCATTGCTCTCTGCGGAGGTCCGCTTGCTGTGGGCCACAGTGTCCCGTCGAGGTGGGCCAACCCGTGTCAGTGGGCACCATGGCGCAAGAGCTGAGTCCCACCGGGCGGGGAGGGGGTCCAAGGAATGACTCGTAGGGTCCCTCCCTGCAGTGACAGGTGCCGGGTTTGGAAGAATTCTAGATCTGCCCTTGGTCACACACTTAGCCTCCTGGGGCCTCAGTTTCCCCATCTGTGCAAGGGGATCAGCATTGGGATCGCCTGAGGCCACCACAATGTGGATGGGATGGGCTGTTGTGGGCTGCTGCTCCCCTCCAGCCGCCCGGGGGGCCCTCTGACCCCCTCGCTCGCTCCCCAGGCTGGGTCTGCCTCCCCGGCACAGCGTCCGGATGGTGGCCTGCCTCGCAGGCGTCACCTTCACAGGGAGACCCACGTGGTGACCCCTCCTGCCACCACTCTGTCCCTATTTTGTCGGAGCCCCTGTGCTGACAGGCTGTGCCTGTTGCGCTGTGGCCGCAGGTGGGGCCGAGCCGTGTGCCCGTGCCAGCGGCGGGCACAGCGTCAGCCCCTGGAGAGTGGTGGCCTTCATCACAAATGCTGCATCCACAAGTCGGGGTCGGGGATCAAGGTCAAGCTCAGGGTCCCAGTTCCCTAAAACACAGGTTTTCGATGATAGCAGTGGATAGCCTGGGCTCTTGGGCGCGTCCTTGGGGAGGAAGGGCCGTGTCCTAGTCCAAGTCCAAGTCCCTGCCTCACACTGACCGGCCAGCCCCGTGGGGGCACAGCGCCGCTTCCCATGACACTCCCCTGATTCCCAGGGAGGCCGGGAGCTCTGCCCTCAGGGGCCGGCTCTGACAGCTTAAAAATGGCACCAACGGTCTTTGCAAGACCCTCTCCTTGCCGCCAAGCGAGTCAATGGTCCTGGGACCCCATTCTCTGGCTCCTCCCATCCTAGCCGCGGGTTTTACTCAGTGCCAGCCTGACTGGGGTGAAGGTGAGTGGGTTGGGGGGTGTGACGGGGTGAAGGTGAGTGGGGAGGGGTATGTGATGGATGAAGGTGAGTGGGGGGTATCACAGGGTGAAGGTGAGCAGGGGAGGGGTGTGACGGGAAGGTGAGAGGAGGAGGGGCATGATGGGGGCCTGCATTCCTTTGTTCAAGGGGAGCGGCCCTAACCCTAACCCCTCTGGACAGGAGCAGAAGCAGCTGCAGCAGCCCTTGAGGGCAGGTGGGCCGGGCCACAGGCATCCCCCTAACAATGCACACCCCGCAGCCTCGGGCCTTTGAGCACTGACCAGAAGTCCTGGAGGACTTCCCCGCTGGCCTCCTTCTAGGCCCTCCACTTCCTGGCACCCGCCCCCTCCAGTACCCTGACCTGTGGCGGCAGGGGGAGGGAGAGTGCCGGTGGGAAGGAGGCGGTCCGTACAGAGAAGGGGCGGGGCTCAGGGCCACAGATCCTCTGGCCCGGGGGATCCCTGCCAGCATAGACAGCCTCCACGCACTGGGCACCGGGACGGCGGGCCCTACCCCGGGACGCAGCCGCCAGTGCCTGGGCCGCTGGCCCTGCTGGACACGACAGGTGAGAGGGTCGTTGACATCCCGGCCGCGCTGGGGACAGGCCGTGGGCTGGAGTCCCGGGCGGGGGTCGAGGGCAGGGCCGAGGGAGCTCCCTGTCACCCACTCTGTTACCAGGGATCCCGCCCTCCGCCTCCCCTGCCATAGCTCGGGCGTTACTAGACCTTGGTTCAAGGGACGGTGGTGGCGTCCCTAGTTTGGCTGCAGCTCTGTTCCGACCCCACATCCTTCTGCCCCACAAGTTCCTGGAACTCTGTTCTTTGGCCAGACCTGCCGCAGCCTGGAGGAGGCTCAGGGGCCAGAGGAGAGGGTGTGTTTTCCTCAGGGGGGTCAGGGCAGACTCTAAGAGGGGCAGTGAGGCTTGCTTCCCAGTGGGAGACCTCAGCCGCAGGACGGCCCAGTGTGCCTCCTAGGCTCCCTGCGGCGGGGGGGGGGGGGTCCCACTGGACGTGCCTGGCTGTTTGCGGCATCTTTGGGGCGTCTCTTATTAAAAACCAGAGGAGTCGATGTTGTTTTATTGTTAAATAATGAATGACAAAAGAATCTGGCTTCTTGGTTGAAAGAAACAGACGCACATCCCCCACCCTCCCCGCTCGGTGCTCCATGAGCCTGTGTTTTCTCCCTCCAGACCTGGCTTACTCACTGGGGGCTTCCTTACCAGTGTTCGCGACAATGAGGGCTGTCGCTGGTTGTTACTGTATTATCACACTGCAGTGACTGCTGGTTTAAAGAGCACTTTGTTTTCCCTCTGATGAGGAATTCTACCAGGAGTGGGGCTCTTACCTAAAGCGCAAACATTGGGGCAGCTGGCTGGCCTTCTGAGTATTGTCACTCGAAGTTTCTGTGGTCAGCACCCTGCCCCTGTCCCCCATAAGATCAGGAAACAGGAAGCAGATGGCTGAGTCGCAGGGTTCTGCACGGGTCTCTTTCCCTAGGGGATGTCACTTTGCCTCTGGGACCAGGTGTCCCCATGTGATGAAGTGAGTGGCTTCTCTCCGGGAGGCCAAAGCCCTATTTCAGGGAGACCGTGACCCGGGACGCTTCCCAGCTGCAGCACCTGGTCTCAGGGACGGGATCTGCTCCGCCTGGATGTGGCCAGGCTCCCCCAGGAGCTGTGGCAGGGAGAGGGCTGGGGCTGGGGTAACGGGGAGTTGCTGCTGGTGGCCTTCAGCATCACCCCTCAAACGCCTCTCCCAGAGGGAGGAAAGCCGGTTAGCAGCACCAGCTACCTGTCGCAGTGTGCTCTCCACCCGCGATGAGCCTTTCCCGACCTCCCTGCGCCCCCAACTCTCTCGTGCTCTCGCTGGCCACTTACAGCGTTGAGGGCTGAGTAATGCTGTCACTGCCTCTACTGTCCAGGGCGGGAAACTGAGGTCAGGGCCTCCAGGCCACACTCAGAAAGCTGCCTGTCGGTCTGAGCCGGGTGTGGGCTCCAGCAGCAAACAGGGCAGACAGACCCTGCTCCACGGGCCTCCCCTCCGGGCGGCTGGAGGCCACCCGGCCGGTCTGGGCAGTTGCCCGCAGGGTAGAGACCAGACAGGAGAGATCTTGGCTGAGGCAGGACCCATCGCTGTAGCAGCACACATGTTGACAGTCCGGTGTCGGGCAGGAGGACTCGGGGGCCGGTCCGGGGGCGTCTGGTGTCTTCCTCCAGCGCAGGACCATTTTGTCTCCAAAACCAGATCGAAAAACACATTTTAGGGTAATTATAAAGATGTCCTACCTTCCTTCCTTGAGTTTCTTTCTCGTTCCCTTATTTTTATGTCATGTCCTGTGTTTAGAAACAGCGTGTACGGGCAGGAGTCTTCTCCTCGCTACCTGTGTTGTGCTTGGGGTCAGGACACTGCTGCTGGCCGGCGCTGAGCTTCCCGCGTCCCGCATGGGCCCCGCCGCTGTCCTTCCGGCCTCCGGTTCACCTGGGGACGGTCCGGGAGCGCCGCCGGAGCGGCGGCGCCTCCTGGAGCCGGAGCCTCGGAGGGAAGGCCAGACCCGGGACAAAGCAGAGGATTGGGACGCGGGAAGGCCTGGGGAGCCGTGCTTAGCTTCTGGCTCCATGAGCAGCCATGGGAGCGTCCCTGCGGGCTCGGACGGGGACTTGCTGCCAGGTGGGTGTGCGAGGCACTGAGACGCCGAGGACGCCTGACTGTCCAGGACGCCTGACTGTCTGTCTGATGCCTTGCGCCTAACTTGTGCGATGCACGAACTGAGGAAAAAGCATCTGAAAGTCCTTTGAGGAGGAGGACGTGCATGTGAGCTCGCGGGACGACTCGCTTCTGCGTGTGTAAGCGTCCCCATCATGGGGGCCGCATCTGGACTTGCCATTGAGCTTCGCTGAGCCACCAGAGGCGTGCACAGTCACACCCAAACCGTCGGGGGCGTGCATGTGAGTGTGTGCAGCGGCCGGCCCGGAGGTTGCCCTCGGGTCCGCGGCCACTCCCCCCTAAACACACACGATGTTGACTGAAGAACTGGGTGCGCAATGAAACACCCGATTTTCTTGTCTTTTCTTTTTTTATTAACATACAATGTAGCATTAGCCCCAGGGGTACAGGTCTGTGAATCGCCAGGTTTACACACTTCACAGCACTCACCATAGCACACACCCTCCCCAATGTCCATAACCCACCCACCCTCTCCCCATCCCCCTCCTCCCTGCAACCCTCTGTTTGTTCTATGAGATTAACAGTCTCTTATAGTTTGTCTCCCTCCCAATCCCATCTTGTTTCATTTTTCCCTCCCTTCCCCCCATAAACCCCTCGTCCTGCCCCTCAAATTCCTCATATCAGGGAGATCATATGATAATTGTCTTTCTCTGATGGACTTATTTCACTCAGCATAATACCCTCTAGTTCCATCCACATCATCGCAAATGGCAAGATTTCATTTCTTTTGATGGCTGCATAGTATTCCATTGTATATATGAACCACATCTTCTCTATCCATTCATCTGTTGTTGGACATCTAGTTTCTTTCCATAGTTTGGCTACTGTGGACATTGCTGCTATGAACATTTGGGTGCACGTGCCCCTTCAGATCACTACGTTTGTATCTTTAGGGTAAATACCCAGTAGTGCGATTGCTGGGTTGCAGGGTAGCTCCATTTTCAACTTTTTGAGGAACCTCCATGCTGTTTTCCAGAGTGGCCGCACCATCTTGCATTCCCACCAACAGTGTAGGAGGGTTCCCCTTTCCCCGCATCCTCATCAGCATCTGTTGTCTCCTGACTTGTTAATTTTAGCCATTCTGACTGGTGTGAGGTGGTATCTCATTGTGGTTTTGATTTGTATTTCCCTGATGCCCAGTGATGTGGAGCACTTTCTCATGGGTCTGTTGGCCATCTGGATGTCTTCTTTGCAGAAATGTCTGTTCATGTCCTCTGCCTATTTCTTGATTGGATTATTTGTTCTTTAGGTGTTGAGTTTGATAAGTTCTTTGTAGATTTTGGACACTAGCCCTTTATCTGATGTGTCGTTTACAAATATCTTAGTTGTGTTTTGGTTTTATTGACTGTTTCCTTTGCTTGGATGATCTGTCCATTTCAGTGAGGGAGGTGTTAAAGTCCCCTACTATTACTGTATTATTGTCAATATGTTTCTTTGATTTTGTTATTAATTGGTTTATATAATTGGCTGCTCCCACGTTAGGGGCACATATTTGAAATTGTTAGATCTTCTTGTTGGACAGACCCTTTATGTATGATATAGTGTCCTTCCTCATTTCTTATTATAGCCTTTGGCTTAAAATCTAAATTATCTGAAATAAGGATTGCCACCCCAGCATTCTTTTAATGTCCATTAGCCTGGTAAATTGTTTCCCACCCCCTCACTTTAAATCTGGAGGCGTCTTTGGGTCTAAAATGAGTTTCTTGCAGTCGGCATACCGATGGGTCTTTTTTTTTTTTCATCCATTCTGACACCCTGTGTCTTTTGATTGGGGCATTTAGCCCATTTACATTCAGGGTAACTATTGAGAGATATGAACTTAGTGCCATTGCATTGCCTGTCGGACGACTGTTACTGTGTATTGTCTCTGTTCCCTTCTGGTCTGTTAATTTTAGGGTCTCTCTTTGCTTAGAGGACCCCTTTCAATATTTCCTGTAGAGCTGGTTTGGTGTTTACAAATTCTTTTAGTTTTTCTTTGTCCTGGAAGCTTTTAATCTCTCCTTCTATTTTCAGTGATAGCCGAGCTGGATATAGTATTCTTGGCTGCATGTTTTTCTCGTTTAGTGCTCGGAATATATCATGCCAGCTCTTTCTGGCCTGCCAGGTCCCTGTGGATAAGTCTGCTGCCAATCTAATATTTCTACCATTGTATGTTACAGACTTCTTGTACTGAGCTGCTTTCAGGATTTTCTCTTTGTCACTGAGACTTGTACGTTTTACTATTAGATGACGGGGTGTCGACCTATTCTTATTGAGTTGAGTGGAGTTCTCTGTGCCTCCTAGATTTTGGTGTTTGTTCCCTTCACCAAATTAGGGAAATCCTCTGCTATAATTTGCTCCAATATACCTTCTGCTCCCCTCTCTCTTTCTTTTTCTTCTGGGATCCCAATTATTCTAATGTTGTTTTGTCTTATGGTATCACTTATCTCTCGAATTCTCCCCTCGTGGTCCAGTAGTTGTTTGTCTGTCTTTTGCTCAGCTTCTTTATTCTCCGTCATTTGGTCTTCTAGATCATTAATTCTCTCTTCTGCCTCATTCATCCTAGCAGTGAGAGCCTCCATTTTTATTGCACCTCATTATTAACTTTTTAAATTACAACTTGGTTAGATTTTAGTTCTTTTATTTCTCCAAAAAGGGATTCTCTAATATTTTCCATGCTTTTCTTGAGCCCAGCAAGCACCTTGATAATCGTCATTCTGAACTGTGGTTCTGATATATTACTTATGTCCCTATTGATTAGGTCCCTAGACTTCGGTACTGCCTCTTGTTCTTTTATTTATTATTATTTTTTTTTTGTTGTTTTCCTGCCTTATCATTTTATCCAGATAAGAATAGATGAATAAGAGAACAAAATACTAAAAGGGTAGCAATGACCCCCCAAAAATATACACTAACCAAATCAGATGAGACCCAAAACTGGGGGGGAGAAAAAAACTGGAAAAAAAAGAAAAAATAGGGGCGCCTGGGTGGCTCAGTGGGTTAAGCCGCTGCCTTTGGCTCAGGTCATGATCTCAGGGTCCTGGGATCGAGTCCCGCATCGGGCTCTCTGCTCAGCGGGGAGCCTGCTTCTCTCTCTCTGCCTGCCTCTCTGCCTACTTGTGATCTCTGTCTGTCAAATAAATAAATAAAATCTTTAAAAAAAAAAAGAAAAAAAAGAAAAAAAATATATATATTAGACTGGTGAGTAGAACATAGCCAAACACTTGGTTTTGGGTATTTTGGTCTGTTAGAAGAAACTACCTCCCAAAATTTTAAAGAAAGAAAAACTTATATGTATGCAGAAAACTAAGGGTAAACACGATGAAGGGATGGAATATGACTGTAAAGATAAAAATTTAAAAAGATTTTTAAAAAGGAATTGATATGATACGAAGTAGGTTGAAAAAGGAGTAAGGAAAGGGGTGTCTGGGTGGCTCAGCTGTTAAGCCTCTGCCTTTGGCTCAGATCATAATCCCAGGGTCCTGGGATCAAGCCCTGCTTTGGGCTCCCTGCTTCACTGGAAGCCTGTTTCTCCCCCTCACGCTTCCCCTGCTTATGCTCCCTCTCTCGCTGTCTCTCTCTCTGTCACATAAATAAATAAAAATCTTTTTAAAAAATGAACAAAGAAAAGAGAAAAAAAGGAAAGTATGTGATCAGACTGGAGACTAGAACAAAGCCAAGTGCTACATTTAAAGTATATTTTGATCTATTAGAAGAAATTGTATCCCAAATTTTTAAAGAAAAAGAACCTTTATGTATACTAAAAATAAGGTTAAATACAATGAAGGGATAGAATATACCTATAACAATGAAAATTTAAAAAGATTTTTTTAAAAGGTAATGATAAGATAAAATAATTTAAAAGGTTAAAATAGGAAAGAGGAAAAGTTAAAATATAGAGTAAGCAGAAATAAAGTTAAAACAAATTTAACTTTGCAATACTAACGGATCATGGGAAAAGCCATGAATTCTATGCATTGCTTCCCCCAGCTCTGGAGTTCGCGGTTCTCCTAGTCGGTGAGCTTGGTCTTGGCTGGATGTTCTGCTGATCTGGGGGCGGGGCTGTTGCTCTGATTCTCAAGTGTCTTAGCCTGAGGTGGAATTGCACCGGCCTTGCCAGGGGTCGGGCTAAGCAATCTGCTCAGGTTCGCGCTCGAACTTTTGTTCCCCGAACGGTTTTCATAGAGTCCGGAGGACGGGAAGGAAGATGGCAGACTCCCAGTCTCCAGCCAGGAGGAGGCGAGAGCTTGGGGCCCTGCTCCTCTGTGTGCCTGCAGAGAGAAGCCATCAGTCCCTCCCATCTCCCTGGTCCCCAGCCTCACTCTGGGCTCACCCGGCCTGTGACGGAGCGTCTCTGTCTCTGGCGCACAGCCCCGTTTGGAGTCTCGAAACCCAGCACATTCCTGCTGCAGGCTCCTGAGCCACTCCCCCTGGGGGAGGAAGACGAGTCTCCACAGATCTGCCACTTGCGGGGTCCCTGTTCTAAGGGCAGTGGCCCGACTGTGCTTCGGATCATGGTTTAAGGTGACCCCGACCTGAGAACCCACTCCTTGGCTCCGTCTCTGCAGCCGGCTTTCCTGCTCCGATACCTGCGAGCTCTGCCTCACTCAGGCACCCCCGATCCTCCGGTGACCCTGCGGCACCTGAAACCACACTGTCCCTGCGAAGGCTCCACCCCCCACTTGGCCTCTGGAGTGACGTCCCTCCGTGGAGCCGACTTCTAGAAGTTCGGATTTTGTGCTCCGCTGCTTGCTGGGAGCTGGCCCCTCCCCCACAGTCTATCTTCCCATCGCTTTGGACTCACTTCTCTGCACGTTCTACCTTCCAGAAAGTGGTCGATTTTCTGTTCCTAGAATTGCTGCTCCTCTTCTCTTCGATCTCCTGTTGAGTGTGTCAGTGTTCGGAAGGTCTGATAACTGTCCAGCTGATCGCCTGCTGCTGATGTCGTCTTGGTCTCCTGCCCCTCCGCCACCCCGTTTTTCTTTCAGCCTGATTTCATTTTGGAATCACGGGGATCGAGATAGTTAAGCTTCGAAAAAGCAAACCCAACAGCCTGTCTGGACTCGGCGCGGATTCTCTCCTGGCTAGCTGCCTGGGCTGGGCCGCTGCCGCGCTTGGCGTGGGTGTCTGTGTGTGAACGGTGCCTGGAAGGGAGGCCTCCCCGCCTTCCCCGAGACACACCCCAGGGAAGAACGTTAGACGAATGAGAAACCCAGACGTCGAGACTCGAGGCAGAAGGTCTCCTTTCTGGCTGCTTTCCTGAGTTCCGTGACACCTAGAATGATGTCTGCCCACAGATCCCGGGACACCTGAAGCGGCGGCTGTAGCCCAAGAACTTATTCTGCTACTTGAGTTTGGAGGTAGACAGCCCAGGCCTGTCTTTCAGCTCTGCCATCCTGCAAGTGTGGCCTCCATTCGCAAGGTGCCCTCAGGGCCCAGAATGACCTCTGGGGCTTCGCCTTTATGCCCCTATTCCAGGTAGCAGAAAGGCTGACAGGGAGAAAGGCTGAGGGACGGGCTCCTCTGAGAGATTTCCTGCAGGACCTAATGAACACTCTTCGTTTCGGTGGATGATAAATGGTCAGGCATGACCTCTGCTGAGGGTTGCCAGGATGAAGGCTTTGGGGGACATACAGACCAGGGTGGGCATTGGTTTGGGGATGAGCCCTGGGGGCACTGAATCTCAGGCAAGAGGACAGGGCAGGGAGAAGATGTCCCCGCTCGCCTCATAGGGGTCACCACTGTGGGGTCCGATATCGGGTGTCGAACCCTGGAGCAACGGGGGCTGAAGGGAGTCCGCGGCCGGCAGCTCCCGCTTCCAGCTGTGGGGACACGGAACTGGGAGTGAGGCTGCGTGGTGCCGACACGTGTCCTTAGGAAAGACACCGAGGAGCCAAGTGGGGACATTTCAGGTCGGTGGGGGGGAGGGACGCCCTGCCCTGATTTCCTGCCCTGAAAAGAGGCATCCGTGCCTGTGGGTGGGCTGGGGTCTTCCAGAGGCCGCTTTGGTCACCTGAGGGGGGAGTGGCCTGGGCAGAAAGTGGGTCTGGGGGGACCCCGCTCTGAACCCAACCTGTTGCTGACGGTTCCTCATTTGTCCTCCTTCTAGAAGGGTTTGTGAGGAGAAAGAAGGCCTCCCTTCGGTTTGTGGGGTCTCTGCTCGTGGTGTCTGCTGCCATTCTGACCGTCGGCCTCGCCGCCACCACCAGGACAGAGAACGTGACCGTGGGGGGCTACTACCCAGGGATCATCGTGAGTGCTGCTGCCCGCGGGGCCTGTTGGGAGGGCCATGGGGGGTGACACTCTCCACTCCAGTTCATGGGGTTGGAGTGTAAGGCGGGGAAGCCGCTGTGGGTGGTTGTGGTCAGCAGAATCTGCCCCCAGAGGCACCTGTGTCCTCCCTGGGCCCTGTGGCTGTGCCGGCTGCTGGCTGGCCTGCCCTAAGAGACACCATCATCCTGCCTCGCGTGGCCGGGGTGGTGTGAGCATGGGGGGCCCATGGGAGTGCAGGAGGGCAGGTGCACGGTCGGAGCTGGGAAGAGGGGAAGGTGCTGGTGGTGGAGGACGCCCAAGCTGGCCATGGCCCGGGCGCCGGAGCAGGACAGACCCTGGCCTGGACTCGGCCCAGGACCTCCAGATGGAACCCACCCCAAAACAGCATGCTGACTGCACCCTGTCTGGGAGAACAGACACGCGTCTCAGTGGAGGCCGGCCGAGGAGCCCCAACTGTCGTTGTGCCAGTCAGTCCCTCTCCTGGGGCAGCAGGAGGGGCCGCCATCCACGCCGCACTTAGGCTGCGGGCAGGAATGCCCCCGGTAGACAGGACAGCCTACTGAGATTGGCAGGAAGTGCTCCCCAACTCAGGATGGTCGAGGGGACTTTTCGGATTGTGAATTCACGTGCACCGTTGTTAGCAGTAGACTGTGCTCCCAGGGTCCCCACTGCGCCTACTTTATTTTATTCACCATCTGCATGACCTGCCCGTGCAGTGTTTGAGGCGACATAAAGAGTGATTGTGCAGAGAAAGTCTCAGCAGTGAAGTCTTCAGAGCTGCCTGTATTCTGGGCGCCCCACCTTTCTGCCGGGGGTGGTGGGGGGAGGGGACCCCGGGCACCGTGTCGAGGTGTTGAGGGCCGTCGGCTCTGAGGGAACTGGGTTCCGGGACCAGGCCGGTTCCGAAGGCTATGGAGGAGCAGACGGAATGCGCAGGAAAATGCGGGGAAGTCTGTCCCGTCTGCGGAGACGACGGCAGGACAAACCGGGGCTGTGCGTCCCAGCCCCTCCTGTGGGACCGAGGGCGGGAGTCGGTGAGCCGTCCCTGTAGTGATGCTGGCATGGGATTCTGACGCTTCTGAACTGAGCCGCTGGACTGTGGTATGTCGAAGCTGCACAAGGCGAGAACCTTCCTCCTTCCTCCATGAGAATTCTTAGACCCTCGGTGACAGCGTCTCCACGGATGAGGCTGCGCAGCCACGAGCGGCTCTGACTTTAGGGCGCTGAATTTGACACAGTGACCTAGCGCGCCCGCCATGGTGCTGCTCTGTGGGTCAGTGCCCCAAACTCCGATGTACGCCCGACCGCCAGCTGGGGCCCCCCAGCCACCTGCCGCCAGTGGCCCAGCCCCCCGTCCCCCCGTCAGCCACCGCGCACGGCGATGTCCTCGGGCGCCGGTCAAGCTGACAGACGTGACAGACAGACGTCTCCCGCCAGGTGGACACAGTCAGTGGACGGGTCCCTGTGCCCCGCCTTGGATCCCTCGCTCTGGAGCGAGCACAGCCAGGGTAGGCTTCTCCAACAGCCCGCCACCCCTCGTCCGGACACAGGAAGGCCCCTCGGCGACCTCCCAGTACGGGAGCCTCCTTCCTCTCTCTCCTCCCCTCCCCGAGGCTACCTGTCCACCTGCTCACCTGAGCCCGACGCTCCCCTGTGCTTGGCCTCAGCAGTGTCCGTGGGCGACTGGCAGCTCCTTGTCTGCCCTCCTGGGTCTGGTTCTGGGTCCTAGTGTCTCACCCGAGGAGCTGTCCTCCGGCTCGGACTTCAGACTGGCCCGGGAGAAGCATCAGGTGGGCTGCTCGCCTGATGGGCCGAAGCAGAAGACGGGCCGGCGGGGCTCTGGGCCACCGTGAGGGGCTGTCCCCCCATGCCGGCTGAGGGGGGCCCGTGGGACGCTCCTTTCTGCGATCAGGACTTGAAGTAGTTGAACATGGAAGTTGAGACGCGTCAGGTTTCGGCAACCTCGATTCCAGTCACCGGCATAGCCTGAGCCCGAGAAGCCCACCCCAGCGGGCAGGGGCCTGCCTGCTTCTCGGGGGTCAGGGCGGCAGGGGGGTGGGACCAGCCGGCCTTGTCCCTTGGCCGAAAGCCTTCTAAGGGTGGCAATGTCCTGGGCGTTGCTTGCGTGAGGGCCGGCCGGCGGCTCGGGCGCTAACCAGGGGCTTTCCCCCTGTTCTTCCTTCTGTGCAGCTCGGCTTTGGAGCTTTCCTAGGAATTATTGGCCTCAACCTAGTGGAGAATAGAAGGCAAATGGTAAGAATGTACACGATTTCTTTTGAATGCGGGGTCATAGGGTGTGCCCTGACCAGAGTATGTTATGGCTATAGCTGGGCATCCTAGGAAAGCCGCCCACCCCAGTCCAGCAACCTAGGATCTGGGCTCACGTTCCCCAGGCTGTGCACTGCACAACTCTGGACTTGGGGCTTAGTGGGTGTCCTTCACAGTTAGTCTGAGTGAGCGGGGCTTCCAGCTTCGTGGGTGCCTCCTACAACCTAGCCGCTGATGTTGAGGCACAGGAAGAAAAGTTCAGGGTGTGGGGTGTGTTGGGTATGGGCTCTCCCAAGCTGAGGAGAGATGGGGAGTAGATGGACAAGCAGAGGGGCCCAGGGCTCTGACGGGCTTTACAGAGGAGGAGACACGGGGTGTATGAATGCCAACCTTGATCAGTTTTCTGAACATTGTACCTTGATTCATGATTTCAATGTCGTGTCTGTTTGCTGATGTGCTGTTTTGGGGCTGGAGCTCCGAGAAGAGTAAGTCATTTTCCCAGTCCACGGCGGCAGCGAGTGTTGAATTTTGAGAGGTTTTCAGAGGGGTTTGGGGCCACGTGGCCGTGTCTGACTGCTCTCCAGCCACAGCCTCTCGGGCTCTCACGGTGTGCGACGGCTGCGGCAGAGGACCCTACGTGTCGCTGCTCCTGGCTGACAGCGAAGGTCTGTGGCTGAGCCGTGGTAGCCACTGTCGTCACCCACACCGAGGCAACGGCCCCTGGGGCAGAAGGGGTGAGGGGCAGGTCCTGGGATGGGGCTTGGGAGCGAGCAGGTCAGAGAGGTCTGGGTTCTGGCAGAAACAAGAGTTTTATCTTTAGTATTGGGGTGGGGGTGCCTGCTCTGGGCCGCCGGCTGCACAGAGGTGGACAGAGGGCCCCGGGGCTTCTGCCACACGTCTGGGGGGCATGGGACCCCACGCTGCTTGCCTTGCGCAGGCCCCTCTGCCCGGAGTCTCTCGCAGGCAGGGGGGAGGGGCAGGACCCAAGAAACAGAAGCACCCTGGCTCCTGGGTCTGCCCGAGGACACCCTGGAGGGGGTCCCCTAGAGATTCCCATGAGACCCTTTCCGTGCCCTCCCCCAAGCGATGTTTAAGAACCTTTAGGAGGAGAAACAGATTTCCTTCCATGCTGAACCCCATTAACATGTGACCGTCCCTGGGGAGGTCAGGGGCTCGCAGCTGCATGAAGGGCATAAGGCACAGGGCTTGGAAAGAGGGTCCTGGCCGGGGCCACGCGGGGAGAAGCTGCAGCCCTGGCCTCCGCTGTCTGGGGTTGCTGTCCCCGGGGCCATCCCTCCTCCGCTCCTGCCCAGCTCTACCTTCCTGCTGAGGAGGCTGGTGTTGACACGCTTCTCCACACCATTTCCCCGATGGGCAGGACGGCTGTGATGTGGGAGGGCAGGCGACACACCCGTGGTGAGCGGGCCAGCACCCTCATGGGCGGTGCGGACCCAACCTGGTTCATGGGCACCTGTTTCCTCCCCCCTTCAGAAAAGCGTCATCGAGATATAATTCACACATTTAATGTGTTAAACTCTGTGAATGTTAGCGGTTGGCGGGTACGCCACTGTCACCGGAGCCAAGTGGAGGACGTTTCCACCCTGTCAGCCAGAAACCTGCGCAGTCAGTCCTCGGGCCCCCGTCCCCCATCTGCAGCCCCAGGCGCCGCGATCAACTTTAGGTCTGGACCGCAGTGTGCCCGGTTCCTGTCACTCAGGCTCAGCTGCTCTGTGGCCGTGTCAGGACAACGTTGCTTTATGGCTGAGTCGCGCTCTGGCAAACGGATGGGCCACTGTGTGTACCATCATCAGTGATGGGCACGGTGGCCATTGCCGCCTGGGGCGTGGGTGAACAGGGCTGCTGTGGATATTCAAAGACCCATGTTTTCATGGCTAGGAGTGGGACGGCCGAGTCCACGGCAATCCTTGACAGAGCCGCCAGCCTATTTCCCAGAGCAGCTGTGCCACCCCGTGTCCCCAGCTGCCGCGCACGAAGGCTCCGGGCTCTTCAAGCCGGCTGACACACGGGCTCAGCTGTCTGGTGGGCATGATGTGGGATCTCGTAGATTCCTTGATCACTGGTGACCTGGGGCCTCCCTTCATGGGCTCAGGGCCTTTTCTCTGTGCAAACGGCCGTTCACATCCTCGGCTGATTTTTAAGTTGGTGACTTGTCAGAGTCCTTGACATGTTCCCACCCAAGCCCCTCGTCACCCTTGAAAGACACGTGACCTGCAAACATTCGCTCCTGTCTGTGGGCTCTCTTCCCCTTCACGACGGTCGCCTTGGAGACACAGGATTTGCGGTTTCGGTGCAGCCCGGTTTGAGTGTCTCTCTTCCGTTGTTCGTGCTCTCGGTGCCATTTCTTTCTTTCTTCCTCTCTTTCTCTCTTAAAGTTTCATTTATTGAGAGAGTGAGCGAGCATGGGTGGGTGGGGCAGAGACAGAGGGAGGGAGAGTCTCCAGCAGACTGGGGGCTGAGCACAGAGCCCAGTGCGGGGCTCCCCCTCCCAGCTGGGAAGATCGTGACCCGAGCCCAAACCAAGAGTCAGACACTTAGCTGACTCCGTCACCCAGGTGCCCCCGCTGGTGCCATTTCTAAGAATCCCACGGCAGCTCTGAGATCATGAAGACCCACCCCATGCTTTCTGAGTTTCGTCACTTACATGTAAGTCTTTGGTCCGTGTTGAGTGAATAAACATTCACCTTCAAACATTCACATCCACACCCCACCTTCGTGTGGCCGCTCCCTTGGGGGGAGTCCGGCTTCTCCCCATTGAATGGGTCTCGACGAGCTTGGTGGTCGCCTCTTGGCCACACGTGTGTGCATCTGCTGTTGGGCTCTCGGTTCCGTCCTTTCCGTCCACAGGTCGGTCTGTCTGTCCGTGCGCAGTGTCTCACTGCTGCTTTGTAGTGGGTCTTGAAATCAGAACACGAGTCTTCTGCTCTGTTTCTCTTTTTCGGGATTGTTCTGGTCATTCTCTGTGCGATTTCATGTGAGTTTTCCAACCAGCTCGCCCTTTCCTGCAGCAAGGTCAGCTGGGGTTCTGACAGGGATTGTGCCCGATCTACAGGTCACTTTACAGGGTGTCGCCGGCGTACCGATGCTATGTGTCCTGACCCGTGAATGTGGGACGTGTTCCTGTGTCTTCTGGATCCATTTCATTTCCCTCAACAATGCTCTGTTGTGTTAAGAGTCTGTTTTGTGCTTCTTTTGCTAAGTGTTTTCCTCAGTGTTTTGTCCTTTCGGAGGTTATCATGAACAGAATTTTCTCCCTAACGTCGCGCTCGGATGGCGCGTGTGTGAAAATGCAGTAGATTCTCCGTGTCGCTCTTGTATCCTGTAGCTGGTGGGACTCATTCTCTTGCTCTGACAGATTCCAGGGGCTTCCTCAGGACTCTGCGTCCATCAGGTCATGTTACCTGGAAGTAGAGGTAGTTTCACTTCCTCTTTCCCATCTGGATGCTGGAGGCCTGATTCAGGGCTCCAGTCAGAGGACAGCAGTGAGGGGCCCTCTTGCCTGCAGGCGTCCCTGCGCACCAGACCCGAACCTTCAGAGGACTGTGACGCTGGGACCGTCTCGGTTCTCCTTGTCAGGAAGAAGCCCTCCAGGCTGACTTCGTAGGACGCGAGTACCCGCGGACTCTGTACTTCCTGCTGATGCTGACTGAAACCTGTGTCCACCACTAGGAGCCGTGTGACCCGGGGGCGCTGACTGGGCCCTTTTGGGCCCCGGTTTCCTCATTCCCGGGGCTGCTGGGAGCACCCAACACAGTGCTGGCCCAGAGCAGGTGTCCCACCACGGTGGCCACAGTCAGACCCGGTTCTCAGGCACCCAGGCCTCCAGGGCATTTGGGTTCCCGAGCGGTAAACGGCCGACAGAACGCATTTCATGTGCGCCCAGGTAGGTGAGGGAGCTTTCTTCTTCCTGATTCTTTTCACTTTCCTCCGATAGACATTTTAAGCATCTGCAAAAGTAGGCAGAGGACGTAAGTGAACCTCGTGGTCATCTCGGCCCCACCCCTTCCTTCCCTTCCCATTCTGTGTGGAGCAAATACCAGACATAGTACTGTTTCATCTATAAATAGTTCACTCTGTCGGAAGGTTCGGGGTAGAATCTGGGAGCGTGGCCTTGCCGTCACCTCTGCCCGCCTCTAGTGAGTCTCCTGCGATGTCTTAAGAATGCCCAGAATGAGCCAACTTTTCATATTTTTCTATTAATGGCGAGTTACTGCCTTCTCCTGCCCTGGACAGATGCACGAGTCATCAATTTCACTGCCTGCTCTGCCGTCCACACGGCCCCAGAGCCGGGAGGACACTCCAGGGACCGACAGCGCATGCGAACCACCTAGTCTGTCCCTGTACGTGTGAGACCCACGCAGACACGCACAGACACAGACACACGCAGACACAGGCAGACACACAGACACACATAGACACACAGGCACAGACGCACAGACACACGCAGACACAGGCAGACACACAGACACACGCAGACACACAGATGCACACAGACACACAGACACACACAGACACACACACAGACACGGCAACTCTCCTGGGACCTGGTGTAAAGTCCACGGAACCTACCGGGCTGCTGGGAGTCGACATGCAGAGAAATGTCTCCTGCCGTGAGTTAGGACCCCAGGCGGCCTTTGTTCGGTCCAGGGGAGCTAGTCTTGCTGTGTCGTGTGATGGGGCCCTGGCTCTGTCCCCCACCATCCTTCACCTCTTCTGCTTCGGGTCTGGACAACGCGAGACCCTCACCAGCCTTACTGGGGGGCGTCCAGCCCCTTAGCTCCGCACACAAAAGCCGAGACAGCGGGGTCCCCAGGACCAGCCTGGGACACCCTTTGCGGCACTGAGGAGCCCGAACATGGACATGGGAAGGTGCCCGGGGGCGGTGGAGGGTGGACCCTCCCTGCAGCGTCTGACTGGCCCTCGGCCCCACTCCCGGCACGGGAACGCGCAGCTCCTTCACCCTTCTCCTCTCCGACTCCTTGGGCCGTGCCGGTGCGGGGGGGGGTTGAAGGACAAGGGTGACCACTTCTTCCGGGCAGAGACGCCACTACCTACACCCTCCAGAAGTCTGGTTCGTGTTGGGAGGAGGGCAGGCATGCGGGGTGGATGGAGAAGCTGCAGGAGCTGCCCCGACCCCCACCACGGGCCCCACGGAGGCTTGTGATGGGAAAGTAGGTCCAGCTCTGGTTTTGAAGCCCGGGAGCTGAGGCCTGGGACCGTAGGAGCCTGCTTCACAGCAGCCGTGATCACGTGAGGACTGTTCTGGATGGGGGCTGCCCACCTGGAGCTCCGCCGGGGGCCACCTGCCAGGCCCCACCCCGTCACCCACCTCTGTCCCGCCTGCACGGCCTCCTTCCTTTCTGCACAGCACTGGCGGCAGGGGTAGGGTGCGGAGAGCCATGCAGGGGCTGCGTGCGTCGTGTGCTGGGGCAGCACGTGCCGCTCTAGAGGGAGCGTCCTGCGACCCTTAGTTTTCCTGCGTCCTCCGTGACTCCCACTCGCTGGTCTTGTGAGCCAACATCCTGGGGCCGCTCATCCCGCCGACCATACCGGGTGCTCCTGGGTGTCCGTTTCCACGGGTTCGTGCTCACAAAGGGGCTGGAATTTGTTTCCGCTGCCATGTATCCCCATGACGCCTGCCTGGGAAATCTGAGTGGTTTCTGGACGGGTGCAAATATGTCCCCGTTTAGAAAGGGCCTGGGAACCTTCTGCTGGAGAGCCATAGCCAGTGTGTTGTGACTGCCCGGCCACAGAGAGCAAGGGACACCTGCAGCTTCAGCGAGTGTCAGGGGACGCTGGGCTCGCGGCCGCGTTGTAGGAACAGAAATGACTGATTTCACCTCAAAGCAGTCACACCGGCAGGAACGGCCACTGCTGCTCAGAGGGCATTGGTCTCCCTCGTGCGTCCTCTGTCCTGTGCGGGGACCACCGCTTCTCTCCCTGTGCACAGCTGGCTGGGCACTGGGACGGGCTCTGGTCTCCATGGCAGATAGGGCACCCGGCGGGGGCTGCGCAGGGAGCGGCGGTGAAGGCCAGAGGCTCAGGAGGGCTGGTCCCGAGGCTGGGACTGGGGGTCGGAAGTGCCGAGTGGGCTGGAGCTGGAAGGTGAGCTCGCCGTGTGGACTCGTCCCCTGGGGCTGCGTGTGCCCGGGCTCTGCCCCCAGCGCGGGTCCCGTCGGTCTTACCTCGGCCCCGTCTGCAGACCCGCTCGTGTCTCCCCTGCGGTTCCCAAGGCCGACTCTGTCTCACTTTGTGGGAGATCCGCGGTTTCCTCTCGCCCCGTGCGGGTGATTTCTGCTTCCAGGAATCGGATCGTCTCCGTGGCCACAGTTGTTGGCACAATAGTTCCCCACCTCTTCTTATAACCCTTGTAATTTCTGTAAAGTTGATAACGATGTTCCCAAGTTCACTTCTGATTTTAGTCATCTGGTTTTTGGTTCCTGTCCTCTGAGTTCAGCTACAGACGTGGCAGCTTTGTTGATGTTTTCAAAGAGGCGACTTCCGGGAAGGCTGGTTGTCGTCGGTTTCCCTCTCTGTGCTTCCTCTCCGCGCTGATCTCTGCCCTTTCCGCGGCTGGCTGGGAGCTGGCGTCCGGGGCCTGACCAGAGCCGCCTGCTTCGTCCATGTGTTTGCAGCCAAGAGTCCCGCCGACCTGCGGCTGCTCCCCGAGCACTTGATTTCAACCCGTTCACCTCAGCCCGGGCATGGCCTCTCTGCCGACGTCTTCTTTGACCCACTGGTTGTTTAAGGTTGTGATGTTGGGTTTCCACACATCTGCGGATTTTCCATTTTTCCACCCATGGTTGATTTCCAGCCCCGTCCTTGTGGTTGGAAACAGGAAGATGTGGACGGCGGGAGCGTGGGTGGCCTGCGGCCTGGGGGGGTCACAGGGGAGGCAGGGTGGTCCATGTGGTGACGTGCACCAGGGCGAGGCTCAGGGCCCCAGGGTCCCCAGCAGGGGGACTCCAATCGCAGAGGGGTAGATGGTACAAAGGTGACGAGGGACGCACGGGGACGAGGGACACCCTGTGAGGGACGGCCCAGGAATCCCGGCCCCTGCTTTGGGGTGTCAGGAGCCCGCGGGCTCCCTAGTGAGGGCCTGGTGACTTCCTCCTTGGCAGACCATGTCCCTGCCAGCTTAGTCCACGTAGTGCCCCAGGCGGTGGACTGAGCCCCTGCACCTGCGCTGGGGGCCATCTGCCCCTTCTGATTAACCCCCTTCTGTCGGCGCGGATGTCTCCCTGAGCCCCGTGGCCTGACCGCTGTGCCAGGCCTGTGTCCCGACCGCTGTGCCAGGCCTGTGTCCCGACCGCTGTGCCAGGCCTGTGTCCC
>NW_019154099.1:63151051-63155864 GCF_002288905.1 Enhydra lutris kenyoni
CTACAGGTATCACCTGCAGACCAGCCTCTTGCTCCACACCAGTTCCCACCCTGGTCTTCACTTGCCGGGGTCATCGTCCCGGGGGTTAGCCGAGCCCTCCCACCTGCTCCCTTCCACCCCCTGCAAATAGAGGGCTCTTAGGCCCCAAGGCCGGCCTTCACAGACCCTCCTGAGAGCGCCGCTGGCCCAGCAAGACCTGACCCCATGGCATCCCTGGGTGTGTCTCGTGCCCCGGACAAGAGGCCTGTCCACGACAGGTGACAAGCTCGCACCCACTTTTTTCTCTTTCTCCCGCATTATCAACACGACTTTATCCACTGGTGTTCGGTTTTCAGTCTGGCTTCCCTGTTGTCATGTAAACTGTGCAAGCCCAGAGCTGCCCTTCCCCTCTTCCAGGTGGGGGAACCGGGGTGGTGAGGCCCGTCTCCCCTGTCCTCCCGGGCTCGTGGCCCCGTGCTGAGTGTTTACCTCTGTCCTTGTGGGCTCGGGGCCCCCGTGCCGAGTGCTTGTGCAGTGGCCCCATGTGGTGTGGAGCGCGATGCTGGTCGGGGCAGTGACTTTGTGAGGGCAGTGGGCGAAAGGTGGGGCCAGTCGAAGCTGATGAGAGCCTTCAAGGGACGGGGCAGTTTGTGGGAGAGCTGACCAGAGGTGTCTGCTGGCGGACAGCCGAGGGCAGCCACACACGGCCAAGGGTGCCCTGCATGTTCTCGGTGGAACTGGGCAGAGATGTCGTGGGAGGTCACTGAGCCACCGCGGGGTCACAGCCGGTCCCATGGCAGGACGTGGAGTGTGGCCTCCTCCGGGGGCTGCTGAGTCTGTACAAGAGGAACTCGCTGGGGAGTTGGCGATGCCCGTGGTGATATGTAGCGGCTGCCAGTGGTCAGGCGCGGGCCGCTTCTGAAAGCTTCTCAGACAAGTGGCCAGTGTTTGGTGGATGTACTGGCCGGCACCTGAGCCCAGTGTGGGAGCACGAGGTGGGGGCACCCACTTCCGACGAGGGCCCAGCGGCCAGGCTGTCCCCAGACCCCACCGGACTCTAGGAGTGTTGTCACTGGGGACAGTCCGGCTTCTTGAGGACCCCAGAGTGGCCTGGGGGATGGTTGGGGCTGAGGGATGCAGACGCAGAAGCGGGGAGGATGCCACGGGAAGAGAGTTGACGCCGTGGCTGTGTGGCCTGTGTAGTCCAGGGTGTCCCCCTTCCGAGACCACAGCTGCTTGGGAGGCCCGGTGGAGGGCATGGGGCTGTGTCCCAAGCTCCTGAAATTGCAGGGAGGCTGGCCTACCCTGCAGATGACCATAAGGTCATAGCTGTCAGGACGTGATGGACACACGTGCTCACGGCCTGTGAGCTCGAAGGAGACACTGTTCATGCTCAGGCTCCTGGCCGGGGACTAGCCCCAAGGGACGTGGTGACCCCTTTCCGACGGGGTCTGTCGCTGGGAGCAGCAAAGCTGCCCCCGGAGCAGGAGCCAGGGATGGGGCCCAATGCTGAACGGGGCTGGGCCGCCTCGGGTTTCGGGCCAGTAGGAGGAGATCAGCCTGTCCTCCCTGAAGGCCTGAGCTGGGCAAGGCCAGGCCATATCGCTCGGGGACCAGCCGGGCAGGCAGAGCAGGAAGCTCGAGGGCCCAGCCGTCAAAGTAGGTGCTTTTCATTCATTCATTTATGTATTTTGGGAAACGAGGTGCCTGGCCTCCCTCCCAGGAAACTTGGAAACTGCCGGCTGTTTCTTTTTTGATGTTTTAATGCACTTTTTCACAACAGCAATGCGAACACAGGGAAGTCTGGTGCTGGGTAACTTCTGCAGACGACGTGCCAGGGACTTTCCCAACCTGATCACTGTGTGCAGGAGTTTCCCAAGGATGAAGCCATGGGGCTTCCCCGTCCCACCAGGACGAAGGAGGCACTCCTGCCTCTGGCCACCTTGCAGGGTCAGCGGGGCGACGGCGCAGCCCCCCCCCCCCCCCGCGCCATGGTCCTCACGGGCCCCCTGCTGGGTGGGCAGCCCTTGTGCGGGCAGACGGCCTGGTTGTTGTGATGAAGCTGTTTGCAGGAGAGCTGGTTTGGGCACCGCCCTGGGCCACGGTTTCACAGTTCTTTGTTGTTTGGAGGAACAGTGGGCAGTGCTTTCTGCACGCCCCGCTCCCCAGCGCCCCCCGCTCCCCCGCCATGGGGCCTTCAGTCAGTTCGTCATGGACTGTCAGCAATGTTGGACTGTGGGGACGAGCCGGCGACCTCGGCTCCCTCACGTCTTCGACAGAGTCCAAGGATGCGCTCCGGAAGGGCCTGTTCGGGCAAGAGTGAGTCGGGGCCAGCACCTCTGTCTCCAGATGGGGAAACTGAGGACCGGACAGTCACCAGCTCACCGGCCCTTGCGAAGTCAGGGGACCACTTCCCCTGGTGCTGGCGGGGCTGGGGTCCAGGGCGAGCCACAGAGCTGGTCATCGCCCCGGCCCCTGAGTGGCCTTCCCGCCCCCGCTCTGTGCCCTGGAGGGTCAAGCAGGTGGCATTTCACACTGGCTGCCTGGGCTTTGTTGGACAAATAAATAATTCAGGCTGACAAGGGTGAAGAGGGCGCAGGCCCCGTGCAGCAGCGGCCGGTGGCCTGACTCCCGCCTGAAACCGCCCGTGCCACAGCAGGGCAAACGCACGGACAACCTGGGGAAGCAGCCCCGAGCCCACGTCCAGGCTGAGAGCCAGAGAGCCGCTCGCCGACGCTGCGGCCTGGTCCCCCCGACGCCGCGGCCTGGTCCCCCCGACGCCGCGGCCTGGTCCCCCCGACGCCGCGGCCTGGTCCCGCCGACGCCGCGGCCTGGTCCCCCCGACGCCGCGGCCTGATCCCGCCGACGCCGCGGCCTGGTCCCCCCAACGCCGTGGCCTGGTCCCAGCTCTGCCGTTCTCGCTCGCTTGAGGCGCAGCCCTGGACCCAGTCCACGCACACACCCGCCGGCTGGTGTGGGAGCCGTGCTCGCTGAGGGGTGACCGGCCAGGGCTGGGCTGCGGTGCTGGTGGCGTGAGTACTGCGGAGCTGCAGGCATGACCGGGGGTTCTTCACACCGTTTGTGCTCCTTGTTTCGGTCCATTTAAAATTATTCCACAAAACGTTCTAAGAGTTTACAGAAATGTCCAACAAATGCAAGAAAAGGTTCCCAGCCGCGTGGAAATGCAAGTGGAAATCCAGCGACCTGCTCGCCCTCTAATGGCAGCATCCGAACGGGTACTAAGAGGAAGCATCTTTTGGTTTGGGGACACCGGTGCTAGACAGTTGGAGTAAAAACTGGCAGAGCCTCTTTTATGGACAAGTGCCCCTTCTCCGACGCCGAGGTGCAAAGACCCGGTGTGTCCTCCCTGAACGGGTGGGGTCTTGTGGGTTCCGGGCCCGTCCTGCGGAGAGTCCCTCACGGAAAACCAGCTATGGATGCGGAATGTACTCAGGGTCTTTGTCACAGAGTTTGTAATCGCACAAAATTGCAGACCATTTAATAATCTGTGTATTCATGGGGCGCGTGCGGAGGACCCCGGCACCAGAAGGTCCCCATCTACAACGTGGAAGAACTGGAAAGAATGCAGCCCCCTGGGTCAGCTGAGTTGGGCAGGGGTGTGTGGGGGAGAGAGGCCCTCAGCCCCCTGGGTCAGCTGAGTCGGGGCAGGGGTGTGTGGGGGAGAGAGGCCCCCAGCCCCCTGGGTCGGCTGAGTCGGGCAGGGGTGTGTGGGGGAGAGGCCGGAAGGCCGGTGGCAGGGGCTTTGGACAGTGTGTGCCGGCAGCCTGGTTGTCGGGAGCATGTGACGTCCACCCGCTTCTCTGTCCTCTGCCCCAGCTGGTCGCGGCCATCGTGTTCGTCAGCTTCGGCGTGGTGGCAGCCTTCTGTTGCGCCATCGTGGACGGCGTGTTCGTGGCCCGGCACATAGTGAGTTTTTCCTCCATTTTATTCTCCATGGCTGTTGGGGGCTTAAAAACGTCCACAGAATCACAATGTCACCTGTGGATCTCAGCCCACGGACCTTTCGGCTCCTCCCTCTGCTGGTTTGCCAAAGGCCGTCTCTGCTTCTCTGGCTTTTCCTCATTCCCTGCAAAGCGGACCCAGCACACGCGCACACACACGAGTGTGCACACACAGGCACAGTCACATGCACACGACTCACGGGCACACACAGTGCATCATGTCCTTGTGTGTTTCCCACGCACACGGGCTCGTACACGCACTCACAGGCATGCACACGCGCACACAGTGTATGCTGTGCACACACTCACAGACACAGGCACACACTCATCTGTGCGCACACCGTGCACGCTCACACCGTGCATGCACACGCGCACACAGGCACACTCGTAATACTGTGCAGGCGTACGTTCAAGCACACACGAGCACACACACGCTCATGTGCATGCGCGTCCGCACTGACACATGTGTGCGTCCGGACACACCGGCACACACGCATGCACACACCACACACGTGCGCACGTGCGCACTGACACGCATGGCATCTCGTCCCCATTTCGGCTCCCTGCGTGACACTCTGACGCCTCTGCCCGAGCACGTGGGTCTCGTTTGTGTCTCAAGAGATCGTGGCAGTGTTTTGTCTCTGGTGCGGTGGCTGTGAGACCCTTTCCCTCCACTTCCTGTCACAGCAGGAGGCCCAAGCTGAAGTGTCCGTCAGTGTCCCTTACGGCAGAGAAGCCCGGGTGCTTGCTGTGGAACTGTGGCTCCCACCTGGCCACGGCTCAGAGCCCCGGCTCACGTTGTTGGTGACGAGGCTCACGTTGTTGGTGACGAGGCTCACGTTGTTGGTGACGAGGCTCACGTTGTTGGTGAC
>NW_019154099.1:63155874-63202431 GCF_002288905.1 Enhydra lutris kenyoni
ATCAGGTTCCAAGGGAAAGAGAAGTCAGAGCCGTGAGGACAATGAACGTGGCAGTGTTAGAGCCGCGAGAGTCGGCCCGGGCGGCCTGGCGAAGGCACACGGCCAGCGGTTGTCAGGCTAGGTAGGATCCTTCTGAGACCTTCCGGCCTGTTTACGAGAGCTTTGCTGTAATGTCCGGAAACGGCTCTTGTTTCAAACCGACCTGTCCTTGGCCCGCGTTTCTCCTGAAACCAGAGGCCGGTCACGTGCGACCGCTTTGACTTTGGCTGCTGGACACGGGAGCCGGCGGGCTGGTGTGGCTTGGCCCCTGCTGTCCACCAGGCGAGCCCTGTCGACCTCCCAGTGTCGTGTCTGCTGAAGGACAGCAAGCTGCCAGCCGCTCCCCGAGGCCCCGTGACAGACGCCTACAGCCTGAGGAGCGCTGGGCGGGGAGCAGACAGACATCGCGTTCCTGCTCCCCTGGGCTCCGAGCTCACCAGTGAGCACCCCTCTCGGCCACGGCGTTGGGATTGTGCCCCCACAGAGGGCTCTGTCCCCACAAATCCTCGTGTGGAAACCTGGCCCCCAGGTGACAGTGGGGGCACAGCCTTTGGGAGGTCACGGGGTGGGGCCTTTGTGAAGGGACTTCCTCCTCCTCGCGGGTGAGCCCTGCCGTCCCCGAACCCCAGATCGGACGGCCCCTGACCTTGGACTTCCAGCTGCCAGAGTGTGAGGAGCAGATGTGTGGTGCCCACTAACCCCCAGGTTAGGCGAGCTCCGTGGCAGCGGGCTGCATGGATGGAGAGTGGGGTGTTGCCTGGGGTCCCCTGGCCGAGCAAGGCCCCTGGGGGTGGGGAGGGCGCCCATCCTCCGCTTCAGCGCCCTGTGGCTTGTGCCTCTGCCAACAGGTGCAGGTGGGGGAAGGGCCTCCCAGGAGAGCCCCGGCCTGCAGACGTGGCTGGGTGCCTGCGGGGCTCACACGTGGCCCCGGGCCTGGGGGTGCTGCCGGCGTCTGGAAGGGGTGAGGCCAGAACCCGGCTGCAGCCCCAGAGTTGCCCCCTGCGTTCCCGTTTGCTGGGTGCTTGCACTGACAGCTTTAGGTGTTTCTGTCTACTTTGTCCCAGACTTCTGCTTCTCAGTGTCTGCTCCTGGGGAGATCACTTGAGCTGCGAGGCCTGGCCGGTGTTTGCTGTCATGGTTCTGGGGCACTTTCCTCGCGCGATCCGGATCTGATTCCCACCCCAAGTCTGTGGCTGACGTCAGCGGCCAGCAGCACTTGGCGGGTCTCCCCAAGGCGGGTCTCCCTGAGCCGGGCACCGAGGTGGGGGAAGGGCCTGCGTGTCGGGGCTCAGACTATGCCGCTGGGGTGCTTGTTCTGAGTCCTTCTCAGGAGGAGCCCCCCAGCTGTGTGCCCCTGGGATGCTGCTGTGAGGACGGGTGTGCAGTGTTAGCAGACTGACCTGGAGGTCAGTGGACGGGATGCCTGTGCGACCCCTCGAGGCCCCGCCTAAAGCCGGGTGGGGGACCAGAGGGGCTGGCCGGTGGGAACAGCACCGGGCAACTCCGGGCCGCGCGTCTGCCGCACAGGCCCATTCCTCTCCCAGCAGAGGTGGAGCGCGACCCGCCGGTCAGTGCAGGTCCTGAGCACAGCCGTCAAGGTCAGCTGACACTTCACTTTCCCCACCAAACCGAGTCGAGGCAGTTCCCGGCGCACAGAAAACAGCTTCTCAGAAGTTAAGTCCCCCAGGCTCCCGCCCGTCCGCTCAGGGACGAGCCAGTCAGAGAGCTTAGGAATGTCGAGGAGCCTGAATGCCTCACGTGGGGCGTCCGCCGTGGGCAGAGTGGGGAGCGGTGACCGGCCTGGCCGCACACTGGGGCCAGCTGGTCCCTCTCTTCCAGGGAAGCGTCTCCCAGACGAACGAGCCTTGTTCAGAACGTCATCCTGCTGCAAAGAGGGTGCGCGGTGGTTTTCCCTTGTGCGTCAGGGGCTCGGGGTGGGGGCGTCTGTTCCACTCAGGCTCCGAGGGCACAGCTGACGCAGCAGAGAACAGTGTCCCTCGTGGGGCGAGGGCAGGCAGGCTCTTCTTAGGGGGCTTTGAGCAGAGCCTGGGGGGCAGAGCCCACCCTTCCCACCAGAGCCCAGCAATCTGGTCCGCAGACCTTTGTGGCTCCGTGGGGCCTCTCTGCCCACTGAGACGGACACTGCCGTGCTCGAGGCCTCAGAGCTTATATGCGGAAGGGTTCCAAGTGCTCTTTTCCTCTAAAAATGCACACTTGACATATTTTGAGAAGAAAACAGGATGATCCCCCTGTGGTTTGGGGGCTCCCCCCGTGCCAGGAAGGACAGGCAATCCCTAGAGGCCGTCACCTCGCCCTGTGACCCAAGCTGCTGGCAGAAGGAGACCCGCACTCAGCCCTGGTGGGGACAGGCCCAGAGTCCCACGGGCGAAAGGAGGTGAAGCCTGACGGCAGTGAGATGTCCAGGCAGTGACTTGAGTCACCTGCCTGAGTGATGACGTGGAAGTGTTGTCACCGCCCTACACGGAGCCTTCGAGCACGTCTGTACCCGGCGTGGAGGCGCTGAGGCAGGGCTTACAAATAAAGGCAAAGAAAGCAGAAGTTCAGGAGTGAGTCGTCTGAGCCGTGCTCCCGCAGGGGGACCTGCTGGTTCTCCTGAACCCACCCCCTCGCAGAACTCCCCCCTTCCCGAGGAAGACACTCTTCAGGTGCTGACGCTGGGGACGGGTGGCATGTCCCCACCGGAGGTCAAGTGCTGGGGACATTCTTTGTCTCCCACTCGTCCTTAGTTGACAGGACGCCCAAGGGCGTCCGATCCCTGGGACAGTTTTCCCGCAGCGAGGACCCGCGGGCCTTCAGCCTTCCTGCCTCGGCACAGCGCCGTCGGAAGAGGCTGCCTGGACTCGGGAAGGGGAAGGTCTTGGGTCGGAGCCCGTGCACCTCCGGGCAGCCGGCAAGCCTCAGACTGTCGCCTGGAGCCCGTGTGAGGGCCCGTGGCCGGGGAGTCCAGGAGTCCGGGGAAGTTCGAGGGGAGCGGTCGGGCTTTTCGGTCAGAGGAACCCAGGCAGAGTGCGAGCTTGGGCCGGTTTCCTGCTTACAGTGGGGTGACATTCCTTCCCTGGGGTGTGGTGGCCTGGACTCACGCAGGCCTTTTAGGGTCTGTCGAGTCAGGGAAACCCTGTTCTTGACGTTGAAATGAGGTGTGGACTTTGGTGACCCGCAGGGAGTCTGGTCAGAGAGCTTCCCGAGCCCGACAGAGCCGGCAATAGCAGGATTCTCCCGAGACGTGGTGACATGGTGTTTGAAGACAGGGTCTCTTCGCTGGGCCCCAGGTCCTGCCTGGCTGGTGACAGGGGAGAGGTAGGGGCTTGGGGAGCGTGGACGGGGTCGGGCACGGGGCCTGACACTCCTCCCCTTGTTCATCCAGAAGGGAGTTCCAGGAGAGGGCGCGGTGGCTCTGGGTTCCCAGCCGGAGGACCAGCCTCCGGGGGCGGAATCAGTGGGGGAGCAGGGGCCTGGCGCCCCATTTCTGCCCTGAGAAGGCAAAGCCATCAGTACGTCCCTAAGGCTCCAACACGTCCTGCGTAAACTTGAATGCTTCTTAGGTCTTTAAAAAGGGCACCTGGTGTTAATCTGAGGCTGATCGAGTTTGCCTATTCTTTCCACTTTTCCGTAAGTTTGCAGTTATTTCCGAATAAAAGGTTTAAAATGCTAGGACCGAGCGCATGGCTTCCCTCTCCCTGATCAGGGGTTCGCAGTGAGTGCTGGAGACATTGTGGGCCCAGCCCCTGGGTTCTGCTGCCTCCAGAGCTCAGGCCCCCCCAGACGCCGAGGGGTCCCGCCGCGCCGGCCCGCACGCGCATCCTTGCACTCTCCTTCCGTCCTGGGCTTGGTTTTGGCTGTCCTCTGACTGCAGGTGGCCGGTGTCCTCAGGGCAGGCCCATCTGTCCCATGCGGGGCGTGTGCATCGGCGTGGGGGGGGGGTGTGTGTCACAGATGTGGGTCTGAAGCCGCGGGGTTTGGCGTGTTCACTCGGGGGCCAGGGTGACTGTCCAACAGACGATAGAATCAACTGACCAAAGGCTCTTTCCCACAAACTTGTCACCGGCTGTTAGCACTTCCCAAAATCATGATTTTAAGATGCCAACAACCTGGGGACAAAATGTGGGACACCAGGCTGCGGGAGCACAGGCCCCAGGGTGCAGGGTGTGGAGCCAGACATGGAGCCAAGGCCCAGGGTCACCCCAGATGGCGGGGCTCAGGCAGGGCTCATCCCGGCCTCTGGACCACCGGGCCTGCAGGCTGGACGCCCCTTCCTGTGGCCTGGCCCCTCTGGGCCAAACAAATCCCTCGGGACGGGGACAGCACGGCGGGGCCTCGAGGGCTGTACCTGGGTCCGCCGGGCACTGGCTCCCTTCCCCGGCCAGTCCGGCCTTGAGCCTTCAGTCCTGTGTCTGCGGCTCCCGGCCTCGGCTCCGGCTCCCCTCTCCCGGCTGCCGGCTGCGCTCGCTCTGGCTTCTGAGCAGACACCGAAGGGCTTGGGTCGGGCAGGCAGCCTTGGGACCCCCGGCTTCGAGGTTTGCCCTGTCAGTGGGTGTTTGCCCAGCTCGCCTCCTGCTCAGCACATCAGAGAGAAATTTCCTTCAAAGCCACTTGTTCTGAAGTGGGGGGGGGGGTCCCCTCCATCCCGCGCTGCAGGAGCCACAAGGGAAGGCCCTCCCTCCGCGCCTGTTTCCTTTCTCAGACGAGCAGGATCTGTGGACGGGGCTTGTCCTTGCAGGCGAGGCGTGACAGTCACCCGCGATCACTCCAGGCTCCCTCCTTCCCAGCTGGCTGGGCAGCTGGCGACGCAGAGCATGAGCCCCCGGGACTCAGAAGGTCGTTCCTGGCAGGAGATGGTCAGAAAGCCTGATTGCTACCCCGCAGGGCCTTCAGGCAGATCCTCTGGGCTGTGGGACTCGTGGTTCTGGTTTATCATGAGAGACACGGGAGTAATGGGGTCGGGGTGGACTTGTGGCTAAGAGAGCAGCTTTGCGGTTGGGACTGACCACGCTGCACAGACGGTGGGCGGCACGGTGCCCTCTTCCTCCTGGTGGCCACAGCTCCCCATTCACAACTGCTCTCCACACGTGCAACGGGCCAGGAGCAGCCGGCCTCTCTGGAAAGGGTCAGGGTCAGCACACTGGGCCTGTGGCCACCTGGCCTTGCCACAGCTACTTAGTCCCCCCGTTGCAGCACAAAAACGGCCACAGACCATATGTGACAAATGAGCATGGCTTTGTGTCAAGAAAACTTTATTTACAAACTCAGACGGTGGGCGGGACATGGCCCGAGGGCTCTGAGGCCAACCCCTGCAGGAGACACACAGACTTTTGATCCGAGTTTTAGGGACTTAGAGTCCGATATTAGTAAGTGTGGTGTCTTAATGTTCATTCATGTGGAACGGTTAAGAAATCAAGACCGTGTCGATGGTCTTTCTGCCCCTAGACTGGGGCTGACTGGGACTCTGAGCTCTCTCCACCCCCAGCAGAGACAGGAGTTAGCTCCCGAGAGACACCATCTCCAGGGTCATCGGAAATCCAGGTTGTGGGTCAGGTGAGACTAATGCCTGTTTTATTTAATTCAGACTATTAAGAAGTATTTCATCCTGATTGGACACTGAGGGTCAGACAGAAAATGAAACCAAGTCACCAGTGCTTCTGTGTCAGGAGAGGATTTACTGAAAAGTCAGTCTTACACCAATTCTTTGTCTCTCATGGCAGAGAGCGCCCAGCTGGCAGAATGTCCATGTCCCCAGAACGCGTGTGTGGTGGCCACTCTGCCCTGCGGTGGCATCAGGAGGCGGGCCAGCCCCTGGGAAGTGGTCAGGGTCAGATGGGTCACGAGGACGGAGGCCGCTGCGGTCGGATTATGTCTGGACAGAGAGAGACCAGAGCCCACTGTCTGCCGTGTGAGGAAAGCAGGAAGAGGCCGGCACCCTGTCTCAGGCCGCTGCTTGGGCTGCCGGGACGGCTGTCCATGGTTCAGGCCGACCCCTCTGTGTCACGTGTTACAGCGGCCATCAGGCCGATGTAGACGCAGTGGCGAGACGTCCCAGACGGAGCAGTGGGCGCTCCCACGGGGCTAGCCTCCGCCCGGGACAGGGTGGCGTGACGCCCAGTCAGAAGGGGTGTCTCCACGTGGTTATGGGCGTGAGGAAGGGCACCAGTGCAGCGGGACGAGAACCTTGATGTCAGCAGCATGGGTTCCGCCAGTGACCAGGTGGGACACAGACTGGAGCTTCCGGAACAAGGCCCCGGAGGGAGAGGCAGAGCGGAATCAGCAGGCGGGCGGCAAGGGCGCAGGGCGGTCGCCACGGGGACTCAGGGAACCTGCACACGGCGGCAGTGCCAGCCTCCCAGCGCCCGGCCCTGCACAGCCCTGTCGGCGGTCCTCCATCCGTCCTCACGGGCTGCGGGCTGTGCGCCACAGGAAGGTGGACTCCGGCTCAGCTCTGCCCGGAGCTGGTCTGGTAGGTGCGGTCACAGGTGGTTTCCTGTGCTCTGCTTAGGGCCCGGCCAGGATTGCGCTAGGAAATGGGAGCCATGGAGAATCAAAGTGACGGTCGACCCTTGGCCCTGCCATGTCCCCGGGGACGGGCACCGTGTCTAACCCGGGTGCCTTCCTTGTCTGGCACTGTGATGCTCTGATTCTCCGTGAAGGCTGGGCACAGACTAGTGGAGGGAACACGGAACAGGGCCGGAGGTGGTGGATGTATGTGTGGTAGTTGGTGGGCAGCCAGGCGGGGATGGTGGAGGGAGTGAGGGAGGGTGGAGGGAGGGAAGACTGGGTGATGGGGGAGGGTTGGCCGGGTCCATGAATTAATGAGTCCTTTTCTCTCCCTTCCCAGTAGAACACCTGTTTTGTTGTGCAGGGGGAGGGAGGAGGGACACGGTAGCCTGCAGGCCGGTGCTCCCTGGGGTCCTTCTGCTTCCCACCCCCTGCACGCTGGCCCAGCTGCTCTGGGAGGAGGCCCAGTGTGTCCTGCCCCACATCCCCCTCCCGGCCCACCCCAGCAGGCTTTGGTGTCCCTCCTTGAGGCTCCGAACCCCGGGGCAGATGGGTCTGACTTCCCCCCGGCCCCTCCTGACGGGGGACGCGACTGTATTCCACGCGTGTGTCTTGGTCCCTAGGAGCCCAGGCCCCTCACTGCGGGAAGATGCGAGTTCTTTGCCAGCGAGGCGGGGTACATGCGTGATGCCTACCAGACGGAGGTATGTGGGGCATGCCGGCGTGGGTGGCCTCACTCTGCAAGTCCGGACCCCACACGCTCTCTGTGCCCCCATCAGAATCAGAAGGCTTTTCCTCTAACATGCTTCCTGACCTGTGGGACACATTGAGCCTTGTGGCCCTGTGGCTGCCGGCTGCCTCCGGTGACACAGCAGTCCCGCAGCCCACCAGCGGGCTGGGTGCGGCTCTGCTCTCTGTCCTCACGACCTCGTCTGACCCCAATCACTGTCCACCAAACGATGGCTGCCTGGACCGCCCAGCTTGGCCGAGCAGGGTCCTCGAACTCTTCCAGCATGGGGGGCCTGCCACGCCCCCCAAACCACCACACCTGGAATGGGTGCGGGGAGGGGGAGGTCTGGAGACAAGGCTCAGGAAGTGGGGCTGCCTGACTGACCCGGGTGCCGTGGCCGGGTCCTGGCTCCCGGGGTGGCATCCCTACCCACTCTAGGGTGGGGGACGGTGGGTGCCTGACAAGGTCTCTCTCTCTGCCTGTAGGTCACCTGTCACTCCTCGAGTGGCTCGTGCCCCCTGAAGGTGAAGAGTGGCTCGTGCTACTGCTGTGAGCTCTACAGGTGCCAGAGGTGAGGGGCGGGGTCCATGCCCCCAGCCCCCTGCCCCCACCCCCGGCCCCGGCCCTGCAATCCACCACCTCCTCTGAGAGGAAGGGGAGTTGATTCCATCTCACAGATGAGAAACGGAGGCTCGCAAGGTTGTGTGGGGTGCAGGGAGGGCTGTGGCCTCCTGTCCCCTGGTCGTGGCTCTGTGGGAGCCAGGGCCCCAGAGTTTCTCGGGGATCCCTCCCGAGTTGGCTGGGGCTGGTCTGGCTGGCGAGAACACGGCCCTCTGGCCGGCTCTAGATGCTTCCCCTCCTGTCCTCTGTGGGCAGCGGAGGGCACGCTGCTCTGACAGGAGCTGGGAGAGCCTGCCAGGCTGCCGGCGACCTCCCTGCACTGTGGGGGCCTCCCCGGGACAGGCCCTGGGCACCGGTTAGGGTTCACAGCTGGTCGGCCTACATTCCAACCAGTGGGGACCTCAGGGATTGCTTCTTGGGGACCCCCCCAGAATGGTTGAAAACCCCACGGCTTTAAGCAGGAACCCCCTTCCCCCAAATGAGAGTCCCATCCCATTCCCAAACTCTATTGGGAGAAGCTGCACCGGCGTGGGGCACGGTTGCTGGCCTCCCCACCATGACCCCCATGCACGGAACCCCGCGGGCCAGTGCTGGGACAAACAGCCCTCCTGTGTTCATGGCTCAGCCACGAGACCTGGTGCCCTGAGGAGATCCGGTCATCACCCTTCTGCCTGGGTCTGGGTTTGGGGAGTGTGCTTGGCTGCTCCTTCCTGCTCAGAGGCCTGGGATCTTTCCCCGGAGGGATTTCTGGATGCCCTAGGGGACAGCCTTGCCCCCACAGCCCCAGGGAGCATCTGGGTTGGTTCCCGGGATGTGGTCCCCCCACTACAGCCCGGTCTGTGGGGTCTTCATGGCCGAGAGCTCAGCTTGCCGGATTCGGAGCTCACGCCGTGGCACACTGTGCCCCGCCCAGCTGGCCTGTCCCCTCCTTACTGGCGTGGGTGACACTTCCTTCTCCTTGGGCAGCACAGAGCACCCTCCCATCTACTACGAGTTCGTGGGCGTGCGCTCCTGCCCGGACGTGCTGCACCTGTACCAGCTGCTCTGGGCCTCCTCGGTGCTGAACGTGCTGGGTGCGCTCCTGGGTGTCCTCACGGCAGCTGTCCTGGGGGCCTTCAAGGACATGGTGAGTCGGGCCCCGGCGCTGGTGCTCTGGACAGCTCGGGGCTCGAGGCCATGTCCGCTGAGCTGGGCAGGGTGCGCCTCCTTGTCTCCACCTACACATGGGAAAACAGAGGCTGGTGTCGGCCCCAGGCCAAGCCTTCCAGCCATTCAGAGGAGCGGGTCATCGGACCTGCCCTGGTCAGTTCCCCCCACCGCCTGCACAGGGAGCCCCGAGCCTCCTGCCTCGTATCCAGGGCTTAGGTCCGTACTTGCCCAGAATTAGGTCTGTACTTGCCCAGGTGGATGGGGCTTAGGGCTGGGCACGACCGAGCCTCCCCGCCGAGCCTCCCGGCGGGCAGCACCCTGCCGTGCTTTTCTCTGCACGGGGCAGCAGCTGCCTTCCCCCCCGGAGCAGCACGCGCAACCCCTTCCTGAAGCTGGTCGCGAACTCTAGAGAGCGCCTGGCACCCACTCAAGTTGGGGAGGCGAGTGTGAGCGCACACTCCAGCCGCCACAGGCCCCTCGCACGAGCGTCGGCAGCCGGTGCCTCCCGAGTGCTCTGGGGATTCGGTCACAGCCATTTTCAGGGGCCGAGTCCGCAGGGAAATTACCAGAGCGTTCTACCAGGTAAAGTCGGCGAAGGCCACAGGGCCGGTCGCAGCCCCACGCTGGACGGTTTCCTCTCTCAGACCAAAGTTCTCGGGTCTTGTAAGAGAGAAGGAAAGTGATTCCTAACCGTTCACACCTACTGAGTATCTTGTACATCTAATGGATTTTTTAATTTAAAGATCATCTTTAGGAACAAAGCCACTTCCTTAGACCGCCAGACGCTCGGCCTGGGCGCAGGGGGGGCAGGGGTGAGACTCAGGGCTGCGGGAGGGTCCCCGGGGCCAGGAAGCCTCGTTTAACCCAGTCTGCGTGAGGAAGATACGCAGAGAAATGCAGCCCGTGAGTCCTCACGCTGGTGACCCGGCGCCGGATGGGCAGGTGCAGGGAGAGAGGCCTGAGCCAGACGGGGCTCCCGGGGTCCCCAGCAGAGCGGAGCTGCCTAAGGTGACATGTTTTGCTCCTTCGTGGGAGACCCCAAGCCTGCTCATCCCTCCAAACCCCAAAATGGCGCAAGCACAGAGTCGGGCCCGGCGGTAAGGCCCCCAGGCCACAGGATGTAGCTGTTCCCTCCGGCCGGGTGGCTCCCCCACACAACAGGTCTCACGTCTCGAGGTGCCCCTCATGGCCCTCCGTGAACCTGGCTCCAGTCCCCCAGGATGGCAGGGAGCTCAGCCCCGCGCCCACAGGAGATGCTTGCCAGGGTGCGGCCGTGACCATGGCAGGGGAGCTGTGGGCCTCCCTGCAGCTCCCCGTCCTCTCTCCCAGCACCCTTGGTTGCCCCTCGGAGTGCCCAGAGGCCACCCAGGGCAGGGGCCGGAGGTGACAGGTGGGTTGGCAGAGCTCCTTCTTCCGAGGACATGCCCGTGCGGGCAGACGTGGGTGTGCTCGCGGCTTCCCGCGTTGCCTCCCCCTTTGCTGGTCCCCTGCTCCCCCACTGCTCAGGACCCCGTCTCCCCTTCCCTTCAGTGGGCAGCCACGCGTTTTCAGACCCTCCTTCACTGCCCCCGAGGCCCCTCCCCGATGCGGCAGGGCCTGCCCTGTGGTGTCCTTGGGGGAATCCAGGTCTGTCCTCAGAGAGAGGGAGGCCCCTCCAGTCTGGAGCCCCCTTCTGTGGAGGGCTCCATCCCGCGGCCCCTCTCAGGGCGACAGGTGGGTGGCCCAAGTCCTGTTTTCCTTTGGAGAGGTGGAGTCACCTGGCGAGCTCACAGGAGCAGGTCATGGAAGGGCTTTGGTGTTCTTTGCCCTTTTCCAGAAATCCCTGCCACCGGGAGGCCCAGCACGGGGCTGTGGTCTCTGCCGCAGGGGTTTTCAGATTTGTTATTTTTGTGGGGGCGAGAGTGTGCACGTGGAGACGGGCAGAGGGAGAGGATCCCAAGCCGACTCCTCATTGAGCGCGGAGCCTGACGCGGGGCTCATCCCACCACCCCGAGATCATGACCTGAGTCGACATCCAGAGTGGGACGCTAACTGACACATAAAACGCCAAAGAGATCCTGGCCCAGCCTGGTGTGTCGGCAGGTCCCTGAGACAAACAGAATATAAAAAGCAACAATAAGCCCTGCTCTGAGGGGCTTAGTTCTGGCTCGAGAGTGACTTCTCCCTTGCAGGCGTCAGAGGAGGGTGGCGGGGGGACAGGGCTCTGCAGGCCGTTGGCTTGGAGCCCAGGGTGGCTGGGCTGACACATGTCCGTTCTGTGGCAGGTCCCCCTATCCCAGCTGGCTTACGGCCCGTCTGCTCCACCTCAGACCCTCTACAACCCTGCCCAGCAGATCCTGGCCTACGCGGGCTTCTGCCGGGCTCCTGCGGCCCTCCCCACCTGCTCGTCCTACCCTCTGCCTCTCCAGGTAGGCCCAGCGTCGCCTGGGGGAAGCTGGGACACTCCCTACATGGGCGGCGGTTGCCCACAACAGCTCTGGTCAGATGGGACATGAATGGGGGGTTCAGGGGGAGGGAAGAGGGGCCCCACGGCCTCCCCTCCCCGTTTGGTTACAGGGTAGTAGAGCAAGGGGCTTGGGGACAATGGAGGGAAGCATGGCAGACATCTCCAGACCCCTCCACGTTTCAGGCTCCTTTGCTCCATGTGGTGCTGGTGTGTGGTGTTGTCCAGACCTGGAGCCTTTTCTGACCCCGGTCTGGGTCCCGCGGAAGTTCGCCTCGGAGGCCTGGCCAGGAGCCTGGGGCCTGTGAGCTGCTCTTCCGGGGAAACTGCAGAGCTTGCCCTCAGCCACGCCTTGCCCACAGCAGCGGCCACCTCATAGGGCCAATGCAGTAGGACACACGAGCCTGGGGACCCTTGTGGGCTGTTTGGTGGGGCTGAGACCTCGCTCCTGGAGTGCTGCTGGCCTCCAGTCCTGGCTTCAGCTTCTCTGTGTCAGCACAGCTCCGTCTAGGGCCTGGGGGAGCCACACACCAACCTGGCTGGTGCCTTGGCGCGTCCGTGAGGTGCAGAGGGGCCTCCCCAGTACAGCAGCACGAAGGGCTGGGAGCAGGTGCGGGAGGCACTCGGGAGCCCAGGACACGGGGCACAGTCCGCCTTCCCTGCCGGGGAAGGCTGTTGCCCGCAGTCGACCAGGGGAGGGCAGCTGGGTGTGAGCTGAGTGCACTCAGGCTTCCTGGCCCGGTGCTGTCTCCTCTCGCCTGGAGAATGAGGCTCGTGGCTGAGCTCCCTGGTGTGGGCAGGGCCTCCAGTTCCTGGAGGGGACCCAACACAGACGTCTGTCTACCCAGCGTCTCCGTGGGGCTGTGCCAAGGGAGGCCTCCCCCTTCCCGGGAAGCACGGACCAGGCCCCTGCGTGGCACTGGCTCCTGATCCCATGGGGTCCATGAGTGTGAGGCCCCTTTGAGCAACCAGTCCCCAAGCAGCTGAGGCCTGGCTCGAGAGTCTTGTCCACCTCCGTGACACGGAGGAGCGATCCCCCGCACTGTTCAGCCCCAAGGGCGGGCACATCCCACATCCCTGGGCACAGCCTCCCCGCCAGCCCGGCGGCCGCACTCAGCAGCCTTCCCTAGAGCGGCACCACGTCTGCCTCCAGGCATCCCTCTCCGTCCCCACCACGGGGAGGACGACATCCCTTGCCCATGGCCTGCGTCCTAAGGGCCGTGCTGTGCTTCTCATCCCTTCAGTTTGCTGAGCCCAGACTGAGACCCACCGCTGCAGGGAGCCTCCGTAGCTCGTGGGCCGCCTTCGGGGACAGACCCTGGTGCAGACACGTGGAGCCGAGTGCCGGCCGGATCGGCCCGGTGTCACTCACTCATCCACTTGGGTGGGGGGAGGCGTGCCCCCCACGGCGGGGCCCCGCATCCCGTCAGGGCGCCTGCTCCCGTCTGACGCCTCGCACCAGCTTGGGTGTGCGGACTGGGTGCACCCCAAGGGCCGGCCCTGACTCGTCCTGGGCACCCGCCGGTCCTCGGAGGTGGGCGCTGCTGGGGGCTCTTCGGAGTCTGGGTCCTGAGCCCGGGGCCTCGGGCGGATGTCTGGGGTAACAGTGCGTCTCCTCGGGAGATGTGATCCCTGTAGGGCCTGGCATGGTGGTGGCCTGCGTGTCAGCCGTGGTGCTGGCCAGCGGGTCCGCCCCATTCCATCCTTGGCCACCGCTGGGGCCTCTGGCTTGTCCAAACACAGATGCCCCTCTTTGCCCCCCAGGGGAGGCCTGGGCTTTCCTCCCTGTGCCTCCTCCGCCGCTCTGACCAGCGTGTGCAGGAACAGCATTATTGACGCACGGACCGTTGGATCGCGATGACTGGGGGGGCTCCCTGCGTCTCTGGGAGAGACGTGGAACTGGGGCTGCGCTTCCATGACCAACAGAGCGGGAAAGGGGGGTTTGAAGTGATGTCACTGGCACTAAGTTACCCCCGGAGAGCGGGGAGTGGATGGCAGGCGGGGGCCGTTTGAGCCGTTCACTGAAAGACAGTCCTTAAAAGGGACCCGGCTTCCCTGCTCCCAGTGGCTGCCCGGTTAGGACACGCAGGAGGGGCTCAGCGTCCTGACGGGCGCGAACGGACGGAAGCAGAAGTCCGGCTGCAGCCCAAGAGTGAGCGTGTCCCATGTCCTTTCCCTGCGGGGCCACCTGTGGGAGCAGCGCTGTCCCGGGGACAGCCTGGTCACCAGAGGTTTCCCTCGTGATTCACGGCAGTTTTCCTCATGGCCTGCGGTGATTTAACCTGCAGCTCATGGGGGTTCGTGCCGTGGTCTGCGGTGGCTCACTCCGTGGCCTCTTAGCCTCTGACTTCTGGGGGAGATCCGGCGGACACGCGCGGTGACGGGAGCTCCCCGCGGACCGGAGACGATGTTCTCTGGAGGTCTGGTTTGTCCCCCAAGGTCAGAAGGGAGAAACAGGTGGGCAGAGCCCCGGCCATCGGACTCCGAAGCCCGTGCTGACGGCTCCACGTGGCCGGGCCTTCGGGTTCAGCCGCGGCTTGTGAGGAAGTTCCCCTTTGAGAGCGCTGAGGCCCCCCACCTGCTCGGTGGGGAGGGTCCCCGGCACCCAGGAGGGACGCGCCGGCCTCTCAGGGCCCCGGATACCTGGCAGGGGCAGAGCGAAGGGACTGCGGTGCCGGCAGGAGCCCGGAGCCCCCAAACACGGCGCACCTCCTGGAGGGACCTTCCCGCGCTTGGATACCGCGTTTAAGTAGGCGTTTTTAATCGTCCGAACGTGCGGGGAAGGAGTTCTAGAAGTTGTTGGCAGGTGGAGAAAGACTGGAAATTGGTTGATTTAAAATCCGCGCCAAAACCCGCATTTTCCTTCTCAGAATCACTTTTACTCGGGTCTGCGTGTGTCAGTGTCTCCCAGCGAAACAGATCCCACGGGACGTGTGCGCGTGCCACGATGCAGAGATGGCTGCACAGAGACTGAGACACAGAGACCGAGAGAGACAGAGACGAGACACAGAGGGAGACAGAGACACAGAGACAGAGACACAGAGAGAGACAGAGACAGAGACACAGAGAGAGACGGAGACAGAGACACAGAGACAGAGACAGAAAGATGGAGAGAGATAGAGACAGAGAGACAGAGACACAGAGACACAGAGAGACAGAGACAGAGAGAGACAGAGAGATGGAGAGAGACTGAGATACAGAGACAGAGAGAGACAGAGACAGAGAGACGGACAGAGAGACAGATATAGAGAGAGACAGAAACAGAGACAGAGAGGGAGAAAGACAGAGACAGAGAGGTGGAGAAAGAGACAGAGATAGACAGAGAGACAGAGACAGAGACAGAGAGACAGAGGAAGAGAGATGGAGAGAGACAGAGACAGAGAGATGGAGAGAGAGAGAGAGACAGAGACAGAGGCAGAGACAAAAAGACAGAGAGAGACAGAGGCAGAGAGACGGAGACAGACAGGAGGACCGACGGAGCCAGGAGCCTCCAGGCGGCACACACGGGGCTGCAGACCCAGGAAGAACGGCTCTTGAGGGCCCAGTCGGTCTCGAGGCTGAGCCCCTTTCCTGGGCACTCGGTCTTTTCTTCGCAAGACCTTCAGGGACGGGGCTGGTGTGCGTGTCAGTTGCATCTAGAAAACACCTTCATATCAACACCCAGGCTGGTGTTAGAGCTTCTGGGCACAAAGGCCTGTCCGAGTGGACACATGAGACTAGCCACTGAGCTGTATTGAAAATGCTATGTCTTAATTTTTCCTGAAACTATGCAATGCTGGGGGAACCCAGAGGACCCCCACCCCCCGATGCTCTGGTGGCCCCGTCCTCGGACATGTCTGCACTTTGGGGCCGGACTCGCACACAGCAGGCACACACCGAGAAGCCGGGTCTCCGAGGGTGGGCGTCTCGGCAGGAGCTCACGTGCCGCAGGTGTGCGGAGTGGGCGCCGCTCTGGCCCTGCTGCTGCTGATCGAGGAGTCTGGGTCAAGTGGGTGGCCCTGACGCAGGGGAGCCGGGCCCCAGGAGGGCTCTCTGGGTGCTGTCGTGCTTGCGCGGACTGTACAGGGCTGGACCCTCCTCGGACCTAGACTGTCCCCTGCAGCGCTGCGGCCGCTTCCCCGCCTCGACTCCCAGGGACCCCCTGTGTCCGAGGACGTGCCGCCTCCCGATGCCCCACCGCTCCGTGCCAGCCCACTTCCTCCAGGGGTGAAGCCTCCGCCTCCGCTCCCTGACACATGGGGGTAGATGGAAAATTAACTTAGTTTCGGTTTCTTAAAAAGCAAAGCAGCCTCTGCAAACCCCGCTTCTGTGGCCAGTCTCCCAGAGACGTCAGGGGAATGTTCTGAGGTCTGCGCCTTCTTTCCCTCCTGGGCACATATGTGGGCAGAGAGGCCAAGACCAGCGGTGGGACGGAGCCCGGGCGCCCAAGGCCCCAGGCAGCGCCTCTGCTCAGCTGCCTTGCCCAGAGCGGACGCCGGACGCCGAACAGATGCAGCGCACCCGGCCGGAGCCCCTCGGTCTGTCGTCACGCACTGAGCAAGAGTCACTCTCTCGCCATGTCCCTCGTGAGCCTGTTGTTACTATTCTGCAAGGGGAATATGGTCCCGTGTGCCCCCTGAAAGGGTCGTGTTTTAAGGAGAGGTGCTGTATGTGTACATACTCACACCTGTGACCCCAGGAAGCGCAGCCCCGCTCAGGGCCCTCTCTCTGTGGCTACTTGCTGGGGATGAAACGACGGTTTGGCTCAGACATCAGATGCTGCTCGTGAGGTGCGTGCGTTCCCTGAGGTCTGCCTCCTTCCTAACCTGCCGTCACACCTGCAAGAACACTTGCTACCCGAGGCTGCACGCGTCCTATCCAAGGCTGCCAGCGGCCATCTCTCATGGATTGTTCTAGAGGCTGCCCGGTCCGTTACGCAGGGAGCTCCATAGGGCGCCCCCCCCCCCCACCGCCGCAGGGCAGATCTCTACACCCCGTCTCTCTGCTGTAGGTGGGTGGCTTCTGAGGCTTCAGCTAGAGCCTGGGGGGCAGCTCGGCCTCCTGCAGACCCACCGCCACTGACCCAGGCACACCTGGAGCCCCCGGTGGGCACCCACCTGGGCAGTGATCAGTCCTGAGTGACAGGCCAGAGTCCTAAACTAGTCCTGGATCAGGGTTGGGGGTAGAGATAAGGTGCGGTGGGGAGGGGCGGGGAGGGGAGAGGAGGGGGAGTGGAGAGGAGGGGAGGGGCGAAATGAAGAAGACACGGCAAGCAGACAGTCTCCTGCTCCCTCTGCTGGCGCGAAGGCAGGTCCAACAGGCCCCGCTCTCGGGTGCTGGAAGGTCTCACAGTTTTCTGGGCACCTCAAATGCTTTCTCTGAAGAGGGTGAGCGTGGGTTCCCCTGTTGGGGCCGTCGCTGGAATACAGGACATAGGAGGCCGGCGGCTCTGGCTAACCGACCTCAGGAAGGCCCTTTGTCACAGACGAGGAAGCCACCAGCCTGGCCTCTGCTCTAGCAGATGCCTTCAGTCCCGGGGGTGGGGGGGGGCGTTGAGCTGAATTTACACTCTGAGCCCAGACGGTCCAGCCGCCCAGCCCGGGCCTGCGCGTGGCTTCCTCTCCGCAGACTCGGGGTTTGCAGCCGGGAAGCAACGACACGTTTGTCCTCCGGAGGAAAGCCCTCCTGTCGCACAGGCCTGCGAACCGGGGGCGCGGAGGCCTCTGAGGAGGCCGCGCTGGGGTGAGGGGCCCGGGGCACCTCCGTGTGCGGCTCCTGCGTCGGGGGCCCCCACAACTCCCTCATGGGCCTGGAGCTAAGGAACCAGCACAGCGTGGCTGAGGCCAGTGGTCCTGCCAAGCCAGGGGCCGGATCCCTTCCCTGAGCTTGCTGTCCCGTGGGGTCTGGATGGGGAAGAGGGGCCAGCTCTGGTGCCTCCAGGCTGCGCCCCAGACCCACGCCGGCCTGCAGGGAGCAACCTGCTTCCTCCCAGGCTTGGGGCTGCCCCTCACAGGCCCCAGCCTGACGGAGAGCCGCTGACAGCAGTGCGGCTGGTGCTGGGAACCGTGCCACCGATCACTGAAGGCAGCCAGATGCCAAGACACGGGAACAGCTTTGACCTCAGCACCCACCCCAGGGTCAGAGGCACATAGCAGTGTCCGTGTTTCCCAAGATTGTTCACACCAACGTCACCCAAAGGCACTTCTATCTGCCCTGGGAGCCCAGAACTGATAAAAATATTAGACTCCCAGGCCAACAATTCTGCTCTTGGCCACAAGAATGTCCTTATCCCCTGTCCCAGCCACAAAGAATGCCAACAATTCAACTCCCGCCTGGTGACGGCTCTGGCCCCTTGCAGTCCCCAGGACAGCTCTCCACACCCTACACACTGCACAGGCCCATGCTGACCCCCAGTCCCCAGGGCAGCTCCCCCATCCCTGGCACGTGGTGCCTGCTCACACCAGGCCTGCAGTGTGTTGTGGGTACCATTCCCTGAGGGAAAAAAATCTCTGCCAAAGCCTTTGCCTTTACAGTGATAGTCACTGGCCAGTCTGTGCCTGAGGGTAGGTGCGTCGAGGGTCCTGGCCTGGCAGCTCTGATGGGCACCATGATGAGTGGGTCTCAGTGGGGCCTCTCCCTGGCCCCCATCCTTGGCTGAGCTACCCCACCTCTTTCCCAACCACTGACTGTGGTTCCACTCAGTGGACCCGGACCGGGGGCTGCTCATGGGTGCGGGGCTCCCTGTTGGTGGGAAGGAAAGGTTCCAGAGCGGGTTGGTAGTGATGGCTGCACAACCTTGTTAATGTATAAAACCCACTGAGTTGTACATTGTTAAAGGGCGAATTTTATGGTATGTGACTTGACCCTCAATGAAAAGAGGGCAGGACGCCTTATCAGTGTGTGTGAAGCCGAACCAGGAGTACAGCACGTGTCCAGTGGACAAGAAGACAGTCACCAGCACGTGTCCAGTGGACAAGAAGACAGTCATCACCGTGAAGCTGGACCCCTCACTGAGCAGAGAAGCCCTAGGAACTTTAGGGGAAATGTCATCTGACCTACAGGAAGAAGAAAATGTCCAGGAGGCAAGGCCCTTACGCAACTAGGGGCTTCATAGGTGGCAACAGTTAGAAACGTATTTCCTTTCTTCGTGTCTTAAGGTGATTTAATGATGAAAATTAATACACACGCAGAAAGAACGCATAGAGCAAGGCATAAGGTCGTGCGACTGGCAGAGAGGCGAAGACAAGAGCGCCCAGGACGAGGCCGCCCTCTCTGCTCTGCCCAGCGCAGGGTCTATGTGACGTGTTCTCACCTCCTTCGGGTCAGTACCAGAGAGCGCGATTGCTGGGTTGGACGGTAGGAATGGGTTTGGCAGACAGGCTTCCAGGCGGCCACGCTGTCCTGCACTGCTCGTGGTGTGAGGGCCCTGGCCGCCAGCTGGCCAGCACTCGGCGCTGCGCGTGACCCAGACCATGGCCGCTCTGGGAGGAGGGCAGCCGCGTCTCACTGTCACGTTCGTTTGTCATTCTGTGGGGACAGTGCGGAGGAACCCCGCTCAGGCGCTTACTAGCCAGCTGGGCCCCTGCTTTGGGGATGTTGTCTGTTCAGGTCTTTTGCCCATTTTTATTTGGGTTGCTTGTTTTCTTGTTGTTGAGTTTCAAGAGCTCTTTGTATATTTTGGGTACCAGTCCCTTGTCAGATGTGTTTTTGCAAATACTTTCTCCCCGTCTGAGTCTTGTCTCCTCCTTTCGATGTTGTCTTCTGTGCAGTAGGCATTTTAGCCTTGCTGAAGTCCAGCTTGTCCGTCCTTCACGGTTGATGCCTCTGGGACCATGTCTGCCGCGTCACCGCCGCACCCAATCTCAGAATGCGGTAGTTTCCCCCTTTCCCTTTAGATATGTGACCTGTTTGGGGTTATTTGTGTGTGGCAGGATTCATTTCTCAGCGTGTGGAGGTCCACTTGCTTCGGCACCATTTGCTGAAGAGACAGTCTCCGCTCCGTTGTGCTGCCTCTGCTCCTTTGTCCAACACCGGTGACTGCATCTGCGTGGGTCTGGTTCGGGTCTGTTTGTGTCACGGATCTATTCGTCCAGCAACAGCAGCCTGGACCGATCGTGGCAACTTTGCAGTAGGCCTTGAAGTCGGATATTGTCAGTCTTCTAGCTCTGTTCTTGACTTTAATGTCGCTCAGTATTTAAATCTTTCCTTTACTGTTAGAGCGTTTTGGGTTCTTTTAAGAAATAGTTCTCTACCTTAGGTCATGCTAATACTTTCTTCTGTCACAGGGGATAGCAGAGTCTGTACATAAAGGGTCAGAAGATAAATATTGTTGGCTTACAGCACCAGTTAATGTGTGTTAATGTGTGTGACTACTCAGCTCCGACATGTGGACCCATCCAGCTGTCGACGATCGTACGTCAACGGGGTGGCTGTGTGCCAGTGAGCTTTGCTAACAAGGGGGGTGGAGCCACAGGCCCTTGGGGCGTAGTCTCACATGCTTGTCTGGGGCTTTATAGATTATTTTTAGATTTAATTATATATTCTACCTTGTGTCATGGGAGGTGAGGTCAGATTTCCTTTATCTTTAATGCAGTGGCATTCAACAGGGCTGGTTTTGCACCTGGGGGACATTTGGCAATGTCTGGAGACATTTTTGATTGTCATGAGTGCTGTGGGGGCTGGGGCATGGGTACAGTGGGAAATAGTTCCTGGATGGCAGGGTGCTACCCAATGACCCGGAAGAACCACTTTCATAAGACACACATTCACGATCAACGGCATCCTAAAAACAAAACCCAAAAACAACAAACAAACAAACTTATTGCAGCTCTTCTCTTGAAAAGCCAAAAGCAAATTAGACCATAGCTCGGTACACAGCGTGTTCTATTCCCCGTGCCGTCCCCGTAGCACAAAGTCACTCCTGTCTGTCACTACTGTCCTCCTCCACCAGACTGAATCAGGCTCCTCCAGGGCCTCCGGCGGAGCACACAGTCAGACGACAGATCTTCGTCTGTCTCTGACCCCTCGGCTGCCAGCACCCCCGGTTGGACAGTGGTGAGGGTGCCGGCCTGCCTGGCAGCCGTGGGGACCGTACGGCTGTATTCAGGACTTACAGGATATGAGCTTTTACTTAGCTGTAGCTGGAGGTACCCTGGTGCCCAGCGGATATCTAAGGAAACCACAGCAGGAAACAGATTTGTGCCCAGCTCCCTGCACAGAGGATGGCTCGGGATAGTCAGAAGGCCCCTAAGCCATGGCTGTGTGTGCACGTGGGGTCCCGGAGCTCAGCGTGTGCGCTCTCTGCTCCGGCTGTCCTGGCCTTCTTGAGACTGGGGCTGGCCAGGGGAACATTCCACAAGAACATTCCAGAGCTGCCTCCACAGTGAGGGAAAGCAGATAACACCACGGGGAATGGTGCGGCAACACGTTGAGAAACGGATCAGGCCCTAAAGCTGCTTTGGGTTCCGATGTTCCTGAGGCCAGCTGGGGGGTGGCCTGGTGTTCTCCCAGGGGCTACAGGCTGGCCTTGCCTCCCACACTTCTCAGAGCTGTGCTCAGGGGTGCTGGAGGTGGTCTGCGTTGGGGTGAGGCTTCCTACTTATTGAGCAGACAGCATCCAGGCCGTGGTCCTCCTGGTCAACATCAAAGGCCCCAGGAACTGAGGTTTCACTGCCCTGATGGACAATGAGGCTGTGTCCTGCAGCCCCGAGTCCCAGCTGCCTGGGAGCCAGCAGAGGGGGCCCGGGTTTAGGGGTCCCCTTATGCTATAAGCAGATACATGCATCCACCCTGGCTGCAGACTGAGAGTGGGGAAGCCCACAGTGCTGTGGGAGAAGGCCCTTCCCCTAGGACCTTGGCTGGAGATGGACAGCTCATGAGGACGTAATCGGTCAGAGCTGCCCAGGGACAGCCCAGCATGTGCTCTCCGGGGACATGGCTTCCCTGTGTACCCTGCTTCTCCTGCACCAGCCTGGTAAACCACCTGAAGAACCTCTTAGACTAGACTAGAAGAACCTTAAGGCCCAAGTCAATAGAACTTCCATCCAGATGCTGCCACAGATCTCGGAAGACGGTAGAAAGGACACAGCTGGGCAGGCGATGGTAGTGTCTGTGGGCAGGCCAGGGAGTGCTTGAGGGCCTGGTGAATGTGCCAGGGACCCCGGGTCGGCCTCAATGGCCAGGCCCGTGAGACCCTGTGGGCCTTCCTGTTTCCATGCCCCGGCATCTGCCATCTGCAGCCATCATCCCCATGATGAGCAGGCCAGGGAGGGGTCCCTCCTGGTGGGTGTCTGTGGTGGGCGGCCCCTCCAGAATCCTAGAGACCCCTTCAAGGGTGGGCCAGCCGTGGCTGAGGAGGGGTACCCATCTGCTCCCACCGGGGCACATTTGGGGCCCACGTCCTTGAAGCCACAGGCTGCTTTCTAGAAACCTGAAGGGGGTCTCTCCTCCTCTGTGCTGCCCGGCTCACTCTGCTTCTTGCCCCGTGGCTGTGGGTGGGCCCCTCGGTTTCTGTCCTTCCTTCTGCACCTGCTTGTCTGCAGGTCAGTACGTGACTTCTGGACTCACGGTCTGCTGTCAGGCGCCAAAATCCACGCTGCTCCGTGCTTGGCTGACGCTGCTTTCACAGGTCACTCTGTACTGAGAAAGGACAGGGCTGGGGGATGCTTTGCCGCCCTCCTTGGGGCAACCCAGACCTGCCCCACAGCCTCAGGACATTCGAGGTTTGGAATCTAAGAACATCTCAGTCTTGGAGGAGCTTTCCGGTCATCAAGCGCGGTCTCCAGCGGGTGCCAGAAACTTGTCTGGTGCGTTGTGCGTGACCGTGACGGTGACCGCCGGCCATCCCGTGACTGTCACCGCCCCGATGGTGACCGCCGGCCATCCCGTGGCTGTCACCGCCCCGATGGTGACCGCCGGCCATCCCGTGGCTGTCACCGCCCCGATGGTGACCGCCGGCCATCCCGTGGCTGTCACCGCCCCGATGGTGACCGCCGGCCATCCCGTGGCTGTCACCGCCCCGATGGTGACCGCCGGCCATCCCGTGACTGTCACATCAGGCAGACAGACCTGCCCTGCCGGAGCTCCAGCCTCAACACTGGCCTCCCCACCAACCCACCCCCGGGCCTCTGCGACCTGTGTGTGCTGGTGGCCCTGGGGCCCCAGTGCATTTTCCTTTTGTGTCCTCTTGGGGTCAGAGTGGCGTCTGCACCCCCCACCTCGCAAAGCGGCAGGTGTACCCGCGTAACCAGATTCCAGCCGCTCCAGCCATTAGAGCTGCTCTGAGGAGAGAAAATGGGAGACGGAGAGGGGAATGGGTTTGTGTAGGGAGAAGGCAGACAGGTGCGAACCTGCCCTGTGTTAGGAGGGGTGACAGGGCCCTCGCCTCCATCGGAGTTGTGTCCATGGCACAGAGAGCAGGGCAGCAGTGCCCAGAGCCGGGAGCTGGGAAGGGGTGCTGGGGAGGGACTGGAGGGGGGCCGACCCGCCGCTGGGCACGAACGAGCAAGGAGCAGAGCCCGCAGCACGGTTAAAAAGGGTTCTCTAAATATTTTATTTTTCCATACTTTAGGCCAGAAAGAAGCATCGGTAATAAAATAACAGAATTATTTTCCTGGGTCCGCTCCGGCGTGTGCAGCCCCGGTCTCCGCTGGGGCTGGGGCCGTGGCTTCGTGCAGCCGACATCAGCTCCTCGGCCGTGTACATGTACGTTACAGGCACAGAACAGTCTCGGAGGAACCTCGGCCCGCGGGGGGCACAATGTCCACAGCTGCTCTCGCTGGGGGCGGGGGGACCGGCCGCCCCTCCTCCTGCCGGCCTAGGGGGTGGCCTGCTCGACGGGGGGGCAGGAGTGGGACGTGATGTCGCTGTGCTTGTAGACGGCCTCGTCCGGGTCCAGCGCCTTCCGGTTGACCTCTAGCATCATGCAGCCGCGGTAAAAGGCCGTGACTGGTGCTGCGGTCACGGGCACATCTGGGCCAGTGGGGAGAGAACAACACTGTCTCACGGGCGAGCGGCCCGTCCGTCTGGAGACCGGGCTCCCCGTCCTGCACGTCCCCCAGCACTGCGCTCCCGGGCACCCGAGGGCCCCATCAGTGGCCGGCCTTTCTCCTCAGGGGCATGGGTCCCTGTATGCCCAGACCAGCAGCAGCTCAGCTGTGGGCCTGCAGGGACACCTGCCTGTGCCCAGGAAGTGCACTTGGATGGTTAGATCAGTAAATCGCCCTGATCTCCTTCTTGGCCCAAAAGAGTCATTCACGCTGCAGGGCTCCCCACACCCCAGCCCCCCTTCTTCAAAGGTTTGTCTATGAAAACTAAATGGAGTGTGTGTCTGCTGGCCAAGGCAGGCGTCCGGGCGGCCAAGGGCAGACTTGCACTGAACCCTGGGGGCCGTGGGGTCGGGAGGGCTCACAACAGCAGCTGCCCCGGAACCCTTTCGGCCGCTCTGCCCTGATCACTCATGGCCACTGGCCAGCTCCCCTCCCGCAGTCAGACACGAGTCCCCAGTCTGTAGGAGGCAGCTGTCTGCTGCCCCTTCCTGGGCAGCACGGAGGCTGGAGGGGACTCTGGCCTCATAGGCTGAACATTGGGACCAGGGCACCCAGACTCTGGCACGGTCCCTGGTGGCCAGCCCTGCCCCACCGGCTCAGCGGAGCCTCTGCCTGAAGCATGCTTGGGGAGCTCTTGGAGGATGCAGGGACAGCAGCTTTGGGCCGAGGCCTGTCCCCAGCAGGTGTGGTCTCAGCCTCAAGCCTGGAACTGCTAGGCAGGCACGATGGGCACTAAGGCAGCATCAGGCCAGCCAGGAAGTTCAGCCTACAGGGAACGCCCAGGCTCCATGGGGGGCGAGCACCCTGACAGTCAGAGCTGCGGACGTCCCACCCCGAGGGCATAGCTGTGGGAGCCCTACCTGGCAGTCCGCCCACGAAGGTGAGCACAGAGCCCTGCAGGTGCGTCGCGAGTGCGGCCAGGAGCTCCCGCAGGTGCGCCGCACTCACTTCGCTCTGGCCCTTGGTGCCGTCGACCTCCAGGGTGGCCTCATCCTTCCGCACGGAGACGGCCACACGGTGCTCCTGGCCGTCACAGACCTTGATCTCCATCAGGGCCAGGGTGACGCTCTCCACGGCCAGGATGACCAGCTGCAGGGAGACACGCACCTGAGCACGAGGGCCTCCTGCCCCGTCTTCCTGCCGCAGGGCCTCCTAGGGCCGGGTCTCTGCGTTCCATGGTGCACGGGCTGGGGCTCAGTTTCCACGTGTGCAAGGTGGACAGAGAACAGAGGGGAGAGCAGGGTCATCCCAGGCGCCAGGGGCACCGCACTCTGCAGCCATCTCAGTGGACATGCCGCCCACCCATCTGTGATCTGGAACACAGGACACGGCCACTTCTCCACGTCAAAATGCTACCAAGCCAGAATAGAGGGGCTGGCGGTGCGGAGCCAGAAAGGCCAACATCCCAGGAGATAGCCGGCCACATGCACTTGGTGTTCATGTCAGACAGAACTTACCTCTGATAACGTGGGCCAGAAAACACAGGACGGACACACAGCCTGACAGCACGGGATGGACACGCAGCCCGACAGCAGAGGACGGACACACAGTCTGACAGCAGGGGACGGACACACAGTGTGACAGCAGGGGACGGACACACAGCCCGACAGCAGGGGACGGACACACAGCCCGACAGCAGGGGATGGACACACAGCCCAAGAGCAGGGGACGGACACACAGCCCGACAGCAGGGGACGGACACAGCAGTGGATGGACATACAGCCCGACAGCCTGGGATGGACACAGCAGGGCAGCTGGCCCAGCGCCCTTCATTCTCCGTGCCCTGGGAGGGCTGGCAGTGCCCTTCGCGAGCTCCGTGTGCCCACATGTGCACATGGTGTGTGGACCGGTGCTCCGTGGAGGAGCGTCTGCTGCAGTCTTGGGGACCAGACCAGTCTGGGGAGCCTCAAGCAGCACCAGCTGGGGGCAGGCTGGCCGCTGTCCACACACACTCCCGGCCAGCAGGCCTGCCCACTTCGGACAGAGGCCAGTGCGTACAAGCTCCTTCCTCTGCCCCTTGGCTGTCCCCAAGCAAACTATGGGTTCCACACAGCGGGTGTTGGCTTGGCTGGGTGTGCGGGGCCGGGGGTATGCGGGCCCCTGCCTCAGGGCTCAGCCTGAATCTCCCAAGGGCGTGGGCCAGGCGGGCACATCTGGACGCAGGAGAAACCAGAAGCATTTGCCTGGGAGACAGTCTGACACACGTGGTTCTAAACTGTCCAGCGGGACCCCCCGTGGAACGGCCCCCAGGCCACCATCCACACGGCTCTGCCCCCAGGCTGTCAGGTGACCTCGGGCCAACGGTGTCCTCAGCCACGTGGCTGTGGGACCCTTGAGGGCCACGCCACAGGGGGACAGAGCTTCCCGAGGTAGGAGCGGGGACCCGCCCGGGACGGCTACCTGCTTTTTGAGCTTCTTGGTGGAGTGGTAGTCAACGAGGGCCACGGAGAGGGCCACCGTGTGGTCACCACCCACCAGCGCGAGCAGCACGCCTGTGTCCGTGGCAGGGCGGATCCGAGCCGTGACCTCTATCTGCCAGGTTGTGTCCGTGCCGGCGTCCGCGGGGTTCCGAGCTGCAGTGAGGGCGGCACGTCAGGAGGCGGGGCCGGCCGTGGTGAGTGGGGAGGAAGCCCCTGGGAGGACACGCCTGAGTGCCAGGGGCCTGTCCCCAGGAAGCCGATTGTGGGGGAACATGCGGGCCCTGGGGATGGCAGCCCTGCCACAAGCCCCTGGCATGGCCCCCGGGCCACACAGGCCTGCCAGGACTGAAGGCAGGCGTGACCCGTGGGCCGCGGGCACCCTTCCCTGGCAACCCCTCTTCCTCTCCCACAGGACACACTGGAGCGCATGGCCCCCTGCCCCGCCGCGTCTCCCCGGTGCCCTTCCGGCGGCTTGACCAAGTCGCACGTGGTTGGAAGCCCTCAGAACGCGCCCTTCTCTGACCGCACGGCTCCATGCCCCACTGAGCAGCTCCGTGCTTAGGCGCCTCATCTACGTATGTGACGTGGGTTTATGATGCACGGACGTCCGAGGGACAGACACGCAGGCTTCCCCCGCAGCTCCTGCACAGACAGGTCCAGAAAGCACATTGTGTGGGAACGGCTGGATCGTGGTTCTCTGGGGGTCGCTACAACACCCATTTCCTCTGGACATGTGAACTGTCTGCTGACGGTGATGCCCGAGGACCCCCTCGGCCTCACGGCTCAGGGGCTTCTGTCTCAGAGACCGTAGAATCTTGAAGGAGCCGCATCCGCTGGAGCTCAGATGCCCTCGCGGCAGGGGCGTCAGCACCGAGGTGAGCCACGGCCTGGGTTCCTGAAGGTTTCCAGTGGACCGTGAGCACCGGAATCATCTGTGGGGTCCCGGACCTAAGAGGGTCTGCTACAGTCCATTTCCAACAGCCGTCTAGTGACTCGAATGCACGTGAAACTGGAAAAAGCCCAAAAACCAAGAACAAAAGCCAAAAAAACGTGGCCAGTGCGGCCTCCTGTGTCTCCTGGCTCTGAGTTTTCCTGTGACGGGACCTTCGGCCCCGGCTGTGCTGGGTGGTCCGTCAGCGGGGAGGGGTCTCCCAGCTCCAGATGCTGCTGGGGGCTGACTTGGGGACGTCCCGAAGACGCTCCTCTGAGTTCGGGAACGGTGTCATCGGAGCTCTGTGAGAAACGCAGAGACTTGCAAACACCCAGTGGGCTTCACGACCGAGGCAGTCCACAGACGCGTTCGCAGACCGTGGAGTGTGCAGTAGGGGACAGGGCCCCCGTGGCTTCTGCCCAGGCCTGTGTCCCCACACAGGAAGTGTGGATGCTGTTTGAAGGAAAGGTCAGGAAGTGTTTTTTACGACGAGACTTTATAGGAAACATCATGATGACGTTTAGACTTTCCTGTGTAACCATGAAGACTAAAGGAATAACGTGTGTTATACTGGTGGTTCTGCTCCCAGAAATCCCTTTTGTGGCACAGGAATGCTTTGACAGTTTTTGCAAAGATAGAAGGGGCGGTGATCCCAGGGCTTGAGAGGACAGCAGCCTCACAAGGAAGGAGGAGTGGGCCCCGTGTCCTCCGCGTGGGGGGCCCATAGTGGCTGTGGGGCCTGTGGCGGGGGTGTGGCCCCAGCCCTCAAGGCCAACGAGCCCAAGGAGAGAGAGTGTGGGTGCTTAACCAGCTCGCCATCTGGAAGAGAGGGGCTGCGAGTGTCACCTGGAGACAGACCAAGCCAGAGATGGTCCTGGGGGGCCGCGGCAGCCCCCCGAGCCTACCTGCCGCAGGGTGCTGGCCAGAGGAGGGGCAGGGAGGCCCCCGGAAGCCAGCACACAGGCAGGCACCTGGGCCTGCACACCTGCCAGAGACCCTGCAGGGCCGTGGGCCTGGGCACTTTGCTGGGCCAGGTACCAGCCCTGCCCGGACTGCAGGCAGAGTGGCCAGTAAGGGCTCCAGTATGAGGGAGGATGAGGGAAACCAGTGGAGCCCAGAGTCGAACAACAGAACCACTGAGCCATTGCCATGACCCACATCGCTCACGCCGGCATCCCAGAGCCGTGCTCCCACAACCTGGCCGTTTCGGACGTGAATGCGTGTCACGTGAAGGGTGACCGCTCCTTGACCAGCATATTAGGGCTCTTTGTTTTTACTGTAAAGTGAATTTGATAATAAAAGGAAAGAGACGTGTGCTCTGTGTGAAGGGAGGGCGGGCCCTATGTTCCAGGGTCGGGAGGGCCGCCCCCTGCACCCTGTGACTCCCCTTGCTACACCGACGGCCTGACAGCTGCGTGGCCAGACATCTGCCACACGTGGACGTCAGGGGAGCTTCGGGAAGGGCTGGTCCCACAGGCCTGGCTTCTTCCTCCTGCGCGGCCGTCAGTGCTGGTGTGGCCGGATCCAGCTCTGTGGAGAGCCCCACGTCCCGGCAACGCGGCCGCCCAGCCCCCGTCCTGCTCCTCTGGGTCTGCTCTTCCTGCCAAACGTGAGCTCTAGAGCCCCAGAGCCAGCCACCCGCCGTCTCTGGACACCGCCCCGCTCCACGCCTCGCCAGGCTCCAGGAAACGCAGTGTCGCGCTCGTTCTCCACGGCTGCTCCGCCAACTGCTCGTCCTGTCCGAGGACGTCCCGCAGGTGTCCCCTTGGATCCTCCCCGTAGCTCCTGCTCCCCCCACCCCGCCGCCGTCCCGGCACAGGCACGGTGGACGTTTCCTTGCTGGCTCACCCCACGCGGGGGCCCCAGAGCTGGGGGGTCATCGGCTTATCCCGGACACCACTGTCCGAGGAAGCGGCTTCCTGCTCTGTCCGCAAGTGCGGCCACGGCCGTGCCCACGCCAGGGCCGAGACTCACCGAAGTCCAGGCTGTAGAAGGCAAACCCGGTCCCAGGGAAGAAGGACCCTCTCGTGGTTGCGGAGAAGCACTGCATCTTGGGGTTGGCCTTCACCGTCTCCTGGATGGTGGTGTCCTCGCCGTTCAGCCAGTTCCAGCTCCTCACACAGCCGTCCAGACGGGGGTTTATCTGGGAGGACAGAGAAATCCCAGTGGCTTCTTGGGACCACATGGCCATGTCATGGGCTCCCAGACAGCACGGCGGGAGGCCACGTGGCTGCTGCCACGCTGGTCAGAGGAAGGGATGCGTGGCTCAGGTAGTGGAGATCTCCTGGAAAAGGGACAAGTCGTGGAGGCTGTTTCCTGAAAGGGCTCCTCAGGGACAGAACAAGTCCTTGCAGGGTCCCCAGTGGCCACACTGGGTCTGCCCACTCACTCCCAGAGCAGAATGTGGACTGTACACCGGAAGGACATGGACGAAGGCGCACATGGTGCCTGGTACCCCCCCGAAATGTGAGTCTGGGGGCCGGGTGGCACACCCAGCACCATGCGCTGGTCTGCAGCAAATCAGGTCTCCCCTGCCTGGATTTATAAAATGGGGAGGTATGAATAGCACCTGTGGGACCCATGGGGTCTGACGCCCCAGGTCATCTGCAAGACACCGTCCTCCACCCCTGCAGGGAGGACCGGGCCAACACCTCCCACGGGGACCTCCACATGCCCAGGATCCTCTTCTCCCACTTGTGTGGGAGTCACCACAGATGGAGGGCTCTGGCCTTGCCATCACACGCTGGATGACGGAGGGACCTTGAGGAGGGCAGGGCCGAGGCCATGCAGGGCTTCGAGGGACGACCAGTACTGACCTCCCTGTTAGTCTTTCTCCCCTGTGGAAATCCTGGCAGGGTTAACAACCCAATTGTTCTTGGGAATGGTCCAAAAAACTTGACTGTTCCTTTTGTTAAAGAATAATTTCATTGTGTTTTATCTCCACTGCAAAACAGGCACTTTTGTTATCGCTTCCGATGAAAACTCAAGTGAATCTCACAGGGACATGGTGTGTTGGGGAAACGGCCACCGACCACGGCGAGTGCTCAGCATGGCAGCTGGCGGCCAGGCCTGTCCTCTGCGGGAGCCCGGGCTCCGACGGTACTCACAGGCTGCACCAGGTCTCTCTCCTTGAAGGGAATGCCTCCCACGGTCAGGTTCAGGTGGTACAGCCCCCTGTCCAGCTGAAACAGATCCCCGGCCACTGCGATCTTCATGACTGCGTCTCTGTTCACCTTGACGACCAGATTCCGATCGAGCTCCTCCACAGAGATCTGGAGAAGACCAGCGCCGTGAGGGGAGGCCTTTCCGAAAGGACCCCGTCGCCCCCGTGGGCCAAGCCACCCCCGACAGCGGGGAATGTTCATGCCCTACACACCTCGCGGTCCCCCTCTGTGACACAACCTCCCTCCAGGCCCTGACGGTCCCCCCAGCACAGGCTTCTCCCTTCACTCTGCCTCCTCCAAGTGGAGCCACTTGGGGCCACTACTCTAGCCCCATCCTGGAGCTTCTCTAAGCCCCCAGGAGCTGCTTCCAGGGGCCGGGAATCCCACTGACATCGCCGCCTCCCACTTGGTGCTCCACTTCCCAAGCATAGCTGCGCCCCTGCGAAGGCAGGAGGGCACACTGTCACCAGGTGCCTGGCACAGACGGGACGCTGCACGCACTGACTCCGGAGGTCTGCACTCTTCCCTCCTCTCCACGCAGGAGAATTAAAAAACCCATCTCTCTGCCCTTTGTGCGTCCTGCCAGCCCTCCAGAAGTCTGTCGGTTTCCCTTCCGGTTCACATGGGAAACATGGAGGTGCTCAGGTCAGAGTGTGGCCAGGAGAAGAGAAAGAGGGGTCAGGAGAAGGAGGACAGAGGGGCTGCCTCTGGGCTGACCCCGCCTTGGGCCACCAGTTCATGCCTCGGGTGGGGCAGCTGTGCTGACCGCAGGTTCTGGGTCCCCGGGTTCCTCACATGGACACTGCCCCCCCCCGGCCCCGCCCGTGACCCCTCCTGCTGCTGGTGCAGAGCGCATGCCCCGGACCGTGAGCGCGGCCACTCTGGGAATATTCGTGCTTTAGGGGCTGAGGAAAGAAGCGTGCCTGAGTTCACAGGAGGGAGATTAGCAAACGTCCATGCTGTTTTCATTGAGTTTCCCATCTTCTCTGAACTTCCAGAAGGAAAAAGAATGCTTTTCTCTCTCAAGTGCTTACTTCTGAAAGCCCACTTCCTACCAGGGGCCCCTGAGCTTCTGGAGGTTCCTGTGTGCCCTAAGCTGCCGTGTTCTGGGCACTGGGGTACAGGTCTCATCAGGACCGACAGGTCAGGCTCTGGGTGACTAGGGCGTTCTCCCAAAGAAGATGCCCGCATGTGAGCACATCTGCGGGAACAGCGCCGGCCCCAGGAGCCGGGTCCTGGGATGGTATGGACACACGGAGATGGGAGCCTGGCCCAGACCTCAGCCCAGGGGCCCCAGCCCCGTCATGGACATTCTGAACTGGGTGGTTTCTGCGGCAGGCCATCCTGTGTGCTCCAGGGTGACTAGCAGCCCCCACAGCTCCTGGCAGCTGTGACCAACAACCATTTCGGGACAGACCGCAGCCCTTGCCCCATCGACTATGAATGTCCTGGAGCAGGGCCTCATGCGGTGGCCACTCACAGCTGCGTGTGCAAATGCACGGGGAAATGCCAGGCCCCCCCCCAGGAGCCCCCAACCCTGCCGACCTGGGGGTCAGTGGGGGCCACACTCACCGTCTGCCACATGCCGTGGTTGATGACAGGCCCACTGCTGGTGACGCGGCTCACACCATGGTAGCGGAGCTGCAGCTCCAGCCGGCCGGCCCGCAGGCCCAGCACGATCCAGGCGCTGTCCTGATGGCCTCCAGCAAAGAAGAGGACGCCTTCAGGGTCAAAGGTCCTGAAGTCAAATTCGGCGACCAGCCTAAGTGCCAGCACGAGAAACAGGTGACACACGGGCAGGTTCCTTGTGGCCTCCCGCCCCAGGGGACCCAGGGCAGCAGGTGCACAGACAGCCTGGGACTCTGTCCTCGACGCCAGAGGCAGCACCCTGCGGAGGCCCAGAGCCAGAGACCGGCTGCCGTCACTGGGCAGGGACGGGGCCGGCCACCGGGCCAGGGATCTGCAGTCCCGGGGAGCTTCAGGCTGGCCCTTGGGCCCCCGTGCACCCGGTTTCGCTCCCAGCCCTTACCTGGTGGGCTGTAGCCTTTTGAAGCGCAGCCTGATCACGGGCGTCCCACTGAACATGCGGCCCAGGTACAAGGACTTCACGCTTTTGGCCACGTTGAAAGGCACGCAGGGCAAAATATCCTGTGGAAAGGAGCGAGGGCTGTCAGGCAGGGCGTACCGGGTGCAACACCCCAGGCACACAGGGTCAGGACGCAGTGGAGCCTCCCTCCCCGCTCGCCGGCCAGGCTCTGACCGAAACCTGAGGCTGTGACAGCTCGGAGAGACCACAGTAGCGTGCCGAGCCGGGGTCAGGCCGGCCAGTTGGGAGGCTCGGACCCCACACGTGTCTTGGAGCCTGAGCCAGCCGAAAGGGAGGGCAGCACGTGCTGCGGGCACAGGCCACCCGCTCCGCTGTGGGTGCAGAGCTGCCCTCAAGCTGTCATGCACGGGACAGACACGCCTCCTGTCCTGCATTCCCTCCAGCCCCGGGGGTACTGGGCCCTCTCGCAGCCCCGAGAGGGATTGCTGCCCTGTGGTCACACCTCACAGGTGGTCATGTCCGGGGACAGCTTGAGGCCTCCGCGTCCGTCACAGTGGCAGGCGTAGCCCCCCGGGGAGTTGACGCAGGCCTGCTCACAGCGACCCTCTGCACACTCGTCCACATCTGTCACCACAGGGGAGACGGGAAAGCTCAGCACACGCGGCACCTCTGAATCTCTCCAAGCGCAGTGTGCTCACCCTGAGAACGAGCTCCAGAGCATGTGACCAGGAGGCACCCAGCCCAGGCCGCACCCCACGCTCCCCGTGCTCCCTGCAGGGCTGGTTAGTGGTCTCTCCCTCTCCTCCTTCTTGGGTTAGAGGAGGAGGTGGGAATAGCCACCAGGTTAGGGCACAAAGCCCGTCTATGAGGGTCTGAAGGGTCTGCAACCATTGGCAGGTGTCCCTGGGGCTGCTTCAGGGGCCCAAGAGACACACCACAGCGGGCATGGAGGAGGGCATGGAGGGTGTGCAGGTGGGGGCCACCCAGCTTCCTCGTAGAAGCGCAGGGCAGGAAGGCTGAGGAGAAAACCCGCCCTCTCTGTGCCCCCGACACAGCAGGTTGACCTGAAGATGGGCTAGAGGTCCCTGTGTCTGTGGCATGGCCCCCCCCCCCCAAATCTGTGCTGCGTCCTGGGCAGTTGGGGGAAGTGGCCCTGTTGTATGAAGACACACCGGGACGCGCGAGTGCGATATGCACGCGTGGGTGCTGTATGTGCACGCGCACAGACAGGCACGCACTCGTGTATGTGCCCACGGCTGTGTGCACACGTATGTGTCACCCACATGTGCGACGCGTGCACGGATGTTCACGCGAGCACACGTGTTCACAAGGGTGTGTGCGTGTTACCCACGTGTGCCGTGTGCACAGCTGTGAGTGCAGCTCATGGTGTGCGTGCTGGTGACAGTGGGCGGAGGGGGCGGGTACCTCGGCAGGCCTTGTCTGGGGAGCTGAACACGTAACCCTCGTCACACACGCAGGAGTAGGAGCCCGGCAAGTTCTTGCAGTGAGCCTCCCCACAGGCGCCTCCATCTGCACACTCATCCACGTCTGCGAGAGAAAGCAAAGCCCTTGACCAGGGCCACGTCTGCCGGTCGCCAGCCCATGGTCGGCCACGGAGCAGCAGCAGCCCGAGCCACTGCTCTGGGCAGTGCTGAGCGTGGCTCCTGGGCTGCCGGGACCCTCCTCCCCTCCTCCCACCCACCGTGCTCTGCAGCCCCAGGCTCAGGCGTGGGGGCGTTTCTGACCAGGGTCCCAGGTGACAAGGGTGATCTCTGAGCACTGGAGAGAGCCATGTTCATCCAGGGGTGAGCACCGGTGCACAGAAAGGTGGAGGAGGAACCCCTGGGAGCCTTCCAGATGGAGGCGCCCCATGCCGATGGCTGCCCGGGCTCCGCTTCCACCACAGTCATACCCCCGTTCTTCCCGATGACAATCAGACGCCACAAGGGTCAACTGTCGAGGCTCTTCCTGAGGTGCCAAGCACCCTCTCCCCTCGGCGAGCGAGCAGCCCAACCTCTGCAGTTACGAACCCGTCTCCTCCAGGGACAGAAGGGGTGTCTGGCACATGCACTGATGACTTCCAACACCAGGGATTCCTCACGGGGCCTCACAACTGCCCCCAACTTGTGATGACGGCAGCACACAGGCCCTCAAACACGGAATCCATAAGGCACCCCTCAGGACCGTGGGAAAAAGCCAGGGTACCACACGCGTCCCTCCAGAGGCAGTGTGAATGCCACGGGGTTCACGGGTCCGTCGGCCTCTGCGTGAGTGCTACCGACCCCGTAGTAGGCTGAGCCTGCCCCAAGTCCAGGAGCTCAGGAACTTCATTTCCCTTGGCAGTGGGGTGCTGGGGGGCCCAGGACGGCACTGGCCACACCATGGGGACACTGCCCTTCTGGGCAGGTGGACACGGGCCGCCCCACACAAAGGATGCCTCGTTGGGGCAAAGCTTTTTTTTTTTTTTTGGTGCAAAGCTGTCTTAGCACAGCCTTCGAGGCACTGCCGTGACAGCAGGCCACACACAGCAGCTCACCGAAGCCCCGTGGCACTCGCGATGGCCGAGGGACAGCATGGCCAGGGCCTGAGAACCCACATCTCCCCAGATCTGGGGCCCTGCGAGAGGGCCCATGGCATCACCGGGGAGGGCCTCCTGTCCTTGGTTGCTTCTAGCACATCAGGTGTCCCAGGCCCCCACAGGAAACGGTGCACTGAGCTCTGCACCCCACTCGCCCACTTGGCCCCATGCCACCCTGCCTTCTCCCACGCCAGCCATCAGCCACGGCCGCAGAGCCACGGGGGGTTGGGCTGGGGGTCCATATAGCCAAGCGCCGTCCAAGGGTCCTGTGACCCCAGCCAGCACCTCGCCAACTGAAAATGCTGCTCGTCACAGCACAGAGACGGGACGGCCCACGAAGCAGGCGGGGTGGGGTGCTGGCACCGGCCACGGGGCCCAGGGAGTCCACACCCAATCCTACTGGGTACACTGTGGCCACAAGGCCCTGTCCCCCACCCACCCTGGGGCCCTCATCAGCTCTCCTCCAGGAGAGGGCCCCACCCGGCCCACCTTTCTGCCACGTGGCATGGAGCTCCCTCTTGCAGCCACGCAGAGATGACGGAGGCCGGACGCTGGGGGTGCAGGGGTGCGGCACGACCCCACTCCCTCCTTCCCAGCATCTCAACGGACGGAAAGGCTGGTCCCTTCCGTACCATAGTGACAGACCTCATACCGCACAGCCTCCCTCGGCTGGGTCTGGGGTAACCAGGTCCCCAGAGAAAGAGGTGGCGGTTAAGAGAGGGTGTGTGTGCGGGTACAGGCAGGAACAGCCGGACTCCCGGCAGCGCAGGTGGGGCACGCCCATCACACTCACGGGGTGTCAGTCGTGCTATGGGAGCAGTGGCCCATGGCCCCCCGAAGCAGTGGGTGCAGGCCCTGCCCTATCGTCCGTCACGCGGTGCTGGGGGCAAGGGCAGCGGGACGCAGGGAGCCCTCTGGCTGTCTCATGCCTCACGACTCGGTGAGTGGGCGGGAGGTGGGCTCCCGTCACTCGGGCTCGCAGGAGGCTAAGCAGACCTTCCTGCGCGGCACTGTCGGCCCGTAGCCCCGAGGCCTCTCCCAGCAGCCACAGGCACACACGCCAAGGGCTGAGAGAACGGGGAGGGGATCCTGGTGCGGCTACACGCTGTACTCAGCGATCGCACCCGACGTGGGGTGCCCTCGCTGCTCCCAACACGTCCTTTCCTCAGGCCGTTGCTGCGCGGGGTCTGGGAAAGGGACCCCTCGTTCTGTCCAACTCAGAGGTTCACCTGGGGCTCCGGCCACTGCGCGCCCTTGCTCCCGAGGCTGCTTCTCCCTCAGCACCTCTGTCCCATCCCTAGGTAGGTGGGCAGCTCGTCCTCTGCAGCCGGGCTGGCCACAGCCTGCAGACTTTCTGGGGAGGTCAGGGCGTGAGGCCCCAGGGAAGTAAGCAGGGTGGGCGTCAGAGGCCGCATTTGCTCCTGGCCCTGCCCCACTGCCCAACCCCATCCCAGGCTGTGGTCACACAGATGCACGGAGCTGCCCCCCTCCCTGGGGCGGCGGGGGAGGTCCCCTCGGTGGGGCTGGCCGGTCCACAGATCCCGGTGAATCATCCTGGGCCAGGGGCTGGGGCAGCTCCCCGTGGCTGCTGACATGCCCAGGCATGTGCTCGGCACGGCGTCCCTCCACCCTCTTCCTGCCCCCCAGAGCCTCTGCAGAGAACAGCCGGGACTGCCGACCTCAGCAATCTGGCATCGGGCTGACTCTGGCAGTCTGGCAACTGCACAAACACAACGGGGGAGGAGCCGAGGGGAGAGCGCACAGCGGGGAGGGGCCCGCAGCACAGGCCTTACCGTGGCAGGTCCTGCCGTCGGGGGCAAGCGTGTAGCCGCTGTAGCAGGCGCAGTAGAAACTGCCTGGCTTGTTGGAGCAGATCTGGCCGCAGCCCCCGTTCTGCTGGCTGCACTCGTTGACATCTGGGCACAGGACACAGAGACCCTGGGGAGTGCCCAGAGCCGACACAGGACCCCCAGCGAGTGCACGGGGGCGAATGCAGACCTCAAGGCACTGTGGGTGGTGATGGTCCGTGGTGCCAGCTCCGTGGCTGCTAGCGCACCCGGGAGGAGGGTGAGGGCTGACAGGGGACAGACCTGGGCAGGCACAGCCAGGCCAAGACCCACACGCACAGCCCCCCTGCCCCGGGGTGGCTTGGCACCGCAGAGAAGGGGTCACCCGAGGTAACTAGGTCCTGGGGCATTTTTCCTGACCTCCCGTCCCCCCCACTGCAGACAGGGAGGCTGGCCCTGAAACTCTGTCGTCCCCACAGGCCAAGCCCCAGGGGTGGCCCTACACTGGCTCCTTCCTTCCAGTCCCGCAGGAGCCAGGCCACGGGCACCCGAGGGCTCCCCCAAACGGCCAGCACCCAGTGCTCGGGGACAGGGCCTGGAGGGCCCTAGGGGCCTGCCTGCCCCTCCTCTCCCTCCACCTGAGTGGCCAGGTCACCGGACAGTCCCTGTATCCCCCGAGGTGGGGTGGGCTGGAAAAGAGGGACGGGCCGGAAAAGAGGGACGGGCCATAGCCACTCCCCCAGGAGCACCCCCAGCCCTCGTCCTCCAGCAGCAGGGCCTCACCTCTGTCACAGAGCCGCCCGCCCCAGCCAGCCCTGCACTGGCAGTAGAAGTTGCCCATGAGGTCCTGGCAGACCTGGGTCCCCTCTTTGTTGCAGGGGTTCGGGGAGCACTGGTCAGGCAGGTCTGTGCCGGAAGAAGGAAAAAGAGGGTCAGCTGGGAGGGAGCAGCTCGGGGCGGACACGAGGGGGCAGGCCCAGGCCGGCGGCCCAGACGGCAGCTCCAGGTGGGAGGGCGGTCATGAACAGCCTGGCCAGACCCTCCTCTGGGGCTGGGAAATCCAGGCTGGCTGGGACGGAGTGGTCCCCTGCCCACTGGGCCCGAGGTAGCTGAGGAGAGGGAGGGGCCTGGCCGCTCAGGGAGTGGGCCCAGACCCCTGGCTGGCCCGAAGGGTTGCATGAGGTAGATGCCCCCACCTTCCCGGCTGGGCGCCCTGACCCCTCAAACCCTACCATCGACCTTCGCCAACACCCTCCCTGCTGCAGGGACACCGCCACACCATCACTGGGTGGGGGGCTGCCCTGGCCCTTCCAGAGAGGGGCACCCGCCCGCTGGGACCTCCTTGCTCGGTGGGGGAGGGGGGACTGTCTACCTGGCCCAGAGTGTTGATCACCAGACAACTGCCAGCTGCTTCAGGGACGATGGTGGACACCGTCCCAGGGAGCCCTCCCGGGGGCTGAGTGTGGGGAGAGCTGCTCACGGGCCACCGAGGCTCCTGATCCCAGGGACGGTCCCTGACTACAGAGCCTGACCTTGGGCAGCAGTGGGCTCCAGGGTGCTGGCAGGAGAGCAGAGCTCCGAGAACCCTCTCTCAGGCTACAGCTGTGCTGGGTGGGCTGGGCAGGAAGGGACGCCTCTGTCCTGGAGCCGCTCAGCCCGGAGCCACTCGGGCAGAGAACCCAGGCGGGCTGGCATGGTGGGCACTGGAGTGGCAGGTCGTCGGGAGAGGGCCGGCCCTGGCTCTCCAGGGCTCACCCCCCAGGTCTCCGGGGAACCTCAGAGAGGAGCGGATGCCTGACGCCACCAGACGTCCTCTGCCTCGCCCATCATGCCTGTCACGTGGCAGAACCGCGAGACGGCCTGGCTCCCATCAGCCTGCCAGCTGTCCCTCCAGCCCTCGTGTGGGTGCGCTCGTGCCTCTGTTCCTTGACAAGCCATGGCGGCCTTTCTGCAAGGCCCGTGCGGACCGTAAACATCTCCCGGGGGGCTCCGCGGGCTCCCGTTCTGTCCTGTGCTCCAGCAGACACGTGCCTGTCCAGACCCTGGGCAGCGTGGGGCCCTGGCTGGGGTCCGAACTGAGGGCCAGTACGAAGGGTAAGGTGACACCGGAGGGCCCAGGGCCGCCTCGCAATCCCTGAGACAGGTGCTCTTCAGAGGCAGTGACGATCGTGGCCGATCTGGCTGCTCTGGGTCATTGTCACCCGAGGGCAACAAGGACGTTTCCCCAGCAGCTTGGTGGATTGTGGGCTCCCAGGCCAACTGGCTGATGTCCATCCCCAGACTCGGCGAGGGCCCACCTCTGGAGGGCAGGTGACGCCCGGCCTGCCACCCAGGGCCTGGCCCAGACCAACCACAGGCCAGTCTCACCCCGTGTCCCCTTCTCCAGGGCCGCGCGTCCTTGGGCCCCTCGTCTGGTACAATCGCTTCCGTTGTATTTACGAAGTGATGGGCCCATCGCAAACTGCGTGGTGGACGGGCGACACTGGAGAGGACCGTCTGGCTCCCAGGTGACCCAGGACGTGACAGCAGCCAGCTTTTCTCTCTGCCTGAACCCATAGGGCCACCGAGAGCCCAGCGCTCAGGCCTGTGTCCATTCTGCTGGCCAGGTGGGCACACGCCACCGACTCATCTCTTCTTTCTTAAAATGACCGACGTTGCCAGCCTGATGCCAGTTTGGTCTCCGCACTGCTGCCCCAGGGCTTGCTCCTGGCCCATGGCCGCAAATCCCCAGATGAGCTGGGTCCCAGCCTCGCTGGCCCTGCCGTCCCCCGGGACTCCTGTCAGCCTGCTGTCTCCACTCCGCCGGCTGCGATCCTCAGCCCCACGGGGCTCTGGGACCTGTCTCTGAGGGTCCCGATGTCAGGGACCTGCATGACGGCCTGCATCCGAAGAACCAGACCGTGTCCGTCCACGGCTCCTCCTGCGGCCGGAGCTGAGCAAACAGGGCGTCCCCGAGGGCTGTGTGACACCCGCATGGTTGTTCTTGGCAGAGCGAGGGAAATGCCTTCTGCCCGTAAGCGTGGAGGAATTGGGTGCAGGAATGAGGAAACTGGGTATGGGAACAGCGTGTCCCCCAGCTGCTGGGGACGGGTGGGTCAGCCCTGTGGTCGCCCATGCCGCCGGACTGGCTGCCCATGGTGACACTCAGGGGTGCAGAGGGGCCAGGGAGGGTCAGGTCGACACCACAGACAAAGGGCCCTGCGGGGGCGGGGGTGGCCGCCGGCTCACGGCAGGAGCCCAGAGGGCCCCGGGGGAAGGGCCTGCGTCTCCACTGGCCGTATTTGGTTCAAGAGCTGGTTGATTGAGAAACGCGTAACCGTGCATTCGGCATGAGGGTGGGTTAACTCTAGAATCTGCCTAGAACGCCCAACCCCCTCAGTAAAACCTCAGGGTCCCCACGTTCAGGGCCGAGACTAGCTCCCGCAGGCGGCACTCCCATGGGCTCCCGCAGAACACACAGCCCAGAAGACTCCACTGCGTCTGGTCCCCGCATCCTGCCCAGTCTTCACCTCTGGCACCGGAGGAGGGGGGGAGGGCTGCATCGGGGTATCTGGCCCTTGGCAGGGGCCCCGCAAACTCCGACAGAAAGAGCTGACATCCTCGGCTGGTATGGATGAGAACAGACCTCTGTAGCTGAGGGCACCCGCTCCCTGCCTGGAGGACACAGGGCTCCCCTCGCCCTGAGGCGGCCGTGCTGCCTGTCGCGGGCACGTGGACCCCACAGGGAGCCTCTCTCAGTGGCTGCTGATCCCCAACCTCGAAGTGACGACCATTTCTAACGTGGATGACAGCTCCAGGTGGCGCCCAAGGTACCACGGGGAAGGGGCCAGTGCCCTGAGGTCTACCCGCGAAGGTGGGACGGGAGCAGGAAGAGAGCCCCGGGCCTGGAGCCCATCGGGGTGAACACTGAGAGGCTGTTGCGTCGATCTGAACGATAACGGACAGTCAAGCACTCAGCTGCGCCGCGCTGTCTTTTGGCCCCCAAATCAGAGGGTTTTCAGGACGGAAGTGATGAAAACAGCGTGACGTTGCCAGCGCTGTCCTGCGTGCACTGAGGCCGGGGGGTCTAGCTCTGGGGGCAGGGGGCGGGCAGGGCGTGCATCCTTCCTGAGCCACGGGCCTCGGGCCCTGTCCCCCGTGAGGATGGCGCTGCATGTGGGGGTGCCTCAGGCTCCGGAGAACTGACGGGCACAGACAGCATGTGGTCACACAGCGGTGTGGGACCACGTGCCCGCCCCCGGAGCGGACAGCTCGAACTCATTCAGAGCCAGTCCTCGCTGGTCACACAACTGGAACCCCTCTAAGGCCACACGATCTGTCTCACGGCACAATGTGGACCGGGACGGCTGCAGCCTCCCTCGGAGGCAGACCTCGGTGATTCCGCGTGAGCGCCGTTACGACAGGGGCTGCCGTCTGGCGCGGGCGCTGTCAGGAGGCGTGAAGCACCACGTAGCTTTTTATGATCTTTGCGATCAGCTACAACGGTCTAATCCACGTGGCCACATGATGTAAAAGAAGAAACTGGTTTAGCAAACTGACACCTTAAAAAAATTGCTAAAAACAGAAAGCCGAAATGACATGAACCTAAACTGCTATGACCCCCCCCCCCCCCGCCTCAGGCCCCAGTGAGGTCGCCAGGCCCTTGGAGAGGCCAAGGTCACAAGCTGACCCCAGGGAGACCAAGGTCACGGGTTGACCCCACGGAGGCCGAGGTCACAAGCCGACCCCAGGGAGGCCGAGGGAGGGGGCCTGCTCTGGGTTGCCCACGAAGCACGGGCACGGGTTCTGGCCACCCTGAGTCAAGAGGTGCTTCTGCCCCAAATCAGAGAGGCCGGTCTGCTCTGTACCTGTGTGGGGCTGCCCTGGGTCAGAGGGGAGCGGGGGCCTGAATGGCGGAACCACTTCCCTCTCCTCTTCCCGCGCTAAATCGATCATTTCCCCTGCTCGTCCGGGCCGGGGCTTGGGCCTGTGACCAGCGCGGGGATGGGTGGGTGTCCGGATGCAGGGGCACTGCCCAGCCAGGCCAGCCGGGCCCCGTGAGCAGCATGTGGAGCCCCCTGACTTCTTGGCACCCGAGAGGGGCGGGCCCCACACGAAATGCAGGAAGGGCCCACCCCGCGGCGGGGCCGTGTGCTCAGAGCCTGCCTGCGACATGGGGGGGGGGCACACGGACACCTGGCTCGGGGCCACCGGCAGCTCCGCGCTCAGACCCCAGCCAGGCCCACAGTCCGGCCCGGCGGCCGCGCTCGCAGCTGGCTCAGACGCGACAGGACAGCAGCAGAGAGTCCGCTCTCCTGCGGGACATGTGAAGTGACGTTACCACCAGCACGAAAGATGCGTGAGGGGCTGAGGGAGAACCGCACTACCTTTAGGACAAACAGCGAATCAAGAACTCCTACGAACTGAGAGAAACGGGCAGAGCCCAGACACGGGTCACTTGCGGGGAAAGAACACAAGGTTCTAAGCACGTGACTGTCCGCCTCACTCGCTAGTGAGAAGAACAAACAGAAAGGCCAGCTTCACGCCTCACCGTTGACATTGAAGGAGACCGAAACGGAGAAACACACGTGAGCCCGCAGACACGGGGGCGGGGCTGGTCACCCGGCCGGTGACCGGTCTGCATGGAAGTGAAGGACGGCGCAGGCCAGGGCCCGTCCCGCAGACACCCTCCACCACGTGAGATTTGTTTGTGAAAATAAGAAACCGGGAGGAGCCTGGAAGACACACGCCAGCTCCCGTGGGTGCGCCGTGAACTGGCAGGTGCTCTGAACGCGCCGAGGGGAGGATGCCCTGCTCGGGGTGGGGGGCAGCAGAGTGGGGTCGGAGCACGTCTGCGGTAAGCCGGCGTTTGTGCAGAATCAAGAGACTGTGCGTATGAGGTGACAGGTCTAGGACTCTTCCGGGAGCCCGGCTGCTTGACAAGGAGGCACACCCAGAGACGTGGTCGGCCCCACAGCCCTGAAAGGGGGTTAGCCGTCACAGGGCTTGCGTTTCTTGCCTATTTAAAAAACCAAACCTCACTTGCTTAAGGGAGAAAGTCCAGTGGAAAGGGAGCAGGGCTCAGGCCAGTGCTCCACCCCCCCACACCCAAGACCCCACAGCAAAGCCTGAGGTTACCCCGATCCACAGGGCTTTGGGGGACAGGAAGGACACACTTACTTTGAACACATGAAACGAAGTCGGGGCTCTTTGTGTACGGAGATCCGTATTTCCTAATGCAGTCTGCGAGAGAGAGAGGGAAGCCCGTCACTCTTGTCGCCGGAGACAAGACAGACCTTAGAACTCGCGTGTCGGGTCTGAGACCCTCTGGAAAAGGGTATTATTCACGCTTACTCGGGCTGAAGCAACAACACAGTCCCGATCCCTTGAACACTGGCAAGCAAGAAGATGCCTTCACGAAAGGGCAGTACTCTGTGTGCCAAGGTCTGTCTGCAGCCTCTCCACAGACGCCTTCGGCTACAGCCCCAAAGGATCACTGGTCACATTCAGGGAGTTTTCTGACCCCAACCAGAGCGTAAAGCTTCAGTTTCAAGTGGACCCCCATTTGGAAACACTGCCCTTCATCCGAAAGTCATTCTGCTTCGGAGTGTACCCCCCCCGCCCCACCCATCTAACGAGCTGGGTGTACACATGGGAGCAGGGGAAGGTGCCTGGAAACTTGAACCTGAGCACAACAGTGTTGAGCCACGTCCCACCTTCAGCAGGGTCCCCGGTACTACACCATGCCCAGGAGGACAAGGGCCCAGGCCGCCTGGAGGGGGCTCCTGGGATAGCTGGTCATTCTTCGCCTCTGGAAGCAAACCCCAGTACCCGGGAGCCAGGCCTCTGAGGCCGACAGGGAGCCCAGGAGCCAGAAGGTTCCTGGCTTTTTAGGGCCAATTATAGGTCTACCTGGCTTTTGCCAGATACCAACCCCGAGAAGGAACCCTAAGAGGATATAAGGCCAATGGAAAATTTACCAAAATGCACTTTACAAAAATAAAAAGGGAGACCCTGGATTAGATGTATCTTGTTACAAGTGATATGCATCCCAAAATTTCTTAAAATGAAAGTCAGGGCCTCTTTCCGATTGTCATTTGTCCTTTCACTTTCTCTCCCCAAGTGCACAGGGGAGCTGCCCAGAGGCTACCCGCATGGTGACATCCCTACTCGGTAGCCTGGGTGTCCGCTCATACATTCCTCTTGTTCCAATAAAACAAAAACGTTGTTTACTGTTCTCAGTTCTGACTGGTGACATGGCCGATACCAACGTGTGCAGCCCCCACGAACAGGAGTTCTCTGGGATCTTCAGTCATTTTGGGAGTGCCAAGACCCAGAGACCAAAATGTCACAGACCCACTAAGTCAATCCCAGCCCCAAACAGGAAGTGAAGCCTGGAGTCCGAGCAGAGAAGCCGTTTGCCAACAATGGCGCTGGACGGAGGCTAACACGGACCCTGGGGCGTGAAAGGCACAAACAGGTGTCCGCAGGTGTGCTCCGGGAGCTGACGCAGGACGCGTGTCCCCCTCTATTCCCTTACGACGACCACAGAGGCAGGGACTCAACTTACCTAAGTATCTTGGATAAAAATAGTCCTGCAGAAAAAGAAGAAGGGGCAACAGTTTACTGGCACAGCACGAGGCTCCCCAAACAGCCTCTGCGCCGCTGGCCAGGAACCTCATCTTCCTCCCCAGCGGGCGGGAACAGATGTCTGCAGAGGCAGGTGTCCGAGGAAGGTGGGAAATCCCCACAGCTGGCCCCGTAACGGCCAGCGAGAACCACCCAGAAAGCCACTTTCTGCCAGAAGACCACAGCGTGAGGAGGGCAAGTGGCAGGGCCCAGGCTGCTCATGCGGCCTCTACAGGACGTTCTGCATATGACCGCAGACGTGATTGGACCTTCTGGAAGCAGCACAGTGAGGTCATTTACGGGACCTCGGTGGAGCCGTGTAACGTGTCTCACAGGACAAGGCGCGTCCCGGGTACCATCATCCAGACCCTCCCTGACACCAGGCCCCTCCCAGAGCTGAGCAGACCTCGATGGGACAGTCGCTGCATGGGCTCTGATTTGCATCTGCTCTATTTGTAAAAGAAATGGGTGCTGGATGAGGCACGGAGGGTGTAAACGGGGTCCTTCTGTCTGCGGGCGCGAAGGAAGAGATCTGCAGGACGCAAGCTGGCTGTCCAGCGCTAGGACCACCTGACCCTCGCTGGCCAGCAGCAGGGAGCAGCTGGGACCGGGCCAGGGTCCATGGCCCCAGCCACAGATGCCAGGCCACGGGCCACTCAAGGCAGCCCCCACCCGTCCACTGTCGTCTCCCACGTAGGGTCCATCGTGGAGCGGCTTGGCCCCAGACACCCCCACCCCCATGGAACCGAGTGACGCGGGAGCAGCCCCCACCAGCTGCTGGGCCGTCTGCACAGGAGCGTCCGCCGCTCTGTCCAACCCGTGCCACCACGGTGAGGTCGGTTAACTGAGCCCTGCTAGCGGAGATGAGGAGACGGGCGTTCACGACATGCTGTGGCCCATGCCTGAGGTCAGGACGCCAGGACGAGCTCTGGACAGCACGCGGTCACCCAAAACCATGCTGACGAGAGCTGGCTTGTGTTTGTAGTGCCAGGCAGAGGGGGTCCCGGGGCTGCCCATGCGCTGGCCCAGCTCAACCCACGTGTCCCTCCCCCACCACTTCCCGCAGCCTGGGCCAAGGTGCCAGGCACACTGTTTTCAGAAAGTGATGTTTTAGTAAAGATGTGGTTTAAACAGACACGTAACTGCTTTAAGAGAGAAGCAATGGTCAGAGCACGTTTGTTTTTCAGCCTGTGTGACAGTGAAGGGGCCATTCAGGCAGTTGTGCAGAGGCCAGGACTGGCCAGGCAGGGACGTCCCTCCACACCAGTGTTCGGAGGCCCCTGACCTCCTGGCCTCACTTCTTTGTGCTTTTAGTCACGGACTGGCAGCTCCCAGACAGGAAGGCCAGGCGAGGAGGGGTGCCCTGGCAAAGACCCCAGAGCTGAGGTCAAGTGAGCCGTGACACCTTCTGGGTCTTGAGGGATAACTCAGGCCACAGACTTTGTAACAAATGGAATGGCTCTGGTTCTGAAGGAAAGATTTAGGGTGGAAGCGAGACACACCCACTCAGGAGACCAAGAATCAGACTGGAAACAACGGGGAACCGTGAACAGAGTACCCCAAGTCATCATAAACGGTGGCATTATCACAGTTTTCCAGAAAGCTCTATCATAGTTTCCAAACCATGACTGCTGCTAGTTACCTGTCGTATGTTTTGATAATGAGGTCTACCACGGAAAAGCATCACTGACCGGAAAACCGCACGCACCCCCTGCAGGCAACCACATCCGCGGGAATGCGGGTTCTGAGACCACGGGCCGTAACCTGGTGAGTTTATCCTACTTTGTGTGCTTGATTTACTTGGGGTGGGGAGAATGCTGACCTGACTGCCCATCTGGGGACAGGACGGACAACCTAAAACCCCCGGGCACTCCCCCTGGAGAAAGAGACATTTCCAGCTGTCCTCTGACGTTTTCACCAGAGAGGAGGAAATAAATCTCCACGCGCTAAGGGCACCAAACACAGAATGCGCAGCGGGTCCCACCTGCACCACACACCGGCCCCAGAAGCCACAGCCTGAGGTTCAGGAGCTGGGCTGGCTCTTAGGAGCGTCCCACAGGGAGCCACGGGGCCTGGCCACAGTTCAGAGAGCCGAATTCGAAACCAGGCATCAGTGGCCTACAAACTTACCCTCTTTCTTTCTGACCACACGAGGAGCAAGGCCTGGTGTGGGGCTGTGGGGTCAGGAGCAGGGAGTAGCCAGGACACCGGGCTTGGAAATGGGGCCATTTGTCATCTGGCAATCATTTTTCTCACGGGTTTGCTTCTGCTTTAAACAACTTAAGATAGAAGAAGGGAGTGAGCAAAACTGTAGGCCACTGAACTCTAAGCTGAAGCTCCAGAGGGGAAGGACATGTGTGTGCCCAGTGCCTGGCCTGGTGCTGACTGTTCCCCTGAAGGCCCTCAGGAGCCACTGCCCAACAGGTGAATGAATGATACATGAATGGAAGAGTGAGTGGATGGATGGATGGATGGGTGGGTGGGTGAGTGGGTGGATGGGTGGGTGG
>NW_019154099.1:63202531-63220031 GCF_002288905.1 Enhydra lutris kenyoni
TGGGTGGGTGGACGGATGGATGGTGGGCGGACGGATGGATGGATGGATGGTTGGTTGGATGGGTGGGTGGACGGATGGGTAGGAGGATGAATGAGCAGGCAACCAGAGTCCTACAATTTTCACTGACTTGAACAAAGCACCGAATTCTTAATTTTATTTATAACATCAATAAGCACACTGGGGAAAAAAATCTCAATCAATGCTCTTAGCTTGTCTCTTTCCACACTTGGAAGTAGCCGTACTATCATTCCTTCAGCTTCTAAACTGCCAGTACGTTTTTAAAACTCAGAGCCTTAGATTAACAGCCATTTGCCTAGCTTTCCTTCTGCTGGTCCCTCCAAGGGCCCGCCCTCCCAGGGGGTGATGAGCCAACGAGCATGTGAGACTCAACAGCTGAGCTGTCCCCACTCCTGGCAGGACGGCCCATGGGCGGAGCAGCCGTGTAGGGAGCTCACACCCCATCGGGGAGAGGGCTGGTTCCAGGAGGCTCAGCGCGTTGGTTTTGGCCAAAAGCCACCTGCCAGAGCTCATCCCGTGTAAACAGAGCCAAGTGCTCCAACGAACCCAGCCTTTCCAGCAGATGCCACTCTCCCCTGCTCCTGTTCCCTGGGGGCTCATCAACACAGGAACTTGTGCCCAGGGACAGGCTCTGCCCACCTCTGTCTGCTGTGAGCTGAAACCACAGTGTTTCCGTGACAGGACCTCCCCGTCTCTGCTCCCTAATTATGTTGTCACCCACATCGCCCCTTCACTAAGAAAGGGACCACAGGAAAGGGCATACCAGGTGGCTGGCGAAATCCTTGAGAATTCCCATTTGTGGATAGAAAATCCCGTCAGCCTCTTCCCTACATGACCACTGCGTCCCCAGTCTGCCTGGCAGGGTCTGCGCCCCCAGAGTCCCCCATGGGGCCAAAGTCAAGAGCAGCAGGGAGCTGCCCACACTCCCCACATGGCAGTCACCTGCCACCCACCTCCTTCCCTACCTCAGGACGGTCCCTTCCGGAATTCTAGCCGACGTGGCACTGGTGACCTAGGCAAGCTCGCTCGCCCAGCAGCCTGCCCAGCCCATCACTCCGGGATCCCCTCCAGGGGCCCCCTGCACACTTCTTCCCCTGGGCCTCCTCCAAGGCTTGGTGGGGTCTGTGGTCGTCTCCCCACAGCTGGACTGTGCAAGCAGATCTGTCTTCCAAAAATGGCCGGGAACCACACAAGCCTCGTCGGTCCACATGTGCATTATCAAGACAGAAATACGACCTGGCCTCAGCATGTGGACAGAGCACGGCCACCCCGGTGCAGGTTACAAATGGGACCACGTGCTGACGGGAAGGGACAGCTCGTAAGGACCTTCCTGTCCAAACCTCCTTTAACCCTCTGAGCTCCTCAGAGGCCAGTGAGGTCCTTGCAGGGATGCGGTGAACCAGGGGAACTGAGGCAGCATCTAGCACTGAGAGTATGTCTCCCCGTGGACGCCGCTGTCCGAGAGTCCTCCCCCGACACATCTGGGGACTCACGGGACACTCACGGCCAGCCTGGCTGAGACGCGGCCCCCTCAGCCGTGCGTCACACGTACCGAGGACTTCTGCGTGCGCCACTGCAATTAACGACTGAGCCACCCAGGTACCCCAATGCCGCTGCAATTACATGCTGCAGGCCGACACGGGCCGCTGTTTCTCAGTAAACTAAGAATGTGTCACTTCCTTTAACAAGTAACAGCCTGAAATTTTGCTTCCCCAAATTTTAAACTATTTAACAAAGCTGGCTGGGACTTGTGTGTCACAATAACTCGGCTTTTTTACATGATACAAATATAGGGCATCTTCCATGAGAAAGAGTCAAAAAAGCCTGAATAACCCTTTGACCTTAGTGTTGTCCTGTTGGCGAACTCCACGTCTTACTTGTCAAACTCACGACAACTTGAGTTGCTCGTCCAGAGGCTTTTGCTTCTAGCTCCTGCCCCGACTGGAGGAACTCTCGGCCAAGGTCTCGCTGTTACTGCGACGGCTCTCCAGGAGAGTCCCTGCTCTGGGCAGGCGAGCTCAGGCCCCTCAGCCTGCACGGAGGCTCCGTCCCCAAGGCCAGCATCACTCAGTCTCTGCATGTTTTTCTAAGCTCGGTTCACACAAACCCCTTCCTTTCTTCTGTCCCAATCCATCTCTTGAGTCTCCAAACTGAGCGCCAGCTTAAGCATGTTCCCTAAGACAGAAGGAAAGTCGACACCCCTACCCTTGCTGGGCAGCTCCCCAACCCCTGTTGAGCTCAGAGCTCCTCTGGGCCAGCCCTGCAACGGGGGCAGGTCCCAGAAACACCCCCCAAGGCCGCGGTGCCCCTCCTCTTTCCCCAGACACTCATGGGCACGTTTGTTGTTGGGAAGTCCTGTGGGGACAAAATCCTGGGCATCGTCACCCAGCAGCAGGGCCGAAAAATGAGGGTTAGGGTTAGGGTTAGGCAGTCCGCCATAGTCCCGGGACCAGCGCCTGGTGTCCGGCACACGCTGGTGTGACAGGGCCTGAGGCAGCGGGGCCCCAGGGAGTGGCTGAGGCCCACCGGGGAGCTGCAGCCTTGGGGCACTTTCCATAACCAGTTTCAGGATGAAACGTAACCACGTGGGAGTCACTGCAGCAGGTGGTGTAGATGCTTCTCACCTCCAGAGGTCAACCGCTTCGGTGCTAACATGCTGACCTTGGGGCCCCGGGAACCCGAGTCTCCATCTGCGTCCGCCCACAGAAGAAATAACCTAGACAAGTCACCCCATAAATTCCTGGGCCTCTGTCTCCCGAGCGTCTGGAGCGAGGGCCCACCACGTCCTACGACGCTGTGACGAACACCCTGCAGAGCCTGTTTGCTCCTGGCCGAGGAAGGAAGTTCAGCTGCGTTTCGGTGCCTTTCCAGGTTCACGCGAGATCGCGGTGTGCACGCAAGGGCTTTCCCCGCATAGGCGAGGCGCGGCTGGACGCGGAGCTGCCCCCAGCGCGCATCTGGGGAACGCGACTGTGCGGGCGCTTGGCGCAGACCCAAGATGGTCCTGGGGTCCGCCACATGATGGTGTGGGGGGAGGCACGAACTCCCACCCCAGCCCCTGACAACCGCCAACAGCAACGTCCTAACGGGTTCCTCCCTCTTGGCCGGAAGCATCGCGCCCCAGAGACGCACGTCCAAATCAGACGGCTGCCCAGGGGCCACACCTGCAGCGGCCAGCCACGCCCGCCATGCCGAGGGACGTGTCAGCCCAGCCTCGGTGGCCCCCATGTGGACGCGCCCAGCTGCAGCAGTGACCCCCGAGGGCCCGTCCCCAGGGGCTGCCTGCGATCAGCTGCGTGATTTCCCCACGAAGCTCAGTGTCCCAAGAAGGGGCCCTCACCAACCGGGTCTAGATGGCAGGTCTGGGGGACACATGTGGACAAAATGTGTGTTATTACCATGGGCGCTAACACCAGGAACAAACAATTCTCAAGTTTGGAGAACAAAGTCTGAGAAAGCAAACACTAGCCGCACACGTCTCTGTCTCATCCGGACGACACGCTCGTACTTGGCGGATCACTTGCAGCCTGATGTGGCTCCCAGATTCCTCCACTTCCAACTGCTCCTGAAAAGTCATACAACGTCCAACAAGCTGCACCCTGTGGGGTCAAAACTTAGGTGCACACGCCCCGGGTTTGCAGGGGCTCCCGGACACGTGCTGTGGAGGCCCCAAGCTCTGCCGATGTCCTGCACCACGCCTGAACCCCGGTAACTGCTGCACACAGAAACAGCCCCCACCTCCAGCCCCAGGGACAAGCAGAGGGTGGGGCGCCTGCCGGCGGTGCCAGAGCAAAGGGACGGCCGGGGAGTGTTCGGAACGGCCTGGCCCCAGCTACCCTCGATCTCAAGAAACGGGCCATAAGCCTCCAATTCTTCAAAGGCTGTTTTGTTCCTAAATAACAAGGGCAGACGTTCCGTGTTTTCCAGGACTGTCTGTAATGGCCTTCCTGCAGATGCCGGGCCTGCTGGCAAGGGTGACGTGCCATCCACAGGGCCTGTAGGCCGGAGAGCCTGGGAGGGAACTCGTGTGGGGGCAACAAAGTGGGGCAGGAGGCCTGCTGGGGCCGGTCCCGCTCTCACCAGCCCGACGACAGGCCTCCGAGCCACGCGGGAGCCCACTCAGGCAAAGCAAAACCAGCCCCTGGGATGGGCACAGTCTTCTGGGGGCGGAAGCCCATGAAGGAGAGGGTCCAGGAGGGGGGCCTCTGTCCACAGGGATCGTCGGGGCAGGAGCTGCTTCCCTGAGAACCCAAGGAAGGAGATGGGTTGGGCCTGTGCAGGGTGGGGTATGCCCATACCCCAAGGTCACACAGGGAAGAGTGTGTGTGTGACTGCTCTCAGGGAAGCTGGGGGGGGGTCATGGGGGGCAAGGAGGCAGCTAGAGGCTCTCCTGGAGGTCACAGCCAGGATGTCACCTCCCCAGCCAAGGTACCCGCATCCCAGAGGCAAGTCACTGGGGGTAACGAGGTCCCCGTCCTTCCTCTCCACCCTCTTGCCAGGGCCCTCCTGAGACCCCTCGGGGCCACCCCAACAAGAGACAACCTGCAGCAGAGGCTTTCCTCTCCACAGGGATGACTGTCCCCACCCTGTCCCCAGGGAAGGGGGGGGGGTCTCAGGAAGACAGGTGTGCTTGGGAGGCTGGTGCGCAGCACTCCGAAGCCGACTGGACCCCTAAAGGCCCCCCTGCCACCACTGGGTCCCCCCATACCTGAGGACAGAGATGGAGGGAGACTGGGCAGAGTGGGCTCCTGTGAGCGCACGCATAGCCCAGGGGTCGCACACCTACACCGTGAGGCCCTCCAAGTGTGCCTCTGGCCTGTGCCCTGAGAGCTGTGAGTGCTGTCTGCAGACCCAGTGAATCCAGGTGCTTTGTGAAGAACCCGGCCTGGAATTTTCCCTGTACCACAGGCTGCAGCTGGCCTGGAGGGCCAGACACCCTGGCGCTGGGAAGCGGAGACACGGCTCTGCGCAGCAGGCCAGGCGGGGCGGGCTGCGTCTTTTGTCCAGAACCCTTTCCGGAAGCAAAGCCTGATTATCGAGATGGCATCCGGCGTCTGGAACCCGCCTGCCTTCAAGGATTTAAGTGGAAGGTGACTCCGCTGGGCTGGCCTCCGGGAGCTTAGGAGAATCCCAGCACAGACAGCCAGGGACCGTGTGGGACGCGGGACCGAAGACAAGCAAAGGAGAGGGAAATGCCACGCAGGGGAGTAACCGCGTGAGAGGAAACAGATAAGGGGAGAATCGAACTCGCCAGAGCCCTGCAGAGGAGGCCTTGTGGTGGCAACAATGGGGAGCCGGGCCCCAGGGGAGTGTCGGGGGAAGGCCATCTGCCCCCAAGAGGGAAGCAGGTGGGTGGCCAGGATGCCGGGGAGTCAGGAAGGCGCCCCAGGTCCCCTTCCTTTCCAGCACAGGTGTGTGATGACCCCTGGAACCAGGAAGGAGCCACTGTGCCGGTGGCTACCTGCTGTGAAGGTCACTTCCCCTCCCTAAGAGGAAGAGAGCCCGGCCTGCAACAGGCCAGACCAAGCAGGAATGCTCAGCCGGCAGTCCCAGCTCCGGCAATCCCAGCTCCGGCAATCCCAGCTCCGGCAATCCCAGCCCTGGCAGTCCCAGCCCTGGCAGTCCCAGCCCCGGCAGTCCCAGCTCCAGCAGGAGCCTCCGACACCAGAAAGTACTCAGCGGGGGGGAGCTGGCTCCCGCTGCTCCCGCCCACCCAACCTGGGGGGCGGGGCCGAGCTCTCCCCTGCGTTCTCACCAGGGTGCCCCCAGAACCTAGGAATGGGCCAGGAGGGCAGCACTGCCTTCTGCATCAGCAAGAAATCAGGAGGAAAGAGCAGCGTTGCCAGAGCCGGAGCCAGGCTGGAGGTCGTGTGGGGCTCCCGACGAGCCACGGGAGACAGGCTGCTTCCAGAGTCCCCCCGGATGGTGGGGAGGGTGACCGCCGTCCCTAGCCTGGCTGCTCCTGCCTTCCACACGCCAAAGGCCAAGTCCAGACCACGGAGCAAACATCCACACGAGAACAGGTTAAAATGAGGGGTCTGCAACCCAGCTGACCTCGACAGAAGACGCTGAGGGGTCTAACCTGGGAAGCAGGTAACTGAAGGGAAAGACGGGCTCCTGCAGCTGGGGCTGGTAAGGTGGACGGAACCTTGGAAAGATAGGGATGGCTTTGCTAGGAGCAAATGACAAATCCCCACTAGGGATAAAGGCCTGGGAGGCAAGGGCGGCCATGACCTCCCAGGCAGGAACGCACCCAGAGGGCACTGCTTTGCGTTAAAATGCAGTATCTTAAGCAGGCTTTCCTTTTCTTGCCTTTGTAGCAGACATTTGTAAATAAAGTTATAATTAAAACATAAAAGCCATTAAAACCAGGGAGGGGATTAAAGCTCTGGGAAGGAGGACACTATGGTTAAAGCATAGTGTGTCCAGGCAACAAGGAAAAGCCAGGCCAGGGCCTTGGCGAGTGCAACCTGACTGGGCAGGGACTGGTTGGGGGTGGGGTAGCCCTGTCTCCCCGAACTCCTGTCACCTGTAAGCCCTATCCCATGGTCTGTGGACGCCAGCACCTGTCACACAATTCTACAGCTGCCTGGTGGCCAGCCTCACGGCCCTGCCTCCGGACCCTCAGCAAGCCTCTGCCAGGAATGACTCATGGGGCCACCAGGATTCATCAGTCCAGAAACCGGAAGACAGGCCAGAGAAGACCAGCAACCCTGTTCCTTACAGCAACAGTGAGGAGCACTTCCCAGAGCAGCCCCATGGTAAGGACCGGCCCAAGGAGAACCATTGGTGGCTGGCCATCCTGGGAAGGCTGTCTTCAGAAGGGGCCGCAAAGGGGTTGTCATGCCAATGGATGAGAAATACAAGTGAAAATAGAAACCTGTACGGGCCACACACGCCTGTCCATGTATCACAAGGTTTCTTTCAATCCCAGAATTCCTGAGAAGAACCATTCCGGGAGAACCAAACCCCACTGTGCCATCACCCTGACCTCACGGTACAAAGTGCATCCAGTTTCCACACTCCCAGCTTCCAAAGGCATTTGTCCCGGAACAGATAATGCACACAGGGTCCCGTGGGTCCCCTCCGGCAAGACGGCAGACTCCTAAGCCGATGCCCAGTCCACACTCGGGCTGTTCCCCGCAGCCGGCCCCTAGCCGCCCCACAGTCCCCAAGGACATTATTAACAGAAATGTGTCCTGAACCAGCACAGCCCAGCTCCTGAAGTCACCAGCTGCTTCGAGAGAGCACCTCGCTGAGAGGTGTCCACGCAGGTCGCCCTGGCCGGGCCCCCTGACCCCAGCCCTCCTGCCCAGCCCTCCCACATATGTTCTGGTCCTATTCCTGTGGGGTATTTTGGGACCTGCTGTAGCAAGCCGTTCCAGACTCCGTATCTCTCAGTTCCCCTTTCAAGCACACACTCCGCCCCCCGCCCCAGGCGGCTGGGGGCTGTGGGCAGCCCACACCTCACTTCCAGTCCAGCTGGGGTGCAGGAGCAGGAAACGGTTTGGCTTTTTAAACATCGCAGTTGTTTCACGTCTTAAAGCCCAGAGGGGCTGTGTGCCTCTCCCTCAAAGGACTGCCTTCAGCGGTGCTGTGGCCCAGCCGCTGTTATCACTGCCTCTTGTTTCTGTTAGGGTGGTGACTTCAGGGTCCTGAGATCAAGCCCTGGCAGGGCCCGGGGCTCAGCCGGAGTCTGCCTGACATTCTTTTTCTCTCTTTCTCGCTCAAATAAGTAAATCTTTGAATAAATAAAGTGGCTGCCTCCAGAGGCCTGCTGGGGGAGATAACTGAGGACCCACTTACACATCTGCCAACAGCTGTGGGAGCACCCGGAGTCACCAGGAGGCCTGGGGCTCAGAAGCCACGGAGGAGGCTGGAGGGTGGGGCTGGGGGACCCCTCTGACCCTGCGTGCCCACCATTCCTGAAGGCTTCTGGGTGGGAGCCTTTCCTGCGGCGTGGTCCCCCCACCCCGACATAAACGGCTCCCCGCGCAGTCGGGGAAGGGAAGCCTGCGTGGGGAGCGGCCCCGAGGCTCCCCAGCTGCGCGCACGGTCCCTGCGTTCCCTGGGCGGCGCGGCGGGGCCCAAACCGAACCGACCCCCAGGCGCCCGCGCGCTCACCGTCTCGGGGTCGTTCTCGAACACCTCGCGGGCCTCCTCCTGGCTGCACAGCTCCTCGATGCATTCCCTCTCCAGGTGGCCCTGCTTGGCCTCCTCGAAGACCTGGTAGGCGCGTCGCTGCCGGGGCCGCAGGAACTGCGCCGCCTCGCGCGCCCGCAGCATCACGGCTGCCAGGACGCGGGTGGGAGGACGGCGCCGGGAGAGAGCGGGGGACGGAACGGGGGACACGCCGTCAAGCCCGCCCCGCACGCGCCGGCCTCCCTCCCGGCCGCCTGCCCCGGGGATGCTGCTGCAGCGCGCGGGCCGGGGGGCGCGGGGGGCCGCGACGCGGGGTGCGGGGGTCGCGAGGCCGGGACGCGGGATGCGGCGGGCGCGGGCGGCCGGGACGCGGGCTGCGGGGGACGAGGGGGGGGCGGGACGCGGGGTGCGGGGGTGCGGAGCCCAGTATGAGGGGGGCGCGGGGCCGGGACGCGGGGTGCTGGAGGGCGCGGGGAGCGGGCACCGGCGCTGCCCGGGCACTGGGGGCGGTGGGTCCTTGGCGGGCAGGGAAGGGGACTCCCGGGCCGGCCGGCACCGCGGCCCCGCTGGGAACTCACTGTGCGCGGACTCCGAGGCCAGCAGGAGCAGCAGCAGCGCGGTGCCCAGGGCGGCGGCGGGCCCGGGCGGCGGCGGCATGGCGGGGCCGGGCCGGGCCGGGGCGAGCGCGGGGCGAGGGCCGCGGGGGACGAGGGCCGGGCCGGGAGCGCGCGCTCAGAGCACCCGGGAGGCCGTGGCGAGCCGCGGGCGCCGCGGGGCGGTGGCTCCGGTCATCCCGTGCGGGCGGCTCTGAAGGTCACATCGCGGCGGCGGCGGCGGCGGCACCTCTGCGCTCGCGGCCGGGGCTGGGGCGGGGCGCGCGGGCAGGACCGGCCTCGGGGCCGCGCGGGGGCGGGGCGCGCCGGTTTCCACCCGCGCCCGGCGCGGGAGCGGGTTTTCGCGGCGGAGACCCCGGGGCAGCCGGGCCCCCGGACGGGGCTGCTTCGAGCGGGGCGTCCCGGGGACAGAGCTGCCCCCAGATCGCGGCGCAGGTCATTGGCTCGGGGCGAGGGCCTACGGGGCGAAGTAAGAGCGAAGTGCGGGGGGGCACCGGCCGCGCTCGCCCCCAGCCCTCGCCGGCGCATCCCGAATGCCCGGCATCGTTTCTGGGGTCTCGAGACTAAAAACCTCCGAAGAAGAGAGAAGCTGATGTCACGCCGAATCCCCGCGAGGTCGGGGCGTGAGATGGAAGGAGCCCCTTTTGGGATCTGTTTCCCATAGCGACGACACTGAAAACCTTGAGGTTTCCCAGTACGTAGTTCAGCCGAAAGCAGCGCCGTGCCGGGACTCCGCAGCGTCAAGGGCGACACACACGCGCGCACACACGCGCGCACACACGCGCGCACACACGCGCGCACACACGCGCGCACACACGGGGTCGGAGCGTTGTGGGGCCCAGCAGGCAGGGAGCCCAGCGGCGCGGGAGCGGAGGCCTGGACACCGTCCTCCCAGGGCCCGGTGCGCACCTGCCCCACCCCCCCAAATGCGGGGTCACTGTACTTGAGGGCTCAACACTGAGAGTCCAGACCTCAGTTTCTCCTCACCTTCTGTAATGGGGGAACGAAAGGTCATCGCTGTGGAGGCTTTGAGGTCAAGGTCTGAAGGTGGGGTCAATGACCATTAATATGTTAAATTCCGGGAGGCGAACTTTGATGAGAGGCTCTCCAAAGCGCATTAACAATTTAATAGGTAGGTCGTGGGCGCTTGTGATCCGCAGCTACAAAGCTCTCCCTCCTCGGCCCGCCGGTGATGAAAGGGTCCTGCATTGCCCTGGGCCGAGAAAGAACAGCGCGTTAATTTTCCTGCTTGTTGTTCTTAAGGAGAAGCGCTGGTTTCAAGAATCAGGGTGGGGCCGTACATTCTCCAGTGCGTATTTACGCAGATCTTTGATTAGTTCATGGCACTTGTTATTTCCCAGAGTTCCAGAACCCCGGCCCGTGGGTAGATTTCAGGAAGTGTGTGCAATTACTTCTTACTGGTGTGTGTTTGGTGAAGAGAGTTTGTAGAGTTCTTGGAATTCTCTGAGTCTGATCCCAGTGAGAGTGTGTCCCTCTGTGTCTCTCTGGGAGGGACACTGGGTGTGGACTCACCGCTTCAGGTGACCACGCATCAGCATGATACCTATGGGAAGGGGCCTTTACCTGTTGGCCTGGACCTCAATGCCCCTCCTGCCCTTTCCTATTCACCCCTTGTACCGAGCTGGTATCTCCAAATCCGACACCTCCCGTTACGCAGAGACTGGGTTTAATAAAATGCCTTCACAGTCACCCATTTTGGTCACAGCAGAAAGCAAATGCAGGGAACAAGGGAAGAGTGTCTGGCCCAAGCTAACCCTGTTACTAATGTAGAAAATTCGCTCTAAGGCAGAAATAGAAAATAGTTAAGAAACCATTTGGATAATGATTTCCAAAACTGGAAAGAGCTGTCAGGCACTCTATCACATAGCCTGAAATAACAAAGATGTCATGGCCAGCTTGCCTCCACAAGGGGAAGGTGACACACCTGGCAACAGACCTGCCGTATGGACCATCGGCCGGTCTGTGGTCAGAGATGGAAAGTCAGTGGTCCTCTAGCCAGGGATAAAGTGGGGTCAAAGTGGGGGTTTAGAAAATGACGTATTTGTGGGGAAATAAAAGTTCCTCCCTCCCCTTTCCACCGTCACATCTGTGGGTGGCGATGACTTCAGGGCGCTAAGACCATTCACTTACGTATCTGTCAATAAATCGAGTTGGGTCCTTGCCATTTTGTCTTAAAAGGCAGCGAGCGGGCCGATGACCAAACCAATCATACTGGGTTTTCTTGGCTTTTCAATCAGCCTTATTGAGGCATACAGAAATATACTAAGCTGCATAATAAGTTTTGACATCTGTGGTAAACGCGCACATCTGTAAAACACCCCCATGATCAACATGAGAACAGAGCCGTCACCTCAGAACCTTTCCCAATTCTTCCGAGCCGAGCGTCGTGGCTGTACCTCACCCTGTTCTGGGCACAATCACTGACCCACTTCCTGGCGCTACAGAGCACTTTGCCATCTCCGGGCTCTTGCTCAACAGGAATCGGACAGAACATGCTTTTTTGTCTTGCACAAGGCGTGCTCACTTGCAGACTCCCCCGCAGCGGGCCCGTATCAGTGGTGCACACTCTCTTTCCTTTCTTGGTCGGGAGTGTTCCACGGGACGGGTGGGTAAGTGCCCCCCGCTGCTGGCCTTTGGCTCGTGTCCAGTTGTTATGGACAGAGCAGCTGCGAGCGAGCGTGTGTAAACTGTCGTGGGCGCATAAGCTTTAATTTCTCGGGCGGAAATACCGAGCACGGAACATCAGACTGTACCGTAGGTATTTAACTTTTTAAGAAACAGACAAACTTTTTCAAAGGGAATTACCATTTTATGTTTCCACCAGAGTCTCTGGGGGTTTCAGGACGTCTCAGCCGCACTTGCCATGGTTGGTCTGTTTAATTTTAGCTGTCCTAGCCAGTCTGCTGTGGTATTCCCTTGTGACGTGAATTTGCATTTTTCTAATAACTAATAATGACCAAATTTTAATGTGCTTACTGCCATCCAAATATTTTTGGTGAAATGTCCATTTTTATTTCATGATCTTTTGTCTTTTACTTGGGCTTGTTGCTTTTCCAATTATTGACATTGACTTATTTTCTGAGTTTTAAGAGTTCTTTAAATCTTCTGGAAAAAAAAAAAGAGTTCTTTAAATCTTCTGGACACGAGTCCTGGGTCAGGTTGTGATTTGTAAGTATTTATTCCAGACCGTGACATGGTTTTTCATTCTATTAAACAATCAAGCTCTGTGCGTTCTCTTCTTAATTTTGAAGTACAGTTTATTATTATTTTTATTATTTTTAATGAGTTCTCCTCTTCAAATTATATTTGCCTAACCCCAGGTCACAAATATTTTCTTCCAGAAGTTTTATAGATTTATATTTTACATTTAGAACTGTGATCCACTTTGAATTCATTCCCAGATATTTCATATTTTACATCCTATTATATATGGAATTTTACAGTTTCCATTTCTGGTAGTTTAAATATTTGCTTTTTCAATATTTATCTTTTATCCCACAACTTTGCTTAATTAAACTACTAGTTTCAATGCTTTTGGTAGTTTCAATATCAATAGAATTTTTTACATAGATGATCATGTTGTCTGTAAATATAGCAAATCAACTTTCAAATCTGGGCGCTGTTACGTCTTTTCTTGTCTTATTGACTGTCTAGCGACCTCCGCGATGTTGACTAGAAATGGCGGCAGAGGACCCTGATGCAGACAGTTCAGTCTTTGACCGTTCGCTGTCGCTTTTTATAGATGCTTTTCGTCGAGATGAGGTTCTGTCTGTAATGTTCTGAGTTTTTTTTTCGTTAGAAATAGATACTGGGGCGGGCGCCTGGGTGGCTCAGTGGGTTAAAGCCTCTGCCTTCAGCTCAGGTCATGGTCCCAGGGTCCTGGGATCGAGGCCCGCATCGGGCTCTCTGCTCAGCAGGGAGCCTGCTTCCTCCCCTTTCTCTCTCTGCCTGCCTCTCTGCCTACTTGTGGTCTCTGTCTGTCAAATAAATAAATAAAATCTTTAAAAAAAAAAAAAAAGAAATAGATACTGGGTTTTGGCAAATGGTTTTTCTGCATCTGTTGAAACAATCATATTTTTTTTTCTTTTTCCACTCATTAATATGTGAGTCACCTTGATTGATTTTCGAATGTTAAGTGTCACGATGTATTGTTTTGCTAATAGCGGAGCGTTTATGAGCGTATTTTCTTTTCCTGGGTTGTCTTTATCAGGTTTGACCGAGAAGTTCTGGCCCAACAGGACAAGTTAAGTGCTTCCTTCTCCTCCGTTTAAGGGGAAGAGTTTTGTGGAATTTGTGTTATTTATTCCTTAAATGACTGACGAAATTCATCAGTAATGCCATGCAGACCTGGAACTTTCTTTGTGGGAAGGTACGAATTCAGCTTCTCTCACGGACTCACGGGTGTTTGGGTCACCTGTTTCTTCACGAGGGGTTTGTGTAAACACTTGCCGCTCGCCCAGGTTGTTGACTGCGCCGGCGTGAAGTTACTCGTGAGAGTCGGTTGCATTTGTAGAGCCGCCGTGATGACACCTCTCTCGTGCTCAGTAATGACAATTCGTGTCTTTTCTCTTTTTGTCCGCCTCATTCTGGCCAGAGATTCGACAGTTGTATTGATCGCAAATAACCAGCTTTTGGTTTAATGTTACTTCTCTATTATTTTTCAGTTTTCTATGTTATCATTATCCAATCTCATTTTTATATTTTTTCTTCTGTTTACACCGCATTTCATTTTCTTTTCTTTATCGAGTTTCTTAAGATAGAAGCTGAGATCATCGATTTGAAACCCTGTCTCTTTTCTAATACAAATCTTCTTCAGTTTACAATGGGGTTATGCCCTGATAAACCCAGCATACACTGGAAATATCATAAGTTAAAAATGCTTGTAATACACCTAAGCTACTGGCCATGATAGCTGAGTCTGGCCCTCCTTCGTCTCCTTGCAGTGATCGCCTGAAGACCTGGGGGCGGGGTCTGCGCAGGCCGCTGCTTGGCCCTCTCCTTCTCGGGGCCGCGGCCGCTCCACACAGGTGGTCTCGCCACGCCCAGCAATCTCACCTGTCTGTCCCGCCAGTGACCTTGGCAATCCCAGGGCGACCTCATTTACTTCCTGTCCCTCCTTCGTTGTCTAATTTCCAGTTGTCCCAGGCAAGGATAAATCTAGTCTCTCTGACTCTATCTTGTCCAGGAACAGAAGTCCCCAGGCATATTTTAATGAAGGGTTTTTTAAAAATCATGTTTTGCAACCCACTGGTTTAGTGGTCTTTGTTTTCGATGTTATTCATTTATTTATTTATTTATGGAGACCGCAAGGGTCGGAGGAGAGGTGGAGAGAGAGGGAGAGAGGCCCCCAGCAGACTGTCCACTGAGCGTGGAGCCCAGCGTGGGACTCGATCCCACAACCCTGAGACCACAACCCAAGTGGAAATAAAGAGTTGGATGCCCCGGCTAACTCAGCCACCCCTAGTGGTGCCCCTGGAGGGTTTTTAACTTAATAGAACTTAGTGTCTTGTTAACCAGTGGTTTTTAATGAGCCCGAAGAGCATAGAGGCTCTCTGAGTTTTACTGGATGTGAGTTCTTGATCTCTGCAACAGCTGATTTTGTGAGTGTGGACTGGATCACGATGTAAAGTGTATTTATTACTGTGGACTATGGTCAGAACGTTTGGAAACACTCCTTCCCGAGGTGGATGAAGGTGGGCAGCCCTCACTAAGATAAAAGTCCTTTCGTGGATAAGTTGTCTGGGCTCTTCCTTGAGGGGGACCAACTTGTTCCAGTTTTTCAAGGATGTTCCCAGTTTTAAAATCAAAAGTCCTAGGTCCCAGAGCCCGTCAGCCCGGGGCATCCCAAGATGGTTACTGCCTCCTTGGAGATCCCTTTGCAGCCTGTGACTTAGAACGGGTTTTGTGCCAAATGTTCCCACAGAAGTGGTTTTATGGAATGCCTCAGAAACAGCGTGTGTCCAGGTAAGGTTGCCTGTTCCAGCCCGGTCAGCTCCTTCATCGGAAACATACAGCGTCAGGCTCACCTGAGACCCAGGCCCGGTGCTGGTGAGTGTACAGCCGGACAGGCCGGGAGGAGGTGTGCGCCGGCAAGAGAGGGACCTTGGGCCCAACAGATACACTTACCTCCTCCACGAAGAGAGATCTTGGACAAGCCACTTTTCTTCTTCACCCCAAATTTCCTTACTTGGGGCACGCCTGGCCGGCTCAGTCTGTAGAGCACGTGACTCTTGATCTCGGGGTCATGAGTTTGAGCCGCATGTTGGGTATAGAGATGACTTAAAAAGATTTCCTTATCTACAAAATAGCATAGCTTCCTGAGTCCTGGTCCTCCCTGCGACAATTCCGTGACGGTGGCTGGGGGCTCCCTGTCCGGGCTTCCCTGGCCTGGCTGTGGCCGCGCAGCTCCCACTCCTGACTCCCTGCGCGTCTTAGGAGAGAAGAGTGGAGCGACGGTGTCTCTGCTGGCCTGTCTGACAAAGGAGCACGGAGCTGGAGGGCTCCCGCTAACCTGTCCCGAGACGCTCCTGCCTTCGGACCGGCACAGAACTGCCACGTTAGCAGCCTGGACAAGGGAGCCTCGTGGAGGCGGAGGACCGCCGCTAGGGCGTGGGTGTTGCTGGGCAGATAGGGCTGCTGTGCCCCAGACAGTCAGGTGGGGTCACCTCTGGGACCTGCAGGTCCTGGAAGGAAGCATTGCAGAGCCTCCTGTCTTGCCGCGGTCACCCCGATGCACTGCCCTCTCTTGTCGCTGCCCAGAGCTGCCCAGAGACTGTGCCTCGTGGGGACGTGTCCCGCCTTACCCAGACCCGGCACAGGCGTGCTGCAGGTGGGGGTGTGCTGTTGGGTCACTGGCCAGCCTGGCTGCGCTGACCTCCGGGTTCTGGCTACACCAGGCCCCAGCCTCTCGCCTTCCCGCGGGTCACGTTGCCTGTGTGAGCGGCAGGGACGGTGCAGCCACCAAGGCTGGCAACGTCCTCGCGCCTGGGGACCCCTCAGGCAGGCCTCGGGCTGCGATGGCGGCGGAGTCCCCAACCCAGCCCGGCCCCGTGAGCACGCACCTCGGGCTGGGACAGTCCTTCAGGGCGGGACAGAGCTCTGGAAAGGGAAAGTGCGAGGCAGGCAGCATGCAGTGGCGCCCCTTACCTAGAAGAAGAGCGTTTGGTGCTGGCGGCGTGCGTCAGTGCACCGTAATATGAAAGCTGGCGTTTTTAGAGCTTCCAGAACAATAACTTTTTCAGAAAAATTTCTCCCCTCTGGTTGATATAAATATTTTTTGGAAAAGTGCAGAAGTTGGCGTAATGACCGGAAATGTGGGCATGATTTTGTGGGGTTTCTGCTGCTCCTTCCAGCAGAGACTGTCCGACGGAATGACAGTTTATACAACTTCCTCGCCTGGCTTCTGCCCTGCCCCACACAACTAGCACAACTACGCGTGTGCTTCCCGTGTTATTATGGTGACAAAGATACACATTTGCAGAGCCCCCTTGAAAATGTTCATCCTTTTATACCCAGTTAGTGTCTGCAATGATTACGTTAGCAAGTAACTTAATACACTTCACTAGACCTTACATCGGAGTAACGGTCCCCGCTCGGGGATGCTGCTCGGTCCTGCTCGGTCCCAGCTGCTGGGGGTCCCTTACGGTCTGACTATAGGAAGGATCCGGGAAGGATCTGCTCTTGTCTCCTCGGGGATCAAGGCAGCTGGGCCTGTAGAAGAAGAGCAGGGAGGGCTGGTGGCAGACCGCAGTGGAGGCCTGTGAAATCAGGGTGTAGGAAAGAAGGGAAGGCCGCGTGGGGGCTCTCGGTGGCTGAGAGCCGCTGTTCACTGTGAGTTGGTGCGGGAGAGAGGAGCGAGCAGGGCTGTGGTCCCCGCCCGTGGGGCAAGCTCGCACACCCGTCCGCACCTGCGCTGGTCTCCCATCCCCTGCTCGTGGCTCCCAGTATTGTTGTGGGATACAACCACCCGTTCTGTTGCTATTTGTTGGACTACTGACGCTTTCAGGACTCTCCAGGGTGCTGGTGTCGGCCCTGCCCCGGGACGTCAGAGACGTGGCTGCTCCCCTCGGCTTCCGGCACTCGGCCCAGCTCTCTGGTCAGTAGGGGCAGATGCTGGGCGGCAGCGCAGGCAGGGCCCCCTCAGCCCTGGGAGTGGTTGGGCCCCCAGCGGAGAAGTGACGGCTTACATTTGCTCAGATCTCCACATTCCCCAAGACTGACGTATCCCGCTGTCGGCCGTGGCTCTGCGGACAGGAGGCAGGAAGATGTGGGATTCTCCCCAGCGGACAGATGAGAGACCTGGGGCCCCGGGGCCACACACACACGCACTTCCCTGTGTCATTAGCAACCCGCGAGCTCTGGGGCACGCTGGCTTCTTGACCTCCGGCGACCCTGCTCTTTGTGCGGTGACCGGGACAGCTTTCTGCCGTGTGTGTGTTGTTTTACCTCATGGTCCCGTGATGCACGGCCAGACTCCTTCTGCCTCGTCAAGGGCCTGTGTGCTGGTGGGCAGGTGGGACCAGCGGTCCTGTGTCTGTGGGAACCGCCTATCCCTACCTCGGTGTCTCCGTTTGTAAAAGGGGCCATCAGTGCCGTGCTGGGAATGGGAACAGTGAGTGCAGACGGAGCCCTTGGCTGAGGGCCTGGGTTCAGCACTCACCACGTTACCCGTTCCGGTGACCACTGTTCTGACCGTTATTGTCACA
>NW_019154099.1:63225031-63374450 GCF_002288905.1 Enhydra lutris kenyoni
TGCTGCCCCAAGCTGCCTTCAGGTCATGGTCTGTGTCTCGGGTCTAGGACAAAATATCGCCTTCCAAGTGTCCAAACCTGACGGTCCCATAAATGCGGAATGAAAAGTGTCAAAGATCTATTAACTCACTAATGTGGGCATCAGGAAGTCGGTCCAGCTCGTTCGAATGTGAGCTGGAGAGGCCCAGGGAGCCCTCATTTCCACAGAGGGTCTGTTTATTTGAGGCTTAACCGAAGAAAATAAGGGGATTCCTGACATTTCCCTTTGGCAGCCAAGAACAGACACTCGGAATGCGGTGTCAGGGAAACAGCGCCAGATGCGACCAGAGTCTGGTCCGGTTCTTAGAATTTACCGTGAGAGCCGTCCCTGTGACCCATGACCCTGTCATGGATGAAGGGGATACGGCCAGTGAGTCAGGGTCGGGCAGAGCTGCCAAGCCCTGAGTGGCCAGAGGACAGAGCTGGGGGGTGCTGGGGGCCCGCACCGACGAGTCAGCTAACGACGTCCAGGGACTTCGGGCACCGAGTGCCAGGCCGATTTGTGACCTTTGAGCTGCTCGGTGCGTGTGAGGACAGCAGAGGCCGGAGCCCAGGAGCGAACGCCAGCCTCCCCTCCTCCGGGCGCGGCCAGCTGCCTTCCTGCAGCCTCAGGGGTCCCCGGACCCGGACGCCCCTCAGGGTTGCAGGTTGATCAAGGCTGTGAAGATGCGGACGGAGGTCCTGAGAGACATGTGTGCTCCTGCGTCTTCCCACGCCCGTTCACGCACCTTCCCATCCTTCCACGTGTCCCCATGTGCTCGTTTACATGTCTTGTTTTCAGTCCGTGGTTAATTTCTTTCCAGAAGCCCATTTTGAAAATATCACGGATTTCCACTCCATTAAATCTGATAAAGTTAAACGATAAAAAATTTTCTTTTTGGTATAAATAAAACATTTAAGCTTAACCTCCTTTTAAGTCATTCAGTATCTTCTCAAATACTTCAGTGTCCCAGAAAAATGATTGAAAACGTGCATCATGGTGTCCATACGGGTGCACGCTTTTCCTTTGGTCTCAGGTCCCAGCATGGCGACACCCGGCCCTAGTCAGGGCCGGGTGTCGGGGCCCCAGGGTGGGGGGTGTCCGGTGGACCCCCCTGCAGTGAAAAGTCACCCCCATCGTAGCGATGGTTGTGATGATATTGTCTGCTAAGGATGGTGGATGTTTTCTCAGCGCCCCGTAAGGAATCGGTGATGGACAGTCCTAAGGACACTTTGCTCCTGTATTTATCTGACCAGGACTGAGCAGACCGCGTGCGAATCTCCAGGCTGATCGCACAGGGCTGTTGCCCTCCCCTGCGGACCTACCTCCCCTCTTTCCTCCCTCCCTCCCAGGTGCTCAGGACTCTGTCGTCAGAGCAGGTCTGGGGTGGGGACATGGGGGCTCTTGACTCATCCTGGGTCCTGGACCCTGAGCAGCTGCAGGGAGGAGGGGCGGGGGGGGGTCCCCGGGGTTCTGACCATCTCTAGACTTGGCCCTAAGCCCACCCAGTGGTGGGGGAGGTGGGGCATCTTTGACGGCAAGGCACAGGGTCCCTCCTCTGGGCCGTGGGGACCCCTGGGCAGCCCCCAGGCCTCTCCCTTAGTCTTGTGGCCTCTGCCCAGGTCCACAGTCCAGAGGCCTTGCCAGGGAAGCTGCTGTGGCATCACTTGAGGTCAGACCTGCCCACCCGGGTTGCGAACTCTGGGCCACATCCTGGGCGAGACTGTCTGAGGCTTCCCTGGCCTGGTCCTGAGATCGGGTCCAAATGCAACTGAAGGCGGTGAATGGGGGACCCACTGCCCGGCTGACACCCGCAGGGCGCCTGGGACAAAGGCCACACCCATGCTCTAAGGCGGGGCCTGCAGGTGCTGCCCCAGTCTCCTGTCTGCTGATAGTCCTGGAGTCCCCAGGTCGCCCAGGCCAAGCCTCACAGGGGATTGCCGGCGAAGGAATGCTTCTGTCCACCCTCGCTTATCTGATCTCAGCAGCGGGTCCCACGATCACAAGTCTCTTCCTCTCTCAAACAAGGCAGGGGTGTTCGCAAACACGGTGGGGGCTCCTTCCCCAGGGGTCTGCGGAAGAGGACCCTCTCTGCTTGGGAGAGGACTCCGCCAGCTGGCAGGCACCGGGTCCTGTGTCGTTCTGGGGACCTGCGATTCTCTCTGGCCTTTCCCTCAAGGTGGTTTGAAGTGCACGGTGTCCTCGTGCATTCCCAGGCCCCCACGACGGCAGCCTGAAGAGCGACCGGCCTCCAGCACAGTGGGGAGGAAAGTCACACAGAGCAGTGGACACCGTCGAACGCTCGTGTCCCCTGAAGGCCTGCGGTCTAGACCGTGGCAGTCCCTTCTGTGACCTCCCTGCTCTTCCTGGGGGTGGAGGCTGGGCCCCGGACACCCGGCTCAGCAGTGGCCCCCGAGAGACCTCCGCAGGGATCTCACGGAGCACCCCGGAATCCCTGCGTCTGCGAGGTTCTCACGGAACCTTCAAGTCCGCAGGGAGCAGCGAGGCCGGTAGAGCGAGTCCTGTCGTCCCGGGGCCCTGGCGGGGATGCCAGCCCGCACCGGCCCGATTCGTCTACACCCCACCCATTTCCTCACTGCATTATTTTAAGGCAGTCCCAGACATGATATTGTTTTATCCCCAACACTTCAGAAAGTCTTCACAAAAGATAAGAGCGCAGCACGACTCCGTATTTGCGCCTAGAGGAACTGTCAGTGACCCCTCGAGGTCACGCTCCATTTGTAAGTCGCTGGGTTTCCACGACGTCCTCTGAGTCTGTTTTAATCTTTCCGTCTCCCTTCCCCACCCATTCTTTGTGATTTATTTGTCTGCGGTGGGTGGGGTCGGGTGGTGAGCAGGCCCTCCCTCTGCTTGGCACTCCCTCCTCCCTGGACCCAGGCTGTAGGCCTCTCCTCGCCCTCCCCCTGCGCTGCACTCCCTCCCCCCACCCTCCCAGACCTGGGGTTCTGGCCTCTCTGGCTGCCGGCCTAGGGCCCCCCCGCCCCGATCTCACTGGAGGGGCTGCACGGGACGTCCTGAGTCTCCTTCCTCCATGTCTCATCATTACCTACTACTTCTCTGAGCACAGAGGCCCTTCCTCCGCTGTGTGGCCCCGGAGGGCAGCCCGTCAGTCAGTCCGTCAGGAAGCGCGGGGACAGGCTCCCTCCTTCCCCCGTGCTGCACCAACTTTCGGAAGGGCTGCTGAGGGTCTTAGCATGTGCCAAGGGGACTTGGGGGTTTATTTTGAGCGTCACCAGGATCGGGGTTTTACCACCGGGATGTGCTTCTGCCTGTCACACAGACCGTGGGTGGGGCTCCCGTGCGAGCGTCCACCGCGCCCCCTGTGTCTCTCCGGGCCCAGCCTCCCTCCTCGTCTGTCCTCCATGGCCTTGCTTTGATGGATGACTTGTCAGGTTTAGTGACTTGTCCTGGTTGGGGTTTTTATGGGAGAAATGGAATGAGCAAATGGAATTATCCGGAAAGGGTTCCTCTTCCTGCTTTAATTCCATTCCGCAAAAATGTTATTCTGAGAGCAGAACAGAGAAAGCTCTCTTGCCCACCGGCCGACCGTGGTTTCTTCTCACGTGGAAGTGTCATTCTGCAACTCAACACACTTGCTGAGAGCAGAGGGGGCCAGGACAGAGGCTGGGCAGAGGGGGCGGGTCAGCTTGGGCCCCTCCTTGCAAAGCCTCAAATACCGGCCACCTGGGTATGGGCCCGGGTGGTCAGGCCTGCCCTGCCCCTTCTCTCCCACCGTGGCTGCACCCTGGGGCCTCCCGTACCCCAGCATGGGCACCCAGCCCCACCCATGCCCTACAGGCTGCCTCAAGGTGCCCTGCCCATGAGCGTGGGACCAGGATGCGACGGGCAGGCCCTGGAGGCAGGCCTGCGGCTGTGGGCAGGGAGCCCGGGGTCCTCAGGGAGCTGTCAGAGGGTCAGAGGTCGAGCTGCTCTCTGCTCAGGACCTGTGGCACCGGGCGGGAGCTCGTGGCAGGTGGGGGCGCCTGCCGACTTCATCTTCCTCTGCCGTCACAGACCTTCGAGGCCCTCCGAGCTGTGCTCCCCAAGGCAGAGGAAGGCCCATCCCTGGGCCCCTCCCTGTGTCCTCCTGTCCTGCCCACAGAGGCCTGGGCACAGTGAGGCAGCGGCAGGAGAGGGCTCCCCGGCGCCGCGGGACGGGTGTCTGTGAACATGGGCAGAAGGACAGGAGGGGCCACCAGAGCCTGCTGGCTGGCCCTCCAAGTGAGGTGGCATCGGACAAAGAAAGGAGGAACAAGAGGGAAAGGAAAGCGCTTCCCCCAACCCCGGGGATCTGTGTGCAGAGGAGCAAGGCAGCCGCGTGCACGGTGCAGAGTCTGGAGACGCCTGTGGGGCCACCGGGTGCCGCTACCTGGAAGGTTTCTTCCCAAGTTCTGCGTGTTCCTGCCTCTGGCCCTCGACGCACCTGCTGCCTCCACCCAGCCCCCCACGGAACCCCGAGACCACACGGCTAGCTTGGAATTGAGTCCAGGACAGGCTGTCCTGTCCCCGCTGAAAGGGGTCTGCCTGTGACCCACCTTCCAGGTGCAGGGACCTCCCCGGTGTGGCTCACATCTCTGGCACTGGCTCCGCGCACCGCGGACGTCCAGTCAGCGCTCCTGAAGGCGCGAACAACACAACGCGTCATCTCGCGGTTCTGGAGGCCGGAAGGCTGAAAGAAGGTGTCAGGCAGCTGCTTCCTTCTAGGGGTTCTGGGGGGCCCGTTCCCTGCCTTTTCCAGCCTGGGGGCCCCTGCGTCCTTCAGCCCGCAACCCCTTCCCTCACTTCCAACCAGCAGCCTCTCTGACCCTCCTGCCTCCCTCCCTCCCTCATAAGGACCCGCTCAGACACCCAGGAGCGTTGCCCATCTTAGAATCCTCAGTTCCGTCTTGCGGGAGGGCGACGCGGTGGGGACGGGTGTGGAGGTCTCCAGGGTGTGGCTCTGCCGACCACATAAGCCACGCAGAGGCCATCGCCTGTGCTCACACTCTCCGCCTCTCCGTGCCCCTTTCCAGACGGAGCCCGCGCGGACCGTCGACGCAGGCACAGAAAGTGCACGACGGTACCGACGGGTCTGTGCAAGAACACAGCCGTCCGGGGTGCCGTGCTGTTTCTGGTGTCCGTGGTCTGTCTGCTCAGGGCAGCGCCAGCCGGGAGCAGCCTTGCCTCAGTTCCCAGGTTCTCAGGGCCAGTCTGCTGGGGCTCCAGGCTGGGGTGGGAGGTGGAATCTGGGGTCCGGGGGTCCCAAGGAGGCTGTATCGCCTCTCCCTGAGGGTGGGGAGCATGGTCCCCAGAGAACTGGGGGCTGCCTGGCCTTGTTCCGCACTCAGACCTCAAGCCAGGACCACCAGCTCGCTTCACCCCTGAGACTGGAGGCCGCATGACCCCCCGACCCCCCGCCCCGGGCTCCCTCCACCCGGGACCAGGCAGACCCTGCCCTCAGCCTGAAATCCCTGCAGGTTCTCTGGGTCGTCCGTCTGCTCAGTGAGGACCCTGAGGGAGCCGAGGACGACGGTCAGGGTCAGGGTCCCTCTGGGCTCACCCAGCTTGCGTTCTGCAGCCATAGGGCACTCTTGCCCCAGATCCGGGACCCGGAGCCACTGTCAGTAGTTTCGGACTTTCCACTGCCCAATCACGTCATCTGCAAACAGAGATAGTCTCACTTCTTCCTTCCCAATTTGTATCATTTTTACTTACTTTCCTTGTCTTAATTGCAGCCCTGTAGGACCTCCAGTGCCACATTAACTAGGAGTGGAGATGGGGACCCCTCGCCTTGTTCCTGACCTTAGGACCAAAGCTCTGGTTTCCCAGCATGAAGTGTGATGTTAGCTAAAGGTTTCTGTAGGTGGCCTTCATCAAGTTGAAAAGTTCTCTTCTGGGGACACCTGGGTAGCTCAGTCGTTAAGCGTCCGCCTCTGACTCAGGTCATGATCCCGGGATCGTGCCCCGCATCGGGCTCCCTGCTCGGCGGGAAGCCTGCTTCTCCCTCGCCCACTCCCCCTGCTTGTGTTCCCTCTCTCGCCGTGTCTCTGTCAAATAAATAAATAAAATCTTTAAAAAAAAATTTCTCTTCTATTCTTAGTTTGCTGAGTCTTTTTCTCATAAATGAGATTTGGATTTTTGTGAAATGCCTTATGTCACTGTGGTTGTGATTGTACGATTTTTTCCTGCTCAGCACACGCGGGTAAGTCCCACTTGGTCCTGGTGCGCGGTCCGTTTTCGCGTTGTTGAATTCTATTTGCTAATATTTTCTTGGCGATTTTTGCACCTATGTTCGCGAGAGATGGTGGTGTGTACTTTTCCTTTTCTTACGTTTACATCAGGGTAGTTTGCCTGATAGGCGAATGGGTTCAAATGTTCTCTGCTCCTAGTTTCTGGGATTGCGAAGTATCGGTATCATTTCTTCCTTAAACATCTGGCACAATTGGCCAGTGGACCCACCTGGTCTGGTGTTATTCCGGAAGATTATTAATTATTGATTCAGTTTCTCTAGTGTATATACGCACATACGCCACCTGAATCGTCTGGTTCTCTGCGTGCGTTCCGCTGGGCTGTGTCTTGCAGAACTGGCCCATTTCAGGTGGGCAGGCTCAGACTGATTTATTATTTCTTTTTTTTATTTTCTTTTTTCTTATTTATTATTTCTTTTTTCTTCTTACTTTGGGTGTGATTTGCTCATCTCTCTCCAATTTCACAATGGGGAAATCTAGATCACGCACTCAATACCTTCCTTCTGGAATCGTTCTCAAGCCCCCAGGCATCACCGCTGCGCTCCCCACACACGGGTGTGATAAGGGGCATTTTCTTTTCACTTAATCAAGACAATTCCTCATTCCTCTGGAGGCGCCTTCTTGGACCCATTTATCCAAATGTTCTGGGCCCTGCCAACCCTTCCCTCGTCGCCAGACTGAGGCCGCCCGGGTGTGCCTGATTTCCACAATCCCGTGTGTCTTGTCTTGCGTTTCTTCTTTGTTCTTTCTTGGAGTTTCCATCTTTCTGTTTACATTATTCATTTATTGTTGCGTGTTGTAGACATTGTCCGTGAGAGCCCTTGGCTTGTTAATGTAGAGATTCTAAATGACTGGTCTGATCACTCCAGAGTCCCCACTGGGCCCGCACAGCTGGGGCACGTGTTCAAGCTGCCTGTGGCCACCTCGTGACTTTTCGTTGGAAGCTGGACGCGATGGATGAGGCAAAGAGAGCCAAGACACTGCGTCCTTCAGGCTTTGGTGTGAGGTACTTGCTTATCTGATGTTCTTTCTGGCCGGGTTTCTTGGACTATAACCTCCAGCACATGCTGGAAATAGTTGGAGCCGCAATTCTCCAGTTGTTTCTTTTCTCAGCTGGAAACTGGTGTCTCACTGTTACCATCACACCAGCTGTGTGTTTCTGAGTGACCTTGGTTCTTCTAGTACGCTGGTGTTTTAAATTATGAATATTTGCTGAACTTTGTCAACTGCTTTCTGTACATCTGTTGAGACGATCGTGTGAATCCTTTATTCTGTAATCCTGTAAATTACAAAAATTGATTTTTAAAATTAACTCTTTTTGAATTTTGAGATAATTGAAGATTCACACTCAAATCAGACAGATTTCATGGGCCCTTTCCCAGTGCCTCTGCAGTGGAACAGTTTGCAAAACTGTGAAATGGTGCCACGAGTAGGGTGCCGACGTGGCTGGGCCAAAGCACGGACCGCTGCCATGCAGGGACCTTTGTCAGTCACACTCCTCCAGGCAGTGGGTTTCCATACTCTGTCCAGAACGTGTGGCTGTTATCTGTGGGCAGGCTGGCTTGGGGGTCCTCTGCATCCTCTCCATGTGATAAAAGTTGCCCATTTGCCATGTGCACAGAAAGCTTCCCCAGCTTCTCCTTCATGATCATATTTACTTCCGTGAAGAGTTCCGAGTGTACCAGACGTGCTTCCATCAGCCTTTCTCACAGCGCCCCCAGCTTTTGTATCCGGAAGGCCCAGATCCCCCAGCGCTGCCTTCTTCGTTCTGAGATCACAGAAGTGCGTGCCTGCCTGCTCTCTGCCCAGTTCTGTCGCATGTAAGTCCTTGATCCGTCTGAATTGTATTTTCTACATCTACATTCCTACTACATGGAATGGAGAGTAAAGAGAAGGAATATTTTTTTACCCCGATGGATGACCGGTTGCCTTAGTATCATTTCCCGAGTAATTTATCACTTACATGCTTTATTTTGAGTCTTCAGTGTTCACCCTTCAACACGAGTATTTCTGTCTTTAGTTCACAGACCAGATCGGTGAAACCACGTTACGCAAGTGACTCCAGGCCGCACAGCGAAAAACTCTGAAAAGCCGGAATCCGATCAGTGTCGCAGAGCCCACGGCCCAGGCGCTTCCGTCCCAGTTGTAAATGCCCTTGTCTGATGTCAGGGCACTGGGGCCGTAGGGGCCTGTCTTCGGGAAGCCTGTGTCTGGACGAGTTGCCCAGCAGCACAGTCTTTGGTTTGGGGCTAGCGTTGCTTTGTGGGAACCATTGTCTAGGTATGTCTCTACATCACTGAGACAGCCAACCCCTCCCCCCAGCTGATCCGGGCCCCTCTGTCTACACCGCATTGGCCACCGTCTACACCGCACAAACAAGAATCTCCTGTCTGTCGCAGAGTCACTGCTGCTCTTTGAGATGCACCAGTGGGACTCAGATGGAAAAGCTGAAGAGGAAGATTCTGCTCCGGAGAAAGTCGGCTGGCGGCTGGTCCACGTCCCCCCGTATCCCTCAGTTTTGTGGGAAAAAGCATGCTTTGCTGAGAGGTGAGCAGGAGGGAAAGCCCTTGGCTGGGGAACCAGGACGGACCCTTCCCAGCTGGGGCCCCTGGGGAGGGCTGGCTCGCCTCATTGCCTGTCACACTCCACAGAGGGACATCAGCAGGGGAACACCTGAACAGTGACACGTCTACGAGCCGCTGAACGGTTCCGCGGCTCCTGACCTGGGTGGACACAGGCACAGGTTGTCCTAATGTGGAGCCCGGGCTCCCAGGGTCACCACCACATCACCCCTCCCTGGAGCCCCCCAGAGCCGGGCACACAAACACATATGTGAACACCTACCAGGTGCCAGAGACCACGGCGGGTCCTTGTCTCAGAAGTGCACACGAGTCGGGCTAAGGATAGAGCATAGCCGGGGCGGGCGGGTGGCACACCGAGCTGTGCGGTTCCTGCGGTGTGGCGTTAGGAGGCCGTACGACACTGGCTGGGGCTCGCAGTCTCACTGAGCTGGGTTGGCCTGCGCAGAGGCTGCCGCGAGCCTGTGACCCAGAGGGGCCCTGCGCGACCAGGCGGGGAGGTTAGTAAGCAGCAGGGGACGTGTCTGGCGAGCTGAGAGGAAGCCGCAGGAGGCTAAGTGGAAACCAGCTGTCACCCAGGGTGACGGTGACCAATGAAACACTTACAGACAGAGGAGAAGGCTCCGCGGCTTGCTGGCAGGACTGCGGGCCCCGACAGAGCTTCCCCACGGCTCCCCGTGGCCCTCGGGGTGGTGGGCTGGGGCCTCTCGTGTGGCCCAGGGGGGCCCCTGGCCAGCATTCCCGGCACACGGCGGAGGAGCCCAAGGGCATGGAAGGACGGATCATGCGGAGCACGGGGTAAGCTGGGAGAAGTTGCCCATTTGGGTGGTACTAAAGCTTCTCCTTGGCTGAAGACCCCTTCCCAGGATAAACGTAAATGAGAGAAAGTATTTGCAAATCATGGTTCTAACACAGGACTTGAATCCAAAATATACTCTACATCCAGCTACCAGAAACAAACAAGCCACCTAGAAAATGAGCAAAAGGTCTGAACCGACGCTTCGCCGCCATCATTCGCCACGAGGGAAACGCCGATCAAAGCCACACGGACAGCAGGGCACACCTGTCGGCACGGTGACGAGGCCACATGCCGTTGGGGAGAGCGGGAAGCTGGTCTCCTATCGGCTGTGGGAGGAGGTCAGGGTGCGCAGGCCACTGGCCCACAGACCCGCGGCCCTTTCTAGAGTCGAACACAACCCGTTGGTGTTTATCGGGGAAACGAGATTGTCCGCACAAAAGCTGGTAGCGGTGGCGGCTTTACGTGGGCCTGGAGAAGGCTCAGTGGGGCCCGGAGTTTGAGCAGGGGTTCCCACCCTGGCCTGGTGTGACGGCCGAGCTGGACTTCATTCTTTATGACTTTGTGGGGCGGCAGGCTTGTGGGAAACGCGAGTTCCTTGGTTGGCCCGTGGAGCTCAAAGCCCGGGGACGGCGCTGGCAGGTGCCTGGACATGGGCCTCTCTGCTCAGACTGCTCCGGCCAGGTGGGCCCCCGGAAGGAAACCAGGGGCTGCCTCCCAGAGGAGGCCGTCTGTGCAGGAGCGTGGGGCACGGGCCACACACACCCTTGTTCCGCCCACGGCCCGCAGTCCTGTCCGCAGAGCCGGCTTCTAGAACGACATCCGACCGGAGGTGAGCTCGGGTGGGGCTAGAGGGGTTGGCTCTGGGCCTTCAGGGAAAGGCCCACAGAGACCACAGCCGCGGGGGCCGCTTGGATGGTGGAGCCGGGCTCTGCCGCGGGAGGGCTCGGCGCAGACCCGGCCCAGCCGCCCCACACGCTCGCTCTCCCGGCCACACCGTGCTTGCCTGGCTGTGAAGGTGGAAGGGTCCGGCTCCACCGGCTGCGGAGGCTGTCACACGCCTCCGTTACTAAAAGCTCGGGCCTAAGAAAATAGAGCAAAGCTGAGGAAGGGAGGTGTTTGGCGGAAAATTGTTTCCAAGGAATTCTGACGGTTTGGAGCGTTCAGCAGAGTTTAGTTTTGGTTGAGAAAAGCCAACCAGGAGGAAAGAATCCCAGAAATTCTTCGCGGGCTCTGAGTCTGGGCATGTCACTTCGGCGCGGTCACAACGCGCTCTCCTGGGCTGTTTGTCCTGGAGGACGCGGGGCTTTGCAGGTGAATGTGCACGCGGAACGACTGTGACGGAACAACCGTCCTGTGTGACCCCCACCTCGATGAGACACAGGAGCTCTCCATCTTGCCGAAGGTCCCCCTCCTGCACGGCCCCCGCTCCCGCCAGAGGCAGCTACGGTGCCCTCGGCTCCGTCACTGTCACCGATCGGCTAGTCCCCTTTGAGTTCCATGCCGACGGATGCCTGCCGTTTGCCCTCTGCGTCGGCGTCTGTCCCTCAGCGGGCCGGAGCGTCCCCTGCGCTGTTCTGCCCCCCGCTGTGACTCTCTCCGGATCGCGCGTCATCTCCCCCTGGAAAAACAGGCTGACCCATGGCTGTTTGGCAAAATGCAGACGAATCCCCTCTTCCGTGGGGAGGGGGCTTGGGTCTGGGATGAGGGGCCCCGATTTCCTCACCGCTTGTAGATGGAGAGTGTCTGCCCCTTCCTGCCCGTGACCCTGTCTGTGGCCCTGGGGAGGCCTGCGCCAAAGGCCCCACCGGGGGGACGGGAGTCACGGACAGAGGGGGCCTGAGGGAAGAGCGGAGTCCAGGAACCCAGGGTCGCAGGGGTTTCTCGCGACGTTCCGAAGGCCCTGCCTGTAGTAGGTGCGGATGAGGTGATGAGGTCGGTGAGGTGAGATTCTCCCCCGCGGGACAGGACACGGGACTGCAGGCGGAGGGCGGGCAGGCGGGCTCCGCAGGGGCAGCCCCACCACCAAACAGCAGCGAGTGCGGCTGGCGCTGGGCGCTTGCTGCTGAGGTTTTGTTTTCCCTCATGGAGAAGCAGGAATTTGGACGCTCCGAACCGCCAGCAAACTGAAGGTTGAGGCCTCGGGGCGGGGGAGGGGCTCGGGGTTCTTATTCCAAACTTCAAAGGCCTGAAATCAGACTAGATGATCACTGGTTGGACCTCGGGCTCCAAGCTGGTGAAGGCCGGCTTCATCGTGGCCACCCAGGGCTGCGGCAGGGAAAGCCAGTCCTCTGCAATGAGGGACCACAGGCCAAGTTGCCCAGGGGCGCAGCCAGCTGGGTGCCAGCCCTGCAGATCACAGGATCTCAGTCTGGGGGAGCAGAGAGGTCCCAGTCAGCTCCCACCCGCCTCTGCAGCCCCAGCAACCCCCTCCCTCGTCCCGCTCCCTGGAGCCTGTGGGGTCGGTTCAGGAAACAGATACACGAAGCCGTCCAACCTAGAAGGAATGAAAAATGGAAAATCAGAGCCAATAGTCCGGGAAAAAGATAAGGAATGTGGTCATGCCTCCGGAGAGTCCTGTTTTCTGTGCAGCATGAAAAGGGATGGGAGAGAAACCGCGGTGGGCTTTCAAGGCCTTCTCCGCTGTTCGGCTGCTGAGCAGTAGACACGCTTCGAGCCTTTCCTGCCTCAGGACCCCGGGCTTGCCCATGCGTCCCACTTCGCCCCAGGCCAGCTCTGTGTGACCTGGCGGGGGGGGGGGGGGCTCAGCAGCGGGAGGGTCTCCTCCAGAATGGAGCGCCAGCCTCGCCACCATGGGGCTGGAACTTCCCGGAGAGGCCCTGTGCCGCCCGGAGACTTGGACCCGTTCTTTCCTCACGTCGTTCCGTGCTTCGGGTGTGGGCAGTGGTGTTCCTGACTCCCGGGATAAACAGCTCTCTTGGCACAGCCCTCGCGAACACCGAGCGCGGTGCCCCTTGGCACTGTTTGCACAGCTCCTCGGAGCGCAGAGCAGACGCCTTCTTGCCGCTCTGTGACAGAGGCCGGGGTTCTGGCATTGGACGCGGTAGCTGAAAGCACTTGGTGTGAGTTCAGCAGGTAACGTGTGTCAAGAGCCTTAAAGACTTCCATATCCTGTGCCAATATCGTACTTCTGGGAAAGGAATTCAAAGGAAAAAATTCAAAAAATGGAGAAAATCAATATACCCCAAATATGCATCTTGATAGCCTTATCTGTTTATTTATTTAGGATAGCCTTATCTGTAAGAGCGAAAAATATCAACGCCCCGCATGCCCAAGAGGGAGGCTGTTGGGTGGGCTGCGTGGCCAGCCCTCAGACCTCTGGGCCCTGAGACAGTGACCCAGTCAGGAGCCGAGAGAGGCGCTGGCCTACCCAGGAGCTACCGTAGCATCTCCGCTCCAGAGCCATAAGATCGCAGGCACATACGAGAACAGGTGTTTTCCTTACCCTACAAAGATGCTCACCATGGTTTTCTCTGGGTGACGAGACTAAGTGATTTCTTCGTTTTTTTCCGTTTGTTTTTTATTTCCCTGATTTCCTATAACGAGCATGTCATAATGGAAAATTCCCAATACGCTGTTGGCTTCCTGTGTTCATAGCTTCTGCCCGCGTGTGTGTTGACCACCTCCCGTGTGCGTGAGCTCCTCCCACACGGCAAATTGCTGCACAGACCAGTGAGGACCTGGGGTCCCTGGCGGGGCACAGGGCTCTGCACACTGTCACCTCACCTTCCTGTCTTCAGAGCAGGACGGATGACTTACCTGTGTACTTCCCCTCTGCACAGAGGACACAGAAAAGGATGTCAAGTTGCCAAAGTACACGGTGCGGGGGGCCGGGTCACCCCCACATCCCATGGATGAACTTTGGCAGGGGAGTTAATGTTTGGTCTGTTAATATCACTCCTGGTTGGAATGCAAACCATTTCCAACACCTCCATTGCTCCTGTGCATACTTTCCCTATGAGGTCGCCTGTGCTGGCCAAGGGATTTGCACGCTACGACAAAGTCCTCATGAATTTCCAAACAATAGTCTCTGGTGTCTGTCTCTCTGGCTGAAGGACAGACATCGCAGTTTTGGACTCCCTTTCTCCTAACACACATACTCTGGAAGACAGGGCCCGTCAGTCCTCAACAGTCAGGATCTTACTGGAATGGGTCCCTTTGGTAGCATCTAAGAAAAGCAGACTTTCAGGAAGATGGGCAGAAGGACAGCTTTCCTTGGGCTCAGTGCTCAGACAAAGTGAGAGTAATGCCCCAAATAAAGGACAGCCAATAAAGTGCAGCGAGGGGCTCTCTAAAAATAACGGGGAGATTCAGAGGAGAAAGACCATCTCTAGTCCGCTTACCCACACTTGCTCCGTGGGGCGGTGGGGAAGGGAGAGGGAGAGGACTGCGGGGCTGGGACGGGAGCGCCAACTAACCTGTTGCTCGAGTGCGTCTGGATTGACACAAACTGTTTTAAAAAGGGCGAAAAATGTAAATGCCTGTAAAGGCAAGACAGGTTACTGGTATTCGAATACGAAGCTTGTCGCCGTACTAGGTATTTTAGAAGTTCAAACGAGACGCCGTGTGGATTGCAGTGCAAAAGCGAGGCAGAAGCCGGAAAGGACGAGAACGCCGAAGGCGCTGGAGACTTGGGGAAAAGGGGTCGCAGAGGTTCCCTTGCCGACTCGAGCCTGGGGCCAGCAGCAACACTGATTGCGGGAAATAACCCCGTTCGTGGTGCGTGTGCAGACATTGTCCTGTGGAATGTTACCAAACCCAGGGAGACGGGCGACGTGTGCCAAGTGCACAAGGAGGGAAACAGGCTTGCAGAGATGCAGTGTTCGCACAAGATCACACCATAGGCAAGCAGGGCCACGTCGAAACCCAGATAGAACTTTCGAACCCTTATAGCAATGTGGAAATGAATAATTCAAAAGCAAATTCCAGAAACTCTCCAGACCAAGAGTGAATGTTGGCGCTGATGCTGCGCGGTAAGCCTTTTGCCCAAGAGCAATTTTATTTATTTATTTAAAAATTTTTTTTTGAAGATTTTATTTATTTATTTGACAGACAGAGATCACAAGTAGGCAGAGAGGCAGAGAGAGAGGGGGAAACAGGGTCCCCACCGAGCAGAGAGCCCGATACGGGACTCGATTCCAGGACCCTGAGATCAGGACCTGAGCCGAAGGCAGAGGCTTTAACCCACTGAGCCACCCAGGCATCCCGAAATCGTAATGTATTTTATTTTAAAAATTCTGTTGTACTTTTTACAGGAATCAAAAAAATCCTTCATTAATACTAAATCTATTTTCAAAGCATATTTGCGATCTGAAGGTTACATGCGCTAAAGAATTCCAATGATTCTCATTAGAAAAATTTGACAGGAACAGTTCAGAGCTACCAAATGTGACTTCATTTTCAAAGGTACGAAGATGTACTTTTTTTTCCTGCTAAAGATTTTTTTTATTAACATATAATGTATTATTAGCCCCAGGGGTACAGGTCTGTGAATCATCAGGCTTACACACTTCCCAGCGCTCACCGTAGCGCACACCCTCCCCAGTGTCCGTCCATCACACAGCCGCCCCATCTCTCCCACCCGCCTCCATTCCAGCATCCCTGTTTTTTTCCTAAGATTAAGAGTCTGTTATGGTTTCTCCCTTTCTGGTTATGTCTTGTTTCATTTTTCCCTCCTTTCCCCAGTGATGCTCTTGTTTCTCAGATTGCTGTTATCAGGGAGATCATACGATGATTGTCTTTCTCTGATGAACTTATTTCGCTCAGCATAATACCCTCTAGTTCCATCCACATCATCACAAATGGCAAGATTTCATTCTTTCGATGGCTGCATAGTATTCCATTGTATATATGAACCACATCTTCTTTATCCATTCATCTGTTGATGGACATCTAGCTTCTCTCCATAGTTTGGCTATTGTGGACATTACTGCTATGAACATTCGGGTACACGTGCCCCTTCGGATCACTACATTTGTATCTTTAGGGTAAAAACCCAGTAGTGCGATTGCTGGGTCATAGGGTAGCTCTATTTTCAACTTTTTGAGGAACCTCCAGAGTGGCTGTACCAGCTTGCATTCCCACCAACAGTGCAGGAGGCTCCCCTCTCTCCACATCCTCACCAGCATCTGTCATTTCCTGACTTGTTAATTTTAGCCATTCCAACTGGTGTGAGGTGGGGTCTCACTGTGGTTTTGATTTGTATTTTCCTGATGCTGAGTGATGTGGAGCACTTTTTCATGATGGGTCTGTTGGCCATTTGGATGTCTTCTCTGCAGAAATGTCTGTTCATGTCTTCTGCTCATTTCTTGATCGGATTATTTGTTCTTTTGGTGTTGAGTTTGATAACTATTTTGGATTCTAGCCCTTTATCTGATGTGTTATTTGTGAATATCTTCTCCCATTCTGTCAGTTGTCTTTTGGTTTTGTTGACTGTTTCCTTTGCTGTGCAGAAGCTTTTGATCTTGATGAAGTCCCAATAGTTCATTTTTGCCCTTGCTTCCCTTGCCTTTGGCAAGGTTTCTAGAAAGAAGTTGCTGTGGCTGAAGTCGAAGAGGTCGCTACCTGTGTTCTCCTCAAGGATGATTCCTGTCTCACGTTGGGGTCTTTCATCCATTTTGAGTCTATCTTTGTGTGTGGTGTAAGGAAATGGTTCAGTTTCATTCTTCTGCAGGTGGTTGTCCCAATTTTTCCAGCACCGTTTATTGAAGAGACTGTCTTTTTTCCATTGGACATTCTTTCCCGCTTTGTCAAAGATTAGTTGACCTTAGAGCTGAGGGTCCATTTCTGGGTTCTCTATTCTGTTCCATTGATCTATGTGTCTGTTTTTGTGCTGGTACCATACTGTCTTGATGATGACAGCTTTGTAATAGAGCTTGAAGTCCGGAATTGTGATGCCACCAACTTTGGCTTTCTTCTTCAATATTTCTCTGGCTATTCGAGGTCTTTTCTGGTTCCATATAAATTTTAGGATTATTTGTTCCATTTCTTTGAAAAAAATGGATGGGATTTTGATAGGGATTGCATTAAATGTGTAGATTGCTCTAGGTAGCATGGACACTTTCATAATATTTGTTCTTCTAATCCATGAGCATGGAAAGTTTTTCCATTTCTTTGTGTCCTCCTTGATTTCTTTCATGAGTACTTTATAGTTTTCTGAGTATAGATTCTTAGCCTCTTTGGTTAGGTTTATTCCTAGGTATCTTATGGTTTTGGGTGCAATTGTAAATGGGATTGATGCCTTAATTTCTCTTTCTTCTGTCTTGTCGGTGTATAGAAAATGCAACTGATTTCTGTGCATGGATTTTATATCCTGACACTTTACTGAATTCCTGTCTGAGTTCTAGCAGATTTGGAGTGGAGTCTTTTGGGTTTTCCACATAAAGTATCATATCATCTGCAAAGAGTGATAGTTTGACTTCTTCTTTGCCAATTTGGATGCCTTTAATTTCTTTTTGTTGTCTGATTGCTGAGGCTAGGACTTCTAGTACTATGTTGAATAGCAGTGGTGATAATGGACATCCCTGCCGTGTTCCTGACCTTAGCGGAAAAGCTCTCAGTTTTTCTCCATTGAGAATGATATTTGCAGTGGGTTTTTCATAGATGGTTTTGATGATATTGAGGCATGTGCCCTCTATCCCAACACTGTGAAGAGTTTTGATCAGGAAGGGATGCTAGACTTTGTCAGATGCTTTTTCAGCATCTTTTGAGAGTATCACATGGTTCTTGTTCTTTTTTTAATGTATTGTATCACATTGATTTGGGGATGTTAAATCAACCTTGCAGCCCTGGAATAAATCCCACTTGGTCGTGGTGAATAATCTTTTTAATGTACTGTTGGATCATATTGGCTAATTTTTTAAAAAAGATTTTATTTATTTATTTGGCAGGCAGAGATCACAAGTAGGCAGAGAGAAGGCAGAGAGAGAGAGGTGGAAGTTGGCTCCCTGCTGAGCAGAGAGCCCAATGCGGGACTCGATCCCAGGACCCTGGGATCATGACCTGAGCCTAAGGCAGAGGCTTTAACCAACTGAGCCACCCAGGCACCCCTGGCTAATGTTTTGATGAGAGTTTTTGCATCGTGTTCATCAGGGATATTGGTTTGTAATTCTTTTTGGTGGAGTCTTTGGTATTGGGAGCAAGGTAATGCTGGCCTTATAAAATGAGTTTGGAAGTTTTCCTTCCATTTCTATTTTTTGGAACAGTTTCAGGTGAATAGTTTTAATTTTTTTTTAAATGTTTGGTAGAATTCCCCTGGGAAGCCATCTGGCCCTGGGCTCTTTTTTTGTTGGGAGATTTTTGATGACTGCTTCAATCTCCTTACTGGTTATGGGTCTGTTCACGTTTTCTATGTCTTCCTGGTTCAATTAGTGTGGCTACTTTAAATGGATCATCTATCCTCATCTCTGCTACCAACTGGTTATCGCTAGCGTCTGGAATCACCACTGGCTTCTTGTATTAATTTTATTGTATGTCATTGTAACTTCCTCTCCTAGTTTTACTAATTTGAGTCCATTCTTTGGGTGTTTTAGGTACGTATTGTGTCTCCAATCTCTGATTCTGAAGTCGAACAGACCTGTGCTTGCATTCTCGATCCACCGTCTAGATCTGGGTCTTGGACAAGTCACTATATTCTCTTTTTCTCCGTTGTATTGAGATATAATTGACAACACTGTGTAAGCCTAAGGTGTACGACTTGATGATTGTGTATATATATTGTGAAATGGCTACATTAAGGTTAGTCAGCACATTTATCATCTCACAGAGCTACCGTGTGTGTGTGTGGGGGGTGAGAACATTTAAGATCTACTCTCAGCAAATTTCAAGTATGTAATATAGTGTCATGAACCACAGTCACCATGCTATGTGTTAGATCCCTAGAACTTAGTCATCTAATAACTAGAAATTTGCATGTTTGATCAGCATCTCCCCATTCCTCCCTACCCCTGCCCCTGGCAACCACCAATCTACAGTCTGTCCCAGTGAGCTGGACTTGTTTACACTCCACATACATGTGAGATCATGAAGTATGTGTCTTTCTCTGGCTTACTCCACTTAGCGTAATCTCCTCGAGGTTCATCCATGTTGTTGCAAATGCAGGATTTCCTTCTGTTTTTCATGGCTGGATAGTTATCCATTATATATGTATATGTGACTATCCATTGCATGTATGGACATGTATATATCCATTATGTATTTGTACATGCATACACATACATTATGTATTGTATGTTGTACGTAGATGCCCATTATGTATACACATACATATATGTAACTCCTTTGGGGTTGATTTTTGTGAGTGGTGTAAGATAAGGGTCCAAATTCATTCCTTTGCATGGACATTCAGTTTTTCCAATGCCAATCACTGTCTTCTTAAAGGTCTCAGGTTTCATTTTGTAAAATGCACATGTGCATTTTGTAAAATGTGCAATAAGGTGCACTACCTCATTGAAATGGTGTCACAGTGAAATGAGATAATGTGTGTATTATATACACACTTATATGTATGTATTACATACGTAAATATGTATTCCCAGACATGTCATGTGCAAAAAGTGGTAGTTTTGTTTTTGGATGTTGTATCTCTTTTTTATTTTTTTGGTCTTACTACCTTAGGTAGATCTTTTGGAATGCTGAGTAGCAGGAGAGACAGAGGGTCTCCCTGCCATCACCCGTGATGCTGGGAAAGCTCAATGCTTTACCACCAAGGGCACTGGCCCCTGCTTCTAGTTCATGGTCCTTGTCAGGAGTTCTGCCAAGTACCAAATTCATGGCTGTCTCCTCTCCCAGATTTTGGGAGCCTGAAGTGCTTCCATGACCAACGTGGTCTGGGAGCACTATTAAGGCAAAGTCAGGGAGTCTTTCAATGTTGCATGGTTCAGATGTTCACTTTTAAGCACCTTATAATGATCTTGCTTGGCAGAAGTCCAGGGTGGTCTCCAGATCAGCTGGGCCCAGGGTCCGAGACTCCTGTGTGGTTCCAACAGTGCAGTCTGCCCCTGCTGGTGCTCTCCGCCCGAGGGTGCTTGCCCTCCCTCCCTACCCTCCCAGGAGGAGGGTCTGTTCTGGACAGCTGGCCTAATAACACAGTATGAGTTACCTCCTCCTCTCCCACCTTTCCCCCTCACTTATCTCAGAGTCTGAAGAAGTGTTGAAATGTGTTGAGCAAACACATCTGGGCAGCTTCCAGGTACAGGCATCCTGTCTTCATGAAGAGGATTTATGACTTTAGATGTACAGCCAGGAAAGGAGAATAAACATGGGCGTGTAGAACATATTCAAAATTTCCCACCAACTTAGAAGAGCAAAAACATGAAGGATGTTTCCTTCTTTTTCTGTTTATCAATATTTACTTTTAAAGACCCTATTTGCTTTTTTCAGAGAAGGAAGGAGAGAGAGAGCATGAACAGCAGAGGCAGAGGGAGAAGCAGGGAGCCCAATGCAGGACTCAATCCTACGACCCTGAGGTCACAACCTGAGCTGAAGGCAGTGGTTCAACTGACTGAACCAGCCAGGGTGTCCCTATTTATCAATATTTTTATCAGATATGTTTGCTAAATTATATCAGTGTGTTTTTAGCATAGGTGAAAAAATAAAGAATTGTCCTTTTTTTCTTTTTTTTTGATCTACTTCTTTTTTGTTTTCTTGAGGGTGTCTTTCCAAAAAAGGACAATTTATTAAGTTTTCCTTTTATGGGTCATGCCTTTTGTGTCCTATCTAAGAAATATTTGCCCACTCCTAATCTTCAAAGGTTTTTCTCCTACAAGTTCTGTAGTTATAATTTTACTCTTAGGGCTATAATCTATTTTGAGTTAATTTTTGTGTATCGTGTGAATTAAAGGTCAATGTTGCATTTTCCCCCTCCATATGAATATCTAGTTGTCTTAGCACCATTTGTTGAAAAGACATTCTTTTCTTCATTGAGTTATCTTAGCACCTCTGTTGAAAATGAATTGGCCACATATATGTAGGTGCATTTCTACAGATAAGATGCAGTTATCTTTTTTATTTTATGCTTGAATCCTGCAACACGGCCAAATTCATGTATACTTCAGTTGTCTGATCAAGCATGAATAGGTGTTGATTTCAAGTTTTTTTCTTCTCAATTGATATGATCATGTGATTTTTCTTCTTTGGTCCATTAATATGGCAGATTACACTGTATGATTTTCAGATATTGAACCAGTCTTACATCCCTGGAATAAACCCCATTTATTCATGGCATAGAATTTTTTTTTATGTATTGCTGAATTCTACGTATTAATGTTTTGTTAAGGATTTGTGCATCTAGATTAATGAGAAACATTGATCTGCAGTTTTCTTTTTCGTACTATCTGTCTGGTGTTGATGTAGGCTTAATATGAGCTTCATAAAATGAGTTGGCAAGTTTTTCCTTCTCTTCTATTTTTCAGAAGACATTGTGTAAAACTGGTATTAATTCTTTAAACATTTGGTACAAGTCTCCAGTGAAACCATCTGGGTCTGGAGATTTATTTTTTGGCAGTTTTTAAGTTACAAATTCAATTTCCTTAATAGTTAGTTATAAAGCTATTCCAGTTATCTAATTTCATATTGGGTGAGTTGTGGTAGTGTGTTTGTATGTGTGTGTGTGTGTGTTATGAATTGGTCCATTTCATCCAAGTGGTCATATTTATGTAGAGTTGTTTGCCCTCATTTAGTCTCTTGTTGCTGTCTGCAGGGTCTGTGAAGACAACCCCTGTTATTTTTGATCTTGGTAATCTGTGTCTCTCTCTTTTCTTTGTCAGTCTTGCTAGAGATTTGTCTACTTGTTTTTTATCTTTTCAAAGAACTAGTTCTGTTTCATTGCTTTTCTCTCATTTTCCTGTTTTTAATTTCATTAATTTCTGCTCTTACCTTTGTTATTTCTTTCCTTCTGCTTCTTTGGGTTTATTTTGCTCTTCCTTTTCTGGGTCCTTTGGGTAGGAGTTTCAACTATTGTTATGTTATGAGACACTTCCTCTTTCCTAATGGATGTAGTTAGTACTAATTTCTCTCAACATTTCTTTAATCATATTCCTCAAATTTTGACATGTTGTCATTCAATGTGATGTATTTATAAAATTTCTCTTGAGACTTTGCGACCCTGGGATAATCTAGAAATTCAATGTTTAGTTCTCAAGTGTTTAGAGGTTTTCCTGTTATCTTTCTATTATTGATTTCTGTTAATGATTCCATTTGTTCAGAGAACACATTCTGTATAATTTCAATTTTTAAAAATTTGTTGGGATTTGTTTTATGGCCCAGGATGTGGCCTACCTTGATATATTCCCAAGAGCACTTGGAAAGAAAGTGTATTTGGTGTTGTTGGCAGGATGTTTGATAAATGTTAATTCTGATTGTTGATAATGTTGTTGAGTTCTGTGTTCTTGTGATTTTCTGTCTAGTTGTTTCATCAGTTGCTGAAAGAGGCAGGTTGAAGTCTCCAACTGGAATTCTGGATTTTGCCTGTGTTCCCTTTATTCCATCAGTTTTAGCTTCACTTATTGTGTAGTTCTGTTGTTTTATGCACACACATGTAGGATTCCTATGACTTTTTGGTGCATTGAGATTTTTATCATTATATAATATCTCTTTTTCCAGCAATTTCCCTGCTCTGAAGTCTATTTTATCTGATATAATATAGTTACTTCTGTTTTCTCTTGGATAGTATTTGTGTGATATATCTTATTCCACTTTTAACTTTCAACCTGCCAATAGTGTTATGTTTGAAGTGAGGCTTTTGTTGGATGGCATATAGGTCCCAGTTCTTAATCCATTCTGTCAATCCTTCAGTGTATTTCCTTCCTTAGGCCATTTACATTTAGTGTAATTATTGATTTGTTAGTGCTCCCATCTATATTTTATTTTATTTTATGTTTGTTTGTTCTATTTTTCACTTCTGTTTTCTTTTTTCTGCCTGTGGATTACTTGAACAATTTCAAGAATTCTATTTTGATTTATCTGTAATTTTTAAAGCATATTTCTTTTGTATAGCTATTTTAGTGGTCCCTCTAGATGCTAATTTATACATGATTAGCTTATCACAGCATATTAATGTCACCATTTTACCAGTTCAGGTGAAGCATAGAATCCTTACCTCCCTCTATATCTTTTTACCCTCTTCGGTCTACAGTGTCAGTGTCTTATTTCCTCCACATCAGTGATATAATTTTTGCCTTGCTTGTCAAACACAATCTAGAAAACACAAAAGGACAAGGAAGGCCCATTGTATTCACACATATTTTTGTTTGCCATGTTCTTTCTTCCTCCTTGATGTTCAAGTTTCCTCCTTGGATCATTTCCTTTTGGTCTAGGGAAATTAAACATTCTTTTAGGGTAAGTAAGTGACAAATTTTCTTAGTTTTTCTTCAGATGAGAATGACTTGATTTTCTCCTTCAAGCCTGAAAGTTATTTTTGCTGGATACAGGCTTCTAGGTTGACAGTTCTTTGGGTGTTTGAAAAATACTGGGCTACTTCCTTCTTTTCACTATACTTTCTGATGAGAGATATGCTGTAATTTGAATTGTTTTTCCCCTATGGGTAAAATATTGGTTTATTTTGTATTTAGTTTTCAGAAGTTTGACAATGCTGATTTTTTGGTGTGGATTTCTTAGTGTTTATCCCGTTTGGGAATTTCTTCAGCTTCTTAATTTTGTAGGTTTAGGCCATTTACAAATTTGGGGAGTTTTAATCTATTATATATTTATTTACTTGTATTTTTTTCAGCCCCATCCTGTCTCTCCTCTTCTTCTAGGACTCTGATGTCATGAATGTTGGATCTTTTGTTAGAGTCCTATAGGTCTCTGACTTTTTAAAAAGTCTGTTTTCTCTATGTTGTTCAGATGGCATGATTTTGTTTTCCTTTAGTTCACTGATTCTTTCCTCTGTCCCCTCCTTCCTTTTCTCTGTTGAGCCAATCTATTAAGGTTCTTTATTTCCATTCCTCTTGTCAGTAGAGCTATCTGCCTGGCTGGTCGTATGGCCTGCTGAGTGTCACCTGTCTGGGCACAATCTGGAGCTCAGCTTATGCAGCTGGAACAGGTCACAGGAACCAGGTTGTGTGGTTAGATGCCAGAAGGGCAGGACTAGGTTCTGGCTGGCTCAGTGTAGGCCAGAGTCTGGCAAGTCTATCTTCAGCTCTAGAACTAACTAAATGTTCAGACAGAACTGGAGAAATGCAAATTCGAATAACATTCTGGATGTCCCTTCTTTTTTCTGGTCCTTGATTACCACTGGTGGCTGCAGCTTCCCATACAGACCTCAGACATGTGCTGGCCCAGGAACCCACACATTTGCCTCACCCTCTTCCCAAAGGGCTACTTCCTAACATGTAGACAAGCCACCGGGTTAGGGTTGGGCTGTCTGACCTTAAATATCTCATAGGCTCACAAGAACAGTTTCTATGTTCCGTTTTTGGATAAAGGATCTTCTTTGTGTACTGGTCATAACACACACAATCGCAGTGACTACGACTTTGTATTCTGCTGACACAGTTCCTGTATTTTAGAGGCATCAACTCAAGTCCCTGTGCTCAAGTGCCCTGTGAAGTTGTTTCCACAGATGGCAAGGTCAGGTGTCTCACCTGAAATGCCGTGTTGGTATGAGGTGCAGGATCCCCACCGAGCCAGTCTAACGCCAGCCTCGGGCTTGCAGCCATCGTGATCTGTGCTGACCAGTCCAACACCTTGAAGGCACTCAGGTGTGGGACCTGTACGCAGCACCAGCCTCAGCAGGATGGCCAGTCCTGACAGAATGAAGGCTGTCAGGCTGCCATTTACCCACCAGCAGCTTGTGAGCAATACGGTTTCTCCTCCTCCTGCCAAGCATTTGGATTCTTGGCACATCAAAGGGTTAAAGGTGTCTGCTTTTGGATCCACAAAATAAACATAGCATATTTTCCTAATCCCTTTCTCCATGTCTGTACATGGCATTTATGTGCTAATTGTGTTTAATGGAAGCACAACTCATGCTTGGTTCAAACAAATCCTTAAGTTGGAAAGAATGTTCTCTCCTGTGGTGCATAAGAATGCAGAGTGAGTGCTTGGAGAGTCGGGCAGCCCGGGTGGGAGGATGAACAGGCTGGCACACCACCAGTGTCGACCAGCACAGACTTGCTGTTCGGGTGATCAGCAGCCCTCGCAGCATGGGCTGAGCCTTCTACAGACACACCGTCAAGGGCATTTACTTCCTGGCCGAACATAAACCAGTTAGTTTTTGTGTTTGCACTTAAAGAACCACCCAAGTGTTCCCCCTTGGTCACAGCCTCTCCTCCCTTGAGAGCACAATCCCGAACATTTCCAGCTCACAGAGCAGCAAGCATGTCCTGATACACTTTCCGTCAAGATGTCTTTCCTGGCGTCACAACAGCCAGTGCTGGTGGCTCAGAGGAATCACGAATGGACTCCCTCGCTGACTGTACCCTTCCCAGACCTCCCTCGCTGACTGTACCCTTCCCAGACTGTCTGGATGGCTGCTGAGGTTTTGGCCTGTGACAGGGTTGCAGAAAACTACAAGAGGATTTTGGAAGACCACTATGTCCTTGACTAACAAGTTAGGTAATCCTGCTGTGTTTCCGTGACTTTCTTCTTTGCACTTGTGGTTTCAAACCGTAGAGCAGTTTCCTAGGAAACAAAGAGCAGGGAGGAGAAAGAACACGGGGGCCCATCGGCGGGTTGATACGGGGTGGACAGCCCCACTGGGCAGGTTCGCCACACATTCTGATGTCCGAAGCACGGTGTTAAGCCATCTTCACTGATGTGAAGTTACTGGAGCAGCTACAATGGCAACAGGCCCTCGGAGATGCCACTCTTTCAACATCTTATTTATCGTACGGAGAAAGTGCTTGTAAAATCTGGAAACTTCGAAGCAGAGCTTAAAAAGTCTTGCTAATACTCAGAAGTCCCTGCTGAGCAAAGCCCAGGCTTGCAGCAGGGCTCAATTACCCAGTGGAGGGTTTCAGGACAGTTACACCAGAAGGGACAACGGAGCTTTGTGAATTATATTTTATATCCTGTCTCTGCTTTTCTCTTTCTCTGGATCCAGCAGTTGAAAATGGTTTCAACTAGCACTTGTGTTTACACAATGGCCTCAGGACCCTGTCATTTCTGAGAGGGGTTACAAAAACGCCTACTAGCCTCCACTGTAGGAAAAGAGAGAAAACTCCTTAATTTTGCTATTTCTAGACATGTCAGGGCTCAGGGGATTGCTTTTTTTTTTTTTTCAGTTTCTTCTCCACATGGTGAAAAGAAACCTCACACTGTGGTTTTGAAGTGTGGGAATGAAGAGAAAAGGAAAGAAAAGCAGGCCCCACAGAGCCTAGAGGCAGAAGGGACACAATCCCCAGGTTCAGGGCTCCTGTGTGGCCAGGCCCCCACCTGCCACCTGGGGGAGGGGAGTGGCATCTACAGCTGGGCCCAGGGGTCCCACCTGCCTGGGAGGAGGCAGCTGCCAGCTCTTCTCAGCAGAGCCCACCTTGGAAGGCACTCCAGAATGGAATGACCTCACTACCCTGAGGTCTGGATGGAGCTAGGGTGGGGGCCCTTTGGAGTAAAAGCAGAGAGCGGGCTCTGTGGAGGCAGAAGTTCCAAAGCCACGGTGATAAGAAGCCTGGTGTCTGGAAGGAATGGCTTGGCCGTGCTGCGCCCGACGCAACAATGTCTGACAGGAAGCGCTGGGTGAGGGTCCAGGCTGCCCTCCAGTAAATACAGCCTCAGGGTCCCCAGCAACCACTGGCTCCCAGGCGAGCTCGTTCCCACCGCCTGGGGACAGCTACCCACAGAGCTGCACACACAGGGGTTGGTCGGTCTGTCCTTCCAAGGACTTCCACTTCTCCCTGCCGCTGCTCTCAGGTTGGTTTGGCTGCGGGACTGGTTTAAGCGGATGAAAGGAGTCGCATCTGAGCAGGTTCCTTGTGGCCAGTGTGTGCCCCACCAGGGGCCCTTCCTCTCCGCTGGGGGCCCCCCTTCCCTGCAGCTGAGGCCCCTTCAGCCTGAGTCTCAGAAAGCAAGCGGGTGGGGACAGAACCCCACCTGACCCCAGCTCACTGTCCGACACGGAGCACAAGCCCGCTCAGATGGCTTTGACTCGAGGCCTGGGTCCAAGGCCGCCGCCGCAGCTCGGGAGAGGCGCCCGAGGCCCCACAGCGAGTGGAGGGAAGTGTGGCCGCAGGCCTCTGACCGAAGGAAGCTGTGCGTTAGGGCAGCGACCGCCTGCTCTGGCCTTACTCGGCCCAGGGCTGCATCGGGGAGCCCGCCCCGGCCCCCACTCCACACCCCACCGCACTCCGACCCCAGGGCTGCACCTGACACAGTCTCTGGTTTACCGGAGACAGCCATCCGCCGGGCAGTCCACCCCGCGTCCACCCCGCGTCCACCCCCGCATCCACACCCCCCCCCCCCGCCCCGCCCCGTCTGCCGGTCTTCTGCAGCCAGAGCCTAGCCCCGCAGAGGAGCCCTTCGAAGGACTGGAGCAGCCTGGCCCCTCCCGTCCGTCTTTGGCGCCGAGGTGGGCACGTGGCCCAGCCCTGGCCATCAGGGAGCCCCTTTCCGCGGTCCCAGCAACTGGTGGGCGGGGGGGGGTGCCAATCGGGGCGTGGGGGGCTCGGCCCTGCGGGCTCCTGGGTGAGCTTGATCTCGCCGCGCCTGCAGCCGCAGGTGTGTGCCGTGGTGGTAACAGGCCCACTGCTTCTCGGTGGGGGGGAGTGGGCTGGTCCCCGTCTCGGCTGTGGGGGGTCCCGAGATGATGTCAACTGCTGAGTCGTCTCACCTGCGAGACCCAGGCCGGCCGTGGGGGAAGCGGGTGCAGGGGTGTGGGGCGGGTCCGTGCCAGAAGCGGCGCGGCAGCCCGGCCTGCTGCGGAGGGACAAGGGGCGGCCCCCGGGGCCGGGCTCCAGGCTGCTGGTGCTCCTCTGGCGCTTGCTGGGGTCAAGGAGCTGGGTTCCCGAGCGTCCTCAGGGCCGTGCCCTGGGGGGTCCCCGTCCCTCTGGGTATGCGGCATAAGGGCGCCACGGGTCATGGCCCCAGAGGCCACCTTGGTCAGCGCCCGACCATTTGCAGCCGTGCCAGCTCGGGTTACCGACCTCCCATTCATTCCTCCTCCAGCGCTACCCCAGGGCCGCTGGGCAGGATGGAAAGGGGGGATCCCGGCAGGGAGCGCTGGGGCTCTTACCTCTCATTGCCACAGTCTTCCCGGGTGGAGGGCCAGACTGCTTCCTGCGCGAGGCCCGGGCAGCTCAGCGGCGCGGTGGAGGGGCCTAAGGGAGAGAACTTGTGGAAAGGGCTTGTGTAGTTCCTGGCTCGTGGCAAATACTCAGTAAATGCCAAAGATTACCCCAAACACTTCTATTGCTGTTGAAGCTGAGCATTTAAAAATGCGTCTTGGAGCACCTCCAGCAAATGGCACCCCCCAAACTGGGTTTTAAACTCTGACCTGGGAGCCGGCCCACTGAGGGCTCTTCTGCTGGTCATGGCCAGGCTGTCTGGGGGAGGCTTTGGGATATTCTGATCGGTTCCTGGGGCCCGGCCAGGAGCCCTACACCCCGTGTCCCTGGGGCCAGCAGCCCAAAGTGGTGGGTGGGTGCCCAGACAGAAGCCGTAGTGCTAGCGAATGTCGACATCCCAGACTCTGCACTGAGGTGATCCTGGTGCCAAAAAGCAGGCATGACTGTTCGTTTGCCAGGAAAACCCGTTTTAAACACAGCATGTCGCAATACGCCTTGATTCTCTCACTGCCGCCCGCCCCCCGAGCTTCAAGTAAATAGTCGTATGCCCCAGGACAGAGGCTTCTGTTTTTGCTCACTGTGAAACGTGACCTCCTGGTAGAGCCCCACCCGCTCTATCCCTCTTCTTCATTAGAACCCCCAATCCTCCAGGGCCTGCCGTGCCTCAGTGCCTCACCCCAATCTCCAAGAGGGCAAACTACCCAGCAGAGCCTCTTAGGAAGAGGATCTATCTAATTAAACTTTAAAATGCATACATGAGGGGCGCCTGGGTGGCTCAGTGGGTTAAAGCCTCTGCCTTCAGCTCAGGTCATGATCCTGGGGTCTTGGGATCGAGCCCCGCATCGGGCTCTCTGCTCAGCGAGGACCATGCTTCCTCCCTCTCTCTCTGCCTGCCTCTCTGTCTGCTAGTGATTTCTGTCTGTTAAATAAATTTAAAAAAAATGCATACATGAGAGGTTTCGTCCTTTAGTTTTTACTGTTTTGTAGAAAACACACATCATTTCCTAAATGGAATGTGAGTGCTCCCCCTCACCTCCTCCGGGAAGCCCGCCAATCCCTCTTCTGCAGCCCTGCCCTGGACAGCCTGCCACTCAGGCCACCACTGTTAAGGTCCCTGTGTGGCCACCTTTATGTTCCTGTCACTGCTCAGGCCCGCCCGTCAGCTGGCCAGCAGGAGGAGCTTAGGGCTTAGGGCAGAAAATCCACTTGAAATTTTGTTGGTGTCTTTGTTTCTGGGTGGCTGTGGGATTTAACTTGACGGATATTTACTAACTGACTACTAGACCCCATAGGAAGGTGCTGGGGTTCATCCTTCTGCAAGGGAGATACAGGGAGACGCAGGGATGCGGCTCCACGGACACAGAGGAAGGAGCAGCCTCCCCCGGCTGGAGCCGGCAACCTCGTCCACCCTGTTCGCCCCAGTCCCCCTAACTGTCCAGCGTCGTCCACCCTACCCACCCCCTCCATCCCTTGTGACCCCACCATAGAGCGCGGGCAGGGGCAGGGGCGCCAGTGGTGAGAAGAGTCCCCAGACTCGGGATGAGCAGGGCTCTGCCTCACCACTGCCCACATTATCCTGGCCTCCCCCGCCCCCAGAGGGGGCCTCACTCACAAGCAGAGTGGACGACGGGGGCGAAGGAGGGCTAGTGAGGGGGCATAAAACTCCGGAAGCAGAGACTTCGTCTTCGCAAAGGGTGAGGCCTCGCCCTTCGTGATGACGTGGATGGACATCCACCAAGGTAAGTCCCACAGAGCAGACGCCACAGGCTCTCTCTCATGTGGGACGGAGATGCGTCTACAGGCAAAACCCGACCTCAGAGGGACAGAGAGAGGCAGGGGTTGGGGGGGAGGAGCGTGCCAACTGTTTGTGCTCAGATAAATAGAATAAAAAACAGGACATCTCGGGCACCTGGGGGGCTCACCAGATGAAGCTTCTGCCTTCGGCTCAGGTCATGATCCTGGGGTCCTGGGATCGATGCCCGTGTCGGGTGCCCTACTCGGCAGAGGACCTGCTTCTCCCTCTGCCCCTGCAGCTCCTCTTCCTCGTGCTCTCTTGCTTGAACTCTCTCTCAGATAAATAAATCTTAAAAAATAAAAACCAGGGCATCTGGAGATGGTTGTAATATTCTGTGCTTGGTGAGTTGGACAGGATTAGAATTACAACTTTGAATTTTTACTCCAGTTAATTCCGTTGTGATCACAAGTTGCCTCTTGTAACGAATGGAGTTACTATGTGACATGTCAGCTTTAACATTTATATTTCAATGAACAGGACAATTTTTAAAAAAGATTTTATTTATTTATTTGACAGACAGAGATCACAAGCAGGCAGAGAGGCAGAGAGAGGGGGAAGCAGGCTCCCCGCTGAGCAGAGAGACGGATGCGGGGCTTGATCCCAGGACCCTGAGACCATGAGCTGAGCCGAAGGCAGAGGCTTAACCCACTGAGCCACCCAGGCGTCCCAGGACAATTTCATTTTACTCTTAAAATATTGGAAACACGGGGTGCCTGGGTGGCTCAGTCGGGGGACATCCAACTCTTGGGTTTGGATCAGGTCATGATCTCAGGGTTGTGGGATTGAGCCCACAATGTGTGCTCATTAGGGTGTCTGCTTGAGATTCTCTCTCCCTCTGCCCCTCCCCCACTCTCTGTCTCTCTGTAAAACAAAACAAAACAAAACAAAACAAAACAGTGTTCTGGTTTTTTCAGATAAGAAATTTTTATTTGCATCCTGGAGTCATGCCTTCTGCATCTGCCCTTACTGTGGCCGCCTGACCCCGAGTGCGCAGTAGCAATGCCGTGGGAATGGAGCAGGATAGGCTCTATTTGCATTTCCTCGGTTTCTAGCGATGGGCTCTGTCCCCCGAGTGGCGTGTTTACCGGACCTCTGCTTCCCACGTAGGTGACCCCTATTTGGGTGTGATTCTTTGCATTCAAAACCCTTGCTCAGTGACTTTGCTCATGAACACCCGGACAGACGTGAAATCTGTAACTACCAACGTCTCGTGTCATATTTACTGCAAATATCTTCTCTGTCCTGCGTCCTGGTTTTTGTTGTGATTTGGGGATGACCCCATGTTTGGGCTCATGCACCGTGGCAGTGCGAGTGACTCTGCCACCTGCCGCGGACCGGCCGCTCCCAGCCTCTTGTCCCTCCCCCATTCTCCTGCTGGAACGGGACGCCTCATTTTATTGTGAATACTTTATCTTACCATACTACATTTTAATTAATGTGACTGCATATATGCAACACAGATCACACTGTAAAATAAAACAGGGTCAAAGAGCACGTGTGGAACTGACAATCAGGCGTTTCCCGCCTAGTCACGTTCTAGTCCTCCTCGTACAACACAGCTCCACGCTTTTAGGGAGTTTCCTCTGGAATTACTTTTACACCAGTGAGCCCTAGGCTTCTGTTTCTATTTCTTGATCGATTCCAGACAATGGCTGCTTATGCCCTGCCATGACAGAGGTTTTAGCTCCATTGTGCTCTCTCCCATGTCCCCACCACCACTACGATAGCACGATCTTTAAGTCCGTTAAGTCCGTGAGGAGTATTACATTTCCACAAGACACCTTTCCCTGCTGAGCCAGGGAAGCACTGGGCTTATTTTTCCTTTTGTGAACACAGTCCCCCTGCTTCGTCCCTCTGACAGTTTTAAATTTTCTCTTGATATGTTCTCATATTTGTTTGTGTGTTCTTAATACAGCCTCTGTTCTCCTTCTGTCGGGCAGCCCACTGACTGGTTTTCCACGAGAACAAGCCCTGTCCCTCTCCCATCAGGACCACTGCTCCAGACCCAGGGCACTTCCTGCCACAGTTTTTCTGAGTTGGATTCACTATTTGAAACCCAGTCTTCCTCTTTCTTTATTTTCTCCTTCATTTATCTGGAGCATATCCTCCAGTAACTTTCTTTAGAAAGTGTGTGTCTCAGAACACATAGTTTTATCATCACATTTGACCCATCATTTTTTTGGAATCAACTTCAAAGTTGAAAATAACTCCTCAAGAGTTGTGACTTGAACCCAATCTGCCTGATAGAAAAAAGAGAGTCCTTTTTGGTGGTGTACTCTCTGGCTGAGAAAGCAAGTCCAAGGGCATTATTATCACTGGCAATTAACTTGACCGGATTCCTTTGAAATGTAGTCTGTGATTCACAGTCAAAATAGTGTTTTCTTTTTCATTCTTCTTCTTCTTCTTCTTCCTCTTACAGCTTCCTCTTACGATAATCTAAATCTCCCTTTGTGAAATGGAGCCCCTCTTTCAACTGTTTGCTTTGCCTCTGGTCTGTCCTTTGAGGAGAGCAAGGGCAGTGTGGCTGAGGGTCTCCAGCTGGGGATGGCAGTATCCTCACTGACACACCTGTTCTGAATCACCAAAACGCCACACTCTGGGCCTTAAACTCTAGGGATTTATTTCTCAGGGTCCTGGAGGCTGGAAGTCTGAGATCACGGTGATGTGAAGAACAAAGGCAAAAGAAACATAGAAAAAAGGTGTAAACTTCCTTTTAACTTATAGCCTGTTGACAAGTACTTGGGACAGGCAGAGTGACATTCCTCTGGGATCTCAACTCCCTCAATGTTATTACTTTGCTAAGGGTAAAAGGCAACCTTAGCTTGGCATTAGCCTGACCAACCAGATCCCGTGAATCTTCTTTAATATTCAGAAACTCTTTTGGAAACTTCCTTTACCTCTACCTCCACAAGATGTATGTCAACAATCACCCTGTGGCCCACTGATGGACATCTGAAGGGTCTTGTGACTGCGGGTTTGCTGAACAGTAGTAAATGGCCTTTCCCACCAACAGCGAGCGCCCTTGGGGTCCTGGAAACTTTGCTTCCAAAATTCCTTAGAGACTTACACTCTCCCTAACCACCCCCCAACTTGAGAGGATATAATGGGCCACTCCTCATGACCCCCGTGCAGCCCTTTCTGCCCACAGGTCCTATCCCTGTGCTTTCATGAGACCACCTTTTTGCACCAAAGATGTCTCAAGAATTCTTTCTTGACTGTTTGCTCCCAGACCCCACATTTCACATCAAAGGGGCTGGCAGATTTGCTCCCACCAGGGAAGCCTGTGTCCTCATGGGACAGTGGGTGAGCTCTGGTCTCCCCACTTCCTGTTAGGACACTGGTCCCCCCTGGGGCTCCGTGCCCTTGGCCTCATCTCATGCTGTCCTTGAGGCCCCACAGCCCAGCAGCAGCACGCTGGGTGAGGGCTCTAGCATGTGAACTCGGAGAACGCAGTTCGGTCCCCAACAGCAGGCTCTCAAAAGTGGGGCTGGTGTCTCTCTCATTGACTCCTCGTCAAGGTTCTGGGTCCGTGTGTCAGCGGACAGTGCTCACACTGTCCGGTGTCTGCCAGCGAATGGCACAGCTCTGGCCTGGGGCCAGATAGTGACAAGAATGGACTGGGCACTCACAGAGCTCACGCTGAGCCCTGAGCCACCAGGCCCTGGGGCCCTGGGGAAATTCTGCGTCACGTGCCCACACCTCGCCCTGCTGTGCAGACACGAGGTCCTGCATGTGTCCTTCTACCAGCAGAAGACTTAAAACGGGCTCAGAGGTTTTTCTTAAGGCTCTTCACAAAGTGGGTATGTAACTTCAGCTTACATTCCGCAGTCAAGTTCAGAGCATGCCATTGAACTTGGTCCCGTGGTCGGTGACAGAGTTCTCCAAGACAAGCTATTACTTGCTGAGAAACAAATGCATCCTTTCATGGCCTCCCAGCATTCACTCCTTCCTGCGGTGAAAGGACTAATCTCCTGGCAGCTAACTCACCTGAGTCCCCGCAGACACTGTGTCCTTTGTTGTCGTGGCTGTGTCCCGCACTAGTACACACCCACCCTGGCTCTAGACCGCTCTGCGGTGAGAACCTGCCTCTCCGTTGACTGGTCTCGCATCTCCAGGCTCTCTCAAGTAACTCAAATAGACAGACGTTCTCTCCACACAGCTTGTTGCACAGTGCCTACCGAGCACAAAGGCATTAAAACTGATTTTTCCCAAACTCTTCCCAAAAATGGAAGAGGGGATGCTTTTTAATACACTTCATGAGGCCAATATTACTGTTATGAATTTAGAGGTAAAACTTCTCAACAAAATATTAGCAAACCAAATCCAGCAGTATGTACAAAGGCTTAAACTCCATGACTAAGCGGAATTGACCAGGAACATAAGGGAAGTGCAACGTAAGAAAACCCATCGATGTAAAACACCACGTTAGTAGAATCAGGGGCAAAGACCCACAGTGTCTCCACACAGAAAAGGCATTTGACAAATTAGCGCTCTTTCATAATTCTTAAAAAAGTAACACCTCTCAAGTTAAAATAGAAGGCGGGATAAAGGGTATTTACCAAAAATCCCCACAGCTGACATTGTATTCAGTGGTAAAAGACTGAAAGTTTTCCCCCAAAGATCAGGACAAGACAAGGCTGGCCACTTCCACCACGGCTGAATGGAAGTCTGAGACAGCCCAGCCTGAGCTGCCGTGCAAGAGAAAGCCATCAAAATTAGGAAGGAAGAAGTAAAACCATTTCTATTTTCAGATGACATGATTCCATTCGTATAATCCACAAATAATCCACAAAAAGCTACTAGAACTAGTAAACAGATTCAGTAAACTTTTAGGGTATAGGATCAACTAAAAAATGAGTTGGGTCTCCATATACCATCAATGAATAACCCAAAAAGAAAATTAAGAAAATGATACCACTTGTTGTACCACCCCAAAGAATAAAATACCTAGGATTAAACTTGACCCAGGAACTGAAAGATTTGTAGGCTGAAAACTGAAATGCGTCGCTGAAGGAATTAAAGAGGACGTCATATCAGTGAAGAAACACTGTAAAGAAGGAATACTTCCCAGTGGTTTACAGGCTCAAGACAACCCCATGACACACACAGATTACAAACATTTCCAATGTCCTTTTTTGCAGAAGTAGAAAAATCCTCAAATCCATATGGAATAGTGAGGGATCCCAAATACCCCACACAGTATTGAGAAAGAAGCACAATGTTGCAGCACTTACGCTTCCCAATATCAAAACTGAGACAAACTACAGTTGTTCAAACAGTGTGGTACCAGCATAAGGGCAGACCTATGGCCCAAGGGAGTAGTACCGAGAGCCCAGAAAGAAGCCCGAACGCTGAGGACCGAGAGATGGACAGGGAGGGTGCGAAGACTGTCCAGCTGGGTTAAATGGGCTCTTCGAGCAGTGGTGCTGGGAGAACTGGGTAGTCACACGCCAAAGAATGGCCCCTGTCTGACTCTCTCTAAAAAAGTAACTTGAAATGGATCGACGACTTAAATGTAAGAGCTAAAACTTACAAAGCTATTAGAAAGAAACAGGAATCACTCTTCATAACCTCCAGTTTGTCTGTGGATTCTTATATTTTACAGGAAAGCAGAGGCAACAAAAAGAAAAATAGATATGCACCCCTCCTGAAAATTAACACCGCTCGTGCGTCACCATGGACGGGACTGGAGGAGATGATGCTGAGTGAAACAAGTCAAGCAGAGAGAGTCAGTTATCATATGGTTTCACTTATTTGTGGAGCATAACAAACAACATGGAAGACATAGGGAGATGGAGAGGAGAAGGGAGTTGGGGGAAATCGGAGGGGAGATGAACCATGAGAGACTGTGGACTCTGAGAAACAATCTGAGGGTTTTGTGGGGAGTGACAGGTTGGGGGACCCAGGTGGTGGGTATTGTGGAGGGCACGGATTGCATGGAGCACTGGGTGTGGGGCATAAACAGTGAATTCTGGAACACTGAAAAGAAATAAAATAAAATTGAAAAAAGAAGAGGCATCATTAAGAAAGTAGAAAGACAACTTATAGAAGAGTGGAAAATATCTGCAAATTGTGGATTTGGTCACGGTCTCGTGTCCAGAGTATAAAGAGCTCTGACGACTCATCAGCAAACAATTTGATTTTTATAAAACGGGCAGAGGACGTGAACAGACCTTTCTCCAAAGAAGATACACAAAAGGCCAATGAGCACATAAGGAATTGAACATCGTTAGTCATTAAGGAAACAGAACCAAAACCACAACGAGATGCTGCTTCACACCCTTGAGACCCGCGGTAGCTCTTTTCAGTGGGAAAAGCGTCCACGTGCGACAGTCCTCGCGGGAACTGCTGCGGCCAGTGGTTTGTGCTCCTCGGAGAAGCCGGGCGCTGAGTTCATGGGACCCAGCGGCTCGGGTCCTCGGTGTGTGTCCAGGGCAGACAGGCCCACAGTGTCCTTGCAGAGACCCGAGCGGGCACCACTCACTGTGGCCAAAGGTGGGGGCCGCCCGAGTGGCCGGGTCGGCGAGCCATGCCAGGTGCTGCGCCGGCCGCCCGGCTGGGAGACGGCAGGGAGCGCCCGAGCAGCGAGTGCGAACCTGGAAGACAGGCCAGGCGGGAGGAGCCCGCAGGCTGGCCAGACCCACGAGGACCACGTGGACCCGCGGGCGGGGCTGGCCAGAGCCGCTAGGAGGTCTTGAGAATGTTCCAGAAGCAGGGAGAGCTGCTGGAGCCCAGGCGGGGAAGGCGTCCATGCCATGCTAACAGGTGGCTATCCGGGAGGCCCCTCGGTGAGCCCCTGTCCCCGCGAGGGCCGTGCTGAGTCACTGACATCGTCTCAGGGAACTGCTCATACCTGCTTCCCCACCAGAACCTTCTGCTTCTGCTGCCTCGGGGGCCCCGGGGACGGGGCCGGCCCCGGAGGCTGAGGCTTGTGGAAGAGCGTATCCTTCCGCACCTGCTGCAGGACCTCTGAGCAGCCCCGACCCCCTCTGCCCGGGGTCTCTGTGCCTTCAGCCTCGGGGCGAGGTGGGGGCTGGGACCGGGCTGCGGGCCGTCACTGCTGGCTGCCGGAGGCCGGCAGGGTCCTGTGTGGCAGAACACCTTGTCACACCTCCCAGGCATCGCTGGGAGGGCGTCACTGCTCTGACCAGAGCCCACGGAGGCGGCTTCGGGCTGCCTGCCATCACCCTCGGGGGCTTGGAGGGCTAATGGCATGGGCAAGCCGCTGGCCTGTTGGAGCAGACCCGAGAGGCCTCTGGGGCGGGAGCGGATCACGCGTCTGCTCACCTGGGCTCCTCCCACATGGCCTCCCCTGCAGGCCCCCCGGGTCTCAGCCCCGAAGCACGAGGACTGGGCCTTCTCTCCCTTTCCCTCCCCTCCTCCTCGTGTCCCGTCGAAGGCCTCAAGACACGCACCCCACCCTCGCCCCCACAGGCCACCCCTCTGCGGCAGGACGGGCCCCCACCCCGTGGTGGGGAGCAGCAGTCCTTCCTGCACCAGGGGGACCCAGGCCATGGGCGGTGACGACTCAATCAGCGGACTCGGTCATGCCTGAGTTTGCCGGAGCGTCCCGTTCCCAAGGCCAAGGGCAGCAGCACACACTGGCGTCAGCCAAACAGGCCCCGTGGGCGCCTCCAGGCCCATGTTCCACGGCAGGCTCCATCCGCCTTGGACGGCCACCGCTCTCTGTGTCCAGCTCTGTCAGCGTCCCAGGACAGTCCTCTGGCCAGTCTCTGGGAAATGCAAGCACGTGGCCCTCGGAGAAGGGCCATCAGAGCTACGGTCCCCTTGGGTCTGTCTCCTGATAAAAGCTGGTAGGACACGGCACAGTGACCCACGGAAACTCTGTGAGGCTCTCGGAAGGAAAACGGCCGAGTTCCTCCAGTTGTTCTGAAACGTGAGCTCTAAACGTGGCCCAGAGTAGTTCAAAGGGGAGTGGAACTCTTGTTTATTCTCTGGAGTGATGACTGCTTCTCACGGCTTTCCAGCCACAAGCACACTCAGAGCTGTCCCAGTGCCCATGAAGCTCGAGGGCCTCTGGCCCGGACCCACCAGAGGTGGAGGGTTTGCCATAGGGCTGGTGGTCAAGTTCCCAGCCCGAGAGGCTGGTGTCGTTGTCCTTAGGCCTCATTAAAGGGGCTGAGCTGCGGATGGAGTGACCAGTGGGGACGTTCATCAGCCTCATGGGGTCCAACTCAGGGACCCAGCTCTCTGTAGCAGCACAGAGGCCACATGGGCCCCCAGGCACCTGTAGGCTCCTGTCCCTCATCAGTGCAGTGGACACGGGATGCCTGCCGGCCCCAGGGGACACTGAGTGAGGTAGCACATTCCTGCCACAGACAGCGTCCCGACATGAGACGGCACCACTCTCAAGGGAGCACACGCCCTCGGCCTCCCCCACCCTGTCTCGTGCCTTTGCCCTGTGGTCTGTGCGCTGACACTGAGTGCTGTGTTCTCTGGGTCACCATGCCCGGCCGCTCCGTGTGGGATGGGAAAGGGCTGGTGCCAACGAGAAAGCCAGCATTTGGTCAAGAAGAGGTCTGGGGCCGTACCTTCAGAGGAGTAGAACCGAGAGCCCAGAAGGGAGCCCGAACACTGAGGATGAAGAGACTTACAGGGAGGGTGTGAAGACCATCCAGGGAAGCTGACCAAGGGCCCGGGTGCCACTGGCAGGGCGGGGCTGCTGGGGGAGCCCACGGCCCTCCTCCCCATGCGGCGGCACGGAGAGCAGGGCTGGCGTCTCCTGGCGGTCCTGGGCACGTGTCGCGGCTTTTCCCTGTTGCCCAGAAGGAATGACGGCTCCTATCCAGCTGGATTCATTGACGAATCAGTTTGTTTCTCATTCACCAGACCACGTAAGCCCCCAAGGCTGTATGTCTCTTCCCAAACGCTGGTCATTTCCTTGTGCCCTTGAGGACCACTCTATGTGTGCTGGACACGACGATTGTGCCACACACACCTGTCTCTTTCTGGAGATGCTCTGCTGGGTCCCCGTGGTGCCTGAGTACCAAGGGATTCCATGGTCTCCTGGGGTTGGGGTCCCAGGGCTCCCTGAACCCCAGACATAGCAGCCTCCATTTTTGGACTGCATGACTGTGCCTCTCTCCAGGGTAAGTCCCCCAGTTCCTTGTTACTGGGGGATCCTGAGCCCCAGAGCCCCAGACCAGGGTGAGGACTCCTGAGCTGCAGCCCAGTGCCAAGGAGGGGAAGATGCTGGCTGGGCTTTACCTGGGATCCTGGGGAGGTGAAGCCCAGGTGGGCCTTGAGGGCTGGCAAGTGGCCAGAGACAGCCGATGCCCAGATGCACTGACCAGGTTGGGAGGTCCCCACGCACTGGCTGGACACAGAGAGCGGTGGCCGTCCAAGGCTGATGGAGCCTGCCGTGGAACATGGGCCTGGAGGCGCCCACGGGGCCTGTTTGGCTGACGCCAGTGTGTGCTGCTGCCCTTGGCCTCGGGAACGGGATGCTCCGGCAAACTCAGGCATGACCGAGTCCGCTGATTGAGTCGTCACCGCCCATGGCCTGGGTCCCCCTGGTGCAGGAAGGACTGCTGCTCCCCACCACGGGGTGGGGGCCCGTCCTGCCGCAGAGGGGTGGCCTGTGGGGGCGAGGGTGGGGTGCGTGTCTTGAGGCCTTCGACGGGACATGAGGAGGAGGGGAGGGAAAGGGAGAGAAGGCCCAGTCCTCGTGCTTCGGGGCTGAGACCCGGGGGGCCTGCAGGGGAGGCCATGTGGGAGGAGCCCAGGTGAGCGGACGCGTGATCCGCTCCCGCCCCAGAGGGAGATGTTGTAGGTTTTTAAAATCCATTTTCCAGCTTTATTGAGATGTAGCTGACCAACAAGAAAATGCATAGTTAAGATGGACAGTTGGTAGTTTCTGACATGCCCATGTGTCCACAAAATCCTTACTGTAATCAAACCATCACGAACCCGTCTGCCACCCCCCATACGTCTGTCCACCCCATCCTTGCTCCTCTGGCCCAGGCATCCCCGATGGTTCTGCTGCTAGAGACGAGTTTGTATGTTCAGGAAGTTTCTGTAAGTGGAATAACACAGGCACGCCCGGTGCCTCACCTTGTTTGTGCCGCACGACTGTTTTCAGAGGAACCCGACGGTTCCTCTCTTCTTAGTGCCCAGTAGAGTTCTGCTGCATGAACATGTCACCCTTTGTTTTTCTGCTCACCTGCTGGTGGGTAATTGGGTTGCTTCTAGAATTTGGCTCTTAAAAGTGAGGCGGTTGCGAACATTCATGTACCAGGAGTGTCTGCATCCCATGGTCGGAGGTTTAATTCTTACCGAAGTGTTTTCCAGAGTGACTTTGCGGTTTTGCAGTCCTGCTAGCAGCAGCCGGAGGGGCAGGTGCCCGAGCGCTTGCCAGCCCCGGGCCGGCCTGTTCCATTCCAGCCGCTCCCATGGTTGGGCTCAGCGTCCCGTTGTGGGTGTGTTTTGCGTTCTCCACGTACCTGCTTTGATGAAGGATGCGTTTAAATCATCTGCCTGGTTTTTTAAACATTTTTTTGAAAAGATATTTTTTATTTTTTTGAGAGAGAGAGAGATCACAAGTAGGCAGAGAGTCAGGCGGGGGGTGGGGGGGGGAGCAGGCTCCCCGCTGAGCAGAGAGCCCGATGCGGGGCTCGATCCCAGGACCCTGAGACCATGACCTGAGCCGAAGGCAGAGGCTTTAACCCACCGAGCCACCCAGGCACTCTTCGTCTGCCTGTTTTTAAATTGAATTGTCTTCTGGTTATTGAGTTGTTAGAGTTCTTCATAAATTCTAGGCAAAAGCTTTGTGTTGGATGTAAGTTTGCAAATATTTCCTCCCACTCTGTTGCTCACCCTTTCATTTTCTTTGGTGTCTTCTGAACGGCAAAATCTTCCGATCGAAGAAACTTGATTTGTTGATGGTTATCACGTAGTTTGAACTTTCGCATTGTATTTAAGAAATCTTTCCCAAACTAAAGATAACTATGCTTTTGTCTTATATTTCTACTATAAGTTTATCGTTATAGTTCATACATTTAGGGTTATGATCTCTTTCAAGTTAATTTTTCTATTTGGTGTGAGGCAAGACTTTTGGGGATTTCTCTTTGTTTTGTTTTATTGCACAGGAGTGTCTAAGTGACAAGCATCATTCGTTGAAAGGGTGTTCTTTCCCCATGAATTGCCTTCACAGCTTTTTCAGGAATCAGTTGACCCTAACTGAGCAGGTCTGTTCTGGGATCTCTGTCCTGTGCCACTGACCTGCTTACCCGTTACGGTGAGGGCCTCACAGCCGCCACCTTGCTAATAAGCCTGGAAATCAACCTATATAAATCCTCTGGCTTTTTTCCTTTTCATGTTTGGTTGGGTAGCTTTAAATCCTTACGTTTCCGCATAAACCTTAGAATTAGTTTGTCGGTTTCTGCTAAAAACTCGCAAGGATTCCGAGAGGGATTGTGTCCATTCCAGAGATTGACCTGAGGAGACTGGCATTTTAACAATTTTAACAATATCAAATCTTTCCTGCCATGAATTCCATGGTTCCTCACGATAGGTTTCCTTAACTTCTCTTGGCAGTGCTCTGAAATACCAGTATATAGGTTTTGGGTCTATCTTTTGATAAACCTGTTTGTGAGTATCTGTATTTTTAATTCTGAATTTTGAATGAATTATAACTTCACAAGAAGTTACAGAACAGTACAGAACGTGTCCTCATAACCTGCATCGGTGGAAACGTGCATGAGATGAGCGTGAATTATGAGCAATGAGAGTGAATTATCAGGCCAGTGACTCGACGTAGGTACGACACAGTTAACGAGCCGGCGGTGTTGCGTGATTTTAGACGTACACGTTTATTTGGTTATGTGGCTGTGTGTGGTTCTGCGATGTGCAGATTCCCGAAACCACAGCCCCGCTCAGGACACAAAACCGCCCGTCTCGCGAAGGACTCTGGCATGCTGCCCCTTCGTGACCCCTGGCAACCCCCGGTGTCTGCAGCATCGCTGGGACTTGCTGTTTCGGGAACACTGTGTACGGGGAATACAACCATCTTTGAGGTCAGACCGTCCAGCCAGCGCAAGGCCCTTGAGATACACGCCGACTGCATGCATCAGGGTCGGTTCCTTTTTATCTTGGATATCTTTTATCAGGTGTTGGATGCCCTGGGTATCTCGGTGGGGAGGCAGGCTGGTCCCACGCGACACACGCGCTCAATTAGCTGAACAGGGATCACAGTCCACGTAAATTCCAAAACTATAAAACTCCTGCGAGGAAACAGGCATCGTCTTGTGCTCAGGGTAGGCAACAATTTCTTAGAACACAAAAAGCACGAAACAAACATGCAAATGGCTAAATTTGCCTTGACTGAAGTTAAAAAGACGCTCTTCGAAAGACAGAAAGGGACGGCCGGGCACATACACATACACCACTGTGCAATCCAACCATTCCACAGGGAGACCTTTACCCAGAAGAAACAGAAAGGAAGTCAGCACCTGGGCGTGTGCAGGAAACCACGGCAGTGCCCGCGCCCACCGCCCGGCAAACCCACTGTATGGCGGAGTCAATTCTGCGACAAAAAGGAAACACGTGTAATTGCCCGGATGAATCTCAAATGTGAGTCCAAACCGTACAATCCCGATCACATAAACCTTGCAGCGTCCAAACTAATCTCCGGTGACCAGGGCAGATGACCGGCTTCTGGGGACGGCTGGAGAAGGGTGATGGGAATGTTCATTGCCTCGTGATGACGTTTTCCTGAGCCTACGCGCTTGTCCAGAAACAACTGAATTACACGCCCTAGGTTGGCGCAGCTTCTTGTACTTTAATACAATAAAGTTACGCCAAAGGAAAAAGTCATTTAAGCACCGTGACGGGAGGGCCCAGGTTAACGTCCTCCCAGCCATTCCTCAGATCCCCTGTGCTCCATGTGGGAAGGCCAGCATCCGTCCTGGAGCTGCTCAGTGCTAGGTGTCCTGTGGGTTCTGCCCACAGGTTCCTTCACGGCACCACCTTCCACCGGAGCCCTCCCTGCTGCCAGCGCAGGGTAGAGCCAGCTGTGTGGCCCTCTAGGCCCTTGGCGCCTGGTGCTAATCTGATGTTTCCACCTGATCTCTGTGCTTCTGGCTACCCCAGGTGCAGCAAGTGCGACCTTGGGGGCCATTGACCTGCCCCTCCAGCTGCAGGGTACCTGTCTGAACCCTACCTTCCTTCACACCACTGGACTCAGCCTTCCAGGAGGCCCTTGTGTGGGTCACCTCCTCTGCACAGCACCCCTACCTCAGGTGACCACCTCAGGCCCCAAGGTCCTGCAGAGTCACGCATGAACTAACTCTGAGCTAACTGATGGGTCCTGTGGTGGAACTCTCCAGAACCAGCTGGGAGGGGCTGTCACAGGAAGAGGACCCACATCCTAGCATGGGACCTGAACCTCCACGGCCCTCCAGAGGGAGGATGGGGCATGGTCTCGGGGGGATCGTCTTTGAAGTGAGCTGGCTTCCAGCTCTTCCTTCCTTGCCAGGCCGAGGAACCAGGCCCTTCTCCCCTCTGTCAGAGCCCTTCGAAGCTGACCTACAAGAGACCTTACAACCCTCCTCCCAGCCACACCCGAGGTCCTGGCTCTGTGGTCTCTCCTCCCATCGGGCCTGGTCTTCCCTCCCAAGCCCCGGGGACCATCAGCCACTTGGCCAGAAACAGGAAAATGGCCCCGAAAGTCTCCCTCGGCCCGGGGCCCACTTGGCCAGAGTGTGCATTTAAGCAGCAACCCTTTGGCTAGGGTCGGCCTGCTGGGAAATAGGGCCCCAGCCGGCCCAGAAGGAGCAGTGCCCGGGCCTGGCCAGCCTCCCGGGCGAGCTGCCTCCCTGATCCCACCAGCCCTTGCTTTTGTTGGATTTCAGATCGTCCTCTAAGTGCCTCTCAGGAAGTTAAGCTCCTCCTCTTCTGTGAGGAAGTCCTGGCGGAGAGGGTCCCCCGACAGCCCTCTCCCCTCGCCGAGAGCTGGCTTCCAGCTTTCCTGTTCCCGTGGCAACCACTGTTTGGGGGTAAACTGTACGTGCCATGCCCTCCGGGGTTCCTGGTCAGCTGCCGCGGCCGGGAGTGCTGGCTCATCCGGCCTCCTCCCTCTCGGCCCGGGGCCGGCAGAGCCTGGCAGAGTGCCGGGCACTGAGCGGGGGCCGCTCCGCCACCAAGCCGGGCCGTAACCCGTGGCGCCTCCCTGCCCGGCGCTGGGCCGCGTGTCCGGGAAGAGCTCCCGCTTCCCAAGCCACACTCACAGCCAGTGTGACACCCACACACCAAATGCTGTTAACTCGGGGCCGTCCTGCGGGACGGCTGCCTGGGAAAGGCAGGGCCCCCGAGCTCGTGGCTGCTGCCGGCTGGACTCTAGTGCGTCTCAAGTTTAGAGCCTTTTCCAAAAGCTCCGAGTCAGGAAGGGCAGACACACACTTAGGAGCCGAGAGATGGAAGCCACTGGGGGACCGGCCTGCGTGGGCGCCGCTGGTTCCCAGGCGGGGACTCGGCAGGGTGTGTGCACGGACCCTGAGCCCGGACTCCCGGACCCCTGCTCACGCCCGTGCAGCGGCTGCAGGACAGGAACAGGACCACGTCACGGCCACAGGGCTGGTGGGCTCCCTTGTGGTGGGACAGGTGTGTGCCTGAGGCCTGGCTGCTGCTGGAGGCCCAGACTCACTGATCACGGACTCACCCGGAGGCTTCCCCTCGGTCGGGAGTGGGGGACTGCCCACGGCTGCTCAGAGCCATCGCACGGATGTAGACGTGGAAGCCCTGGGCCTCTGTCGTCTAATCAGTCTGGAGGGCAGAGCCGGTGAGCTCGCCGGGCCCCACAGTCCAGCTGCTGGAAGCCCCTCACTGACTCGTGGAGGCCCCACCCTACCTCTCAGCCTACAGGCGGCACCTTCTGTCTCCCTCTGCCTCTTCCCACCCTGCCCCCTGTCACGAGGCCCCTGGGATCACCATCCAGGGCAATCTTCCACCTGAAATTCCTACCCGAACCCCCAGCCCCTCCAAGCCCTTTTACCAGGGAAGGGACATGTCCACAGGTCCCTGGACTGGACGTGGGTGTCTTGGGGGAGAGGTGAGCACATGGCCGGTGACACTGGGCTCACGGTCCTCCATGTCCCCAGCTTGGACGACATCTGCCGGAGATCACAAAGCCTCCTGCCTTACATCTGGGCCCAAACATCCCCGCTGCCCAGCACCCCTCCCCAGCTGACCCTGCGCCCTCGGAAACTTGGCTTCCCTTATAGCCAGGGAGCCTTCCTGAACCTGTCTGGTGTGCTGATGCCATGATGGGGTCACCTTTTAGAACACGGGGTGTTGGGGTTCACCACCCAGAACGGGGGTGGGGGCAGGTTCAAGGGAATCCTGGGCCTGAAGTCTTGAGTCAGCCTTGGTTCCATTTTCACCTGTGAAGTGCGCACAAACACACGTCTTAGCCCCGGAGAGAGGGGAGTGGCCAGGCCCTGACCTCATGGCCCGGGGCCCCAGGCTCCCTTTATGTGCCATGTGTCTCAGGGTTGGGCCGCAGCCCTACGGAGCCTGGCGCTGGGCAGAGGGGTCTGGGGGCAGGGCACGCAGACCCCGTGAGCGAGCGGACAATGGGGTCGTGGTTCTGACACTGCAGGGCCAAGCTCCAGATGGGGCTCTTGCCCCGGTCCCCAGGGCCGCCTGCACGCTGAGTGGGATCTGCAGCCCTGGAGACACGGCGGCTTCCATGAGTCACCTCTCCCGGGCCCGGCTATGACTGGTGAGGACTCAAGAGTGGGGGGGACGGGTGGGTCTTCGGCGAACCCGAGTAGAACCTGGAGAGGAGGGAAGCAAGAGGGGCCGACTGGCCAGTCCGAGGATCGCTGCTCCCCAGAAACAAAGTGCAGAGCCAGCAGCAGGGCCCTCCCACCCCTCCACCCCCCAGATAAGTGACCCTGAAGCAGAAGACCCTCCTGTTTTCAGCCTCCCCCCCCCCCCACCGAAAATGCTGGCTGGGACTATGCCAGTCGTGCATTTCCTTAAGAAGGTTTTTTGGGGCACCAGACAGAAGGACGGCCTCTGCCAAGAGGGAGAGTGTCCGTGTGTCCTGGTCTAGAAGTGTGCCAGGACCTGACCTCCGCTGTCCCCTGTCAGCTGGAAAGGGCGGCTTGCACCTCACAGACGGGGGCCTTGAGAGCATGTGCGGCCCGGCACCGTCTGCAGTGAAGGACCTGGCCGCGTTCCTTCCAACCGTCTCCCAGCCGTGGGCTTGGCGTCGGTGCCCCTGCGCGGTGACGGCCTGGGCCTGCTGGCCTGCGGAGAGGGGTTTGCCCTCCACTCCTCACCAGCATCCTCTCAGGATGTCTTCTCCTGCTGTCTCTGTCTCCTCTTGGGGCTTTGACATGTGACTGGGACCCGGTCCTTGGAGAACTGGCGGCTCACCTCTGGCTGGTGCAGGGAGATGGCACGACGAGCTTGGAACGTCCTTGGGGACGAAAACCAGGAAATGCTTCCAAATATAATTAATTAGAAAAGTCAGAGCTTGTTGAATGACACAGGGCACAGCCTGAAGGTGCTGTGGTGGCTGTGGGAGGGACCCTGTGAGCAGCCAGCCGTGCGGTGACGGCTCCGGATTCTAGCCCACGGGGTCAAACTCACGTGCTTGCGTTCGTGCCGAGGTAACCAGTGAAGACATCAGTGGACACCTCTTCGTTCAGAAGGACGTCGGTCAGCTGATAGTTCTGGGCATGGGAGACAGCGAGCCAGCAAAGCCACAGCAGCCACGACCACCGTGGGACACTAATCCCCAGGGGACAGTGTGTGGAGACTCGGGGTTTGTGCCCCAAGAGGACAGCTGGCTTCAGCGTGAGACTGGGCAGCCAGTCACCTGGACCCGAGGCCGACCCCTTGGGGCCTCTCTCCCTGGCTCTCCAGCGGTCCAGTCACGATGACAGGCATGACCCCACAGGTGCTAGGACACACGCTGAATGGGTGTCACAGCAAGGGGCGGGGGAGGCCACACGCATGTGCATCAAGGCACACGCAGCCCTCTGGAGCCATGTGATCTGGACGGCTCCTCAGGTTTACACAAGATCCAGGAGCCCTCACGTCCATGGTGTGGCCGGACCCTTCTCTGGGGGGGGGGCGGCCTGAGCAGCACAGCACCCCAGGTGACACACAGCACCTTCTCCCAGAGAGCCCCTCCTTTTAAGGGACAGGTCAGGTGGTCAGCAGGATTCAGGAGTCTGCTGGGTGGGTAGTCAGCTGGGTTAGATGCTAAACGAGCACTTCAGCCGGGCCAGTCTGTGTCTGGGGCTGTTCTGCTGCACCCTGTCTGGGAAGAGGTGGAAGCCAGAGCACGGCTGCTTCAGAAATTCCCAGGCCTAGTGGCCACTCTGGAACGAAGGCCACTGGGAAGGGAAGCCTGTCCTGAGAAAGTGTCCAGCAGCTGGGCCGGGCAGGGCGCGGAGTGACCCGGACGGCACCACGGCTGCCATCGCTGCACCCTCCCCAGTCCTGTCCAGCAGGGCACCTGCTGTCGTGACCCTGTGCAGCAGGCCAGGCCAGGGCAAAGGTGGGATGGCGGGTAGACAGGGGCCTCCGAGGCCGGGCGGACACAAAAGCGGTCGGGCTGTGTTTGTGCCTGCGTGCCTCATCTGTGCGCGGCGGTGGGTTCTCTGGGGAGCACCAGAGCACGGCCCAGAGGCTGGGTCATCCGAACAGGTGAGGAGGCCACTGGGCATAACGGTCAGACGCAGTGCTCAGAGGAGGGTACAGGGAAACCATGCGCGCTCCTCACTCTGCAGCCCTGGGCAAACAGGAGGCAAGAGGGCTTACGGGGCTGGAGCCGATGACCTGGGGGCACCACCCAGGGCTCAAACACGGGCTCCTGCATGGGCACGTCGGTGGGGGGGGCAGCCCCTAGGGCCCTGAGAAGCCCAAATCCCCAGCCCGCTGGGGCGGACACTGCTGTCGCCAGTTGCCATCCGCAGAAGCGGGAGCGAGGGTGGCAGGAGGTTTTCCCTCCTTCGTGTGGTCCCCATGGCTTGGGCAGGTGACCCCCTGGGAAGCAGGGAGCTCAGAGTCTAATAGGCCTGATCATTCATCCAAGGCGATGGGACCCAGGACCCACGAGAGCTTGCCCAGATTCGAGAAGTAGCGCCTGGGGGACCGAGAGGGTCTGGCAGAGCATGTGTGCAGGGGGACCAGGGGCCAGGACAGGGGAGACTTGACGAACAGGCCAGGCGTCCCCAGCAGGCGCCCCGGCACACTTGTTGGGCTCCCCGGCTGGCTGTGGCCCTGGGCGTCCCTGGTTGAGTCTCAAACTTCCAATGTGTGGGCCTGCCGAGGTTCTCTGGCTGGCAGGGGCAGATCCCTGGACACATTGTCATGTGTGTGAGCAGGCAGGGCGCGGGGGGTAGCAGGCTACAAGAAACCCAGAGCAAGGCCACTTTTGGCACCGTTGGCCATGCTCAGCTTGGGGAGGTCGGGAGGCCCCTCTCCTCCCCAAGCTCATGCAGGACCCAAGGGTTGTGGTATGACTTGCGCCTTCCTCCCTCCCCCGTAATTCTGGACCGTCAGCCCAGACGGCTCGTCCTGCCTTTTCCAGGATCACACGTCAAGCCGCGGCGTGTCGGCGTCCCAGAGAACCAGAGCCCCCATGGGGCAAGGCTCAGGCTGGCTTCAGATGTCCCGCCCTGGAACCTGGGGCATTTTCATCACTCCTGGGAGCCGGTGTGAGGTTCTCAAGAACCCGTCCAAGTTACATCCGTCGCTGGAGCGCCACACGGTGACTTAGAGGGACCCCTGCCGGACGGACGGTCCAGACACCACGTGGCTGAAAACGCTCCCTGCTTCTCCAGAGAACGGGCAGCGCCTGCAGGGCCAGCGGGCATCTGCTGCGGGGGAGCAGCCCCGGGACAGCGAGGGTGAGGGCAGGGGCGAGGAAGGACCGAGAAGGTACCGTCTGGGGAGTCACAAGTCGTCAGATACCAAGAGACGAATGCGATGCCGGCATGAGACACGCACGCGGCGAACCGGACCTTGGCCGAACCAGACCGCGGCCGAACTGGACGGCGGCCGAGGGACTTGGCGGAGCCAGGCACGCTGAGGGCTTTGTCCAGACCCGGGCACGGAGCTTGAAGACCCCATTCAGGTTCCCGAGGGAGAGGAGCATCATCTGCTGTTCCCAAGGACCCTCTCTACCACACTCGGACTCCTGGCTCCTAGCCAGCTGAGTGCGACCCCTGGCCTCTGACCTCTGGGGAGTCAATCGCCAATGGCCAGTGACTGGGTCCATTGTACCCACACAACGGAGATAAAAACGTTTGGATGGTGAGTTTCACCGACGCTGCTTTGTGTGAGCAAAGCCCCGGGGGCCCCCACTGCAGTCGGCTCTGGGCAGAGGGTGCTTGGGGGGTGCTTGGGGGACGGAGCACCCTGACTCCAGGCGTTAGGGCCAGAGTGGGATTGTTGGACCGCCGGTGGGTGCCAGAGTCGGCGAGTGCTGCTGGCCCTGTCTGTCCCAGCTCCCCCCAACCCTGGGCAGGGGTGTGTAGGAAGGAGAGGTCTCCACAAAGGGAAAGGGGGCTCTGTCCTGACCTCTGACTGGCAGAGCCCAGTCCCTTGTACAGAGGACAGATGTGAGCAAAGCTGGGCCTGAGCCTCCCCCCGACTCTTGCTCCAAGAGAGGGCTTGGGCTGGGTGAGGGGGCGGCCCCTCAGGCTTCTGGGTCCTGGGGAGGTCGTCACAGTCACAGGCTGGCTAGTGACTCTGCTCACCGTACAGCCACCCGCCTTGATCTGCTTTCCCCCCCACAGAGAACACCTACTGTGTCTCTGGGCTTCGCCTCAGCCTCCTACCCCCAGCCCTCACTGCCCACTAACGGACCCGTAGCCAGGGTGGGGGGTAAGGCCCTCACTGGGGTAGGGGGGTGAGTGGCCCCTGACCCCACCTGTGTCTCCAAGCTGGATGTCGGTTTGCAGTTGGCAATTTGTTCAGTTGCTAAAACAGACCTGTGTGTATCAGAGGGGTCAGGGAAATCACATTTCCCTGTTGTTTGTTTAGAAAACCCTGCCAGAGGGGCTCCTGGGGGGCTCAGTCAGTGTGGCGTCTGCCTTCGGCTTGGGTTGTGGTCCCCGGGTCCTGGGATTGAGCCCCATATTGGGCTTCCTGCTCAGCGTGGAGCCTGCTTCTCCCTCTCCCTCTGCCGCAGCCTCTGCTCATGCTTCTCTCATAAATAAATAAAATCGAAAGGAAGGAAGGAAGGAAGAGAGAGAGAAAGAAAAGAAAACCGTGCCAGAGCCTGGAGCCCAGACTGTAATGGAGGCATCAGGGCCGAGAGGCAGGCCCCGCAGCTGGGAGACTGAGACCCTCAGCCCAGGGTCGAACTTTCGGGCTGTAGAGAGCCCAGCGGGCTGGGACGTCTGAGCCTCTCTCTCAAGCCCGTTTGCAGGGATTGGAATCCCCATTCCTCATCGGGAAGGGAACAGCAGCAGGACCGCGTGTTGATGTCCCTATACTCGTTCTCTGAGGCCCAAAGGGAGGGGACAGCCCCAAATCATCAGGAGCCGGCCGTGCTCTGACCGCCTGCAGGCTTGGTGGCCAGGCCCAGGAAGTTCTGGAAGGGCTCCTCCAAGGGTCTTGTGTGGGGTTGGCTCGAGCAGCAACCCCTCCCAGATATCCGTGGGGTAGGGGGAAGGGGGGGGTCCTCCTGGCTGGAATTCTGCTCTCAGCCTGCCCAGACTCTTGGGGCAGTGATTGGGAAACATGCTTTTCAAGGTCACGGTTTGGGGTGTGACTCAAGGCAGGAATGCACACGCCTCCCTCCCTCCCAAGACTCTGCCCCCAGCGGGCCCGTGGGGGGACCCAGGGGTGGGTCCCGGGCTTCGGAGCCACTTGCTGAAGACAGGAAACTGTCTCCTGGTGGCCGGCAGTGAGGTTGTCTGGAAGCCAGTGAGACGGTGAGTGGAGCACACCCAGGAGTGTGTTCAGACAGAGCGAGAGGGGCAGGAAGCAGCCCACAAACGGCGCGAAGAGCTCCCCCAGTGGACAAATCCAGAAGTGGGGTGCATGCCCGCCGGGGAGGACAAGGCCGGCTCTCCAGGGATCCACCAGCTGTGGGGGCAGAGGATGCAGTGGGGATGTTGGGGTGTCTGAAGGACCCCGCGAGAGCATTGTGAGAAGCCTGCCTGGGCCAGGTCTCCGCTGAGATGGGACGCCGGGTGACATGGGCCAGGGTTCCTGGCTGTGGGGGCAGAATGAGGGCTGAGAACCTGTGCACCTTAGTTCTGTCATCTGTAGAATGGGATCGCCCACCCCTCCTGGTCTCAGGGCTCTGTCGGAACGGAATCCTTCTAACCCGCAGCCAGAGGGCCCACTCCCCAGCTCCCCGCAGAGGCTGTGCTGGTCAGAACCAGTAACGGCTTTCCCAGACTGCCCTGCTGTGGCCAGGGCCTGGGCCAGTTAAGCCCAGCGTGACCCAGAAGGAGTCGCCAGACCAACCTCCTGCTTGTGCGCATTGTACTCCCCGGAAGCCCTGCCCCCCGAACACAAGTAGGGGGAGACTGTGAGGAAATCTAGCCAGCCCTGATTAGGGCTCCCGCCCCCAGCCCCTAGCACAGGATTCTCCCTGTCTCTCCTGACCTCCAGGGCTGCCCTGCCCCTTGCCCTTGTCCTGGGGCATCTGGGGGAGGTTCTCAGGCAGGCTGCGTTTTGGGGCACCGGACAGGGCTACAGGAAGAGTGCCTTTCCCTCTGCCCAGGCTTGGGCTGTTCCCAGACAACCCTTATGGCTCGTGCACTGGTGGTCTTCTATCTCTGGCAAGCTTCTCACCTCCCAAGGCCTCAGCAGCCCCAGACGCCCGTGCTGTGGCCAGGTCATCCTGACTCAGCTCCCGTCCTCCCAAGCAGGCCCTCCACAGCCCACATCACTGGAGACCAGGGCACCCAGTGACTGCAGATGGAGTTTTGCCCTCTGTTTTGTGGAGGTCATCGTGGGAAGGATCTATCTGGGGTAAGTTTCCACACGAACCAAGAATTGTCCAGACCTGGGAGGCACCCGAGATGCTCTAAATGGAAGTGGCAAGGTCTGTCTGCCGGTCTGTCCTACAGAGCTCGTGGGGTGATGGGTCATGGGGTCAGAGGGCAAGGAGCGCCAGCGCCTGGGAACCTGACCTCTGGGCAGCGGGTGTAAGTCCCCAGCCCTAAACTGGAGGATCGGAGATGCACAGGGTCTGGGTCAAGGCCGTCCTGCCCACGAGCTGGAGGCCAACAAAGCATTCGCATTCCAGCTCCCCCTTAGCAATGACCAGACTCTAAATTCTCGGGAGCTAAGGAAGCGACTCGCCATCGCCGCCTCTTGGACAGTGGTGGTGACCTCCCCGCTGCGGAACTGGGTGACGTGCCGCAGCAGGCCCGCCACCAGGAGGCGCACTGGACAAGCGTCTCTGCGCGCTCGGGGCGCACCTGCCGGGGTCCAGGGCAGGCTGCGGAAGACGCACGTTCCACGCCGAGGGTCGTGGAGGCCCGGAGAAGGGCCAGAAGCCAACTGCCCAGGGGCAACAGCATATTTAGGTCAGGGCTTGGGCACGGTGATCTCTGAGGGCAGCAGCCGGTGACCGGCCGCTGAGGGTCCCTCACGCACACACTCTCAGCTACACAGAGGGGCTGGGGGCAGAATCTGTAGGTTGTGGAATTAATGACTTCAGATTTGCAAAACACTCTGGACAGCTTCCCGTGCCTGGCGCAGAGCCAACGCCTGTTGCCTGCTGTCGCCGCCGCTGTCCCAGGACTCTTGGGGGCCCGGAACGTTATCCCTGCAGTGCCCTGTGCCCTGGGGTGCAGCCGCCGGAGGTTGCTTCTCAAGGTGATGAAGTTCGTCTCTACGGAACTCTGTGTTCCGCGGACGCCCGCTCTCTGTGCCCCACCGGAATGGAAGCTCTGAGAGGAGCAGCGTTGGTCTCAGGCACCGGCGTGGCCTATGGCAGGTGTCCAGCACACACTCACGGAGGACACTGGGGAAAACGCACGTGACGGTGAAAACTTGTAAACAAACGGGTGCGGCGCGATGCCGAGCTTGTGAAAAAGCTGTATATATCCCTCTCTCCACGCATAGCTCCATGTTTATCATATGTACATTTTATTATATATTACATAGAGAGAAGTATATGAAAATTCTAGCACGGAAAATAGGAAAGAGGACAAATTATACGGTTTTTGTGAGCTCCCATACTACCCCCAAGGAAGACGCAAGTGGGATTTGGGTGGGGGGATAACGTTACTGGAGAGAAAAGGCTGGAGGCATTGTCAGGGGGTGGGGGGTGTTGGCGGCACAGGAGCAGCGCCCGTAACTGGTGTCGCTCCATGAGCTGTGTGTGGGCGGGACGCTGCCTGTCCTGTCCCTGCCCCAGGAGGGCTCTGGTGGCCTCTCTCACTTACTGGTGTCTGAGGAGGTGGGGGCCCCACAGGGCCAAGGGGGAAACCAGGCCTGGGACCGGGGATGATGGGGCCACCACCTGGGACCATGGGCCAAGCCTGTGTGTGACAGAAAATGCCACCAGTGAGCTTCCTCAGGGCCCTTGACAGGTGGAGGTGGGGGAACCCAAGGACGGGGTGCCTCTGAGCAGGGGGAGGCCAGCAGGGGTCGGAAGGCACCCTGGTACCAGGGCGGCCAGGGGCTCAGGCTGAACACTGTGGCTCCCACTTGCTGTCCAGCCTGCTGTGTTTCCGGCTGCCAGCGAGCGGGCCCTACTGCTCCATGTGAACCCACCTCCTCTAGGCGGCCCGCTCGGTGTCCAAGTTGCCTCCCCCGCCCCCTCCTCGGGGCTGGTGCACTTTCCAGGCAGGACAGACAGGCCTACCCACAGGCAGTGCCTGCTCCATGGAAGCCTCAGCAGAGCGAGGTCCAGCCAGGCAGGGCTGGCAACACTTGACATGCCCAGGATGGGGGGCTTGGCGCTTTCCCCGCGTGTCCCCTCCCGCAAGAGCCCCTGGCTTCCAGGGCCACCCCTGCCCGCAGCTCAGGGACGTGGCATGGAGTAGGAGGCTGGACAAAGCCCCCCCACCTGCAAGCCAAGCTCCTCCAGTTACCCCCCAGGCCCGCCTTGGCCCAGGTCCCCTGCAGATGCCCCCAGACGATCCCTGGCCCAGCTTCCTGGAAGACACCCCCAGACCTTGAGGTTCAGAGGCCCAGTGAGAAGTCAGACATGATCTGATTTGGGAGTTTATACCCTAACCCGGTTAGGCTAACCTAGTTTAGAACCTAACCCGGTTATACCTAACCCGGTGAAAGGCTCAAGCAAGCTAGCCACACTGTGCACACTGTGGCCTCCCCACTTTCCAGCCCTGAGAAGCCGGCAGCCACACACCCTGACAAGGGATAGACAACGGACAGAGAGAGGAATGGACCCCAAAGGGCCACCCAGGCCCAGTCACCCTCCTGTCCTGTGGCTGAGCCTGGGCACAAAGGAACCGGCAAAGCCACTGTGGTCAGTGCTGCCCTGAGGAGAGGGCCCTGGGACCCGAGCATGGAGGTCTGCTCCTCCCGTCCCGGCCACAAGGCAGACCGGCTGTGTCTTCAGAAGCTTCCTGGGGGCCTCTGTAGTAGGTGGTGTCAGGTAGGAGCTGGGTGGGGACAGGTGCTGCCTGTCTGGGGGCTGGGACAGGGTCCGAGCAGCGACCCGGCCTCCGTGCACAGCACCTCTGAGCCCACGGAGTGCTGGGAGCACTTGGCAAGTGGCCCGCTCTGTGATCCGGTCATGTGACAGCTTGGCCCCGTGCCTGTCCAGGGATGCCAGTTCCCGTGGTGGATCTCAGCAGTTTCCAGCTGCCTCTGAGCCTCCCTGTTCTCAGACGGACAGCGCTGCCCCGGGGGGATGGCGGGCGTTTGAGGGTTTCACCTATTTGACTGCTCCGAGCTCTGAACCCAGATACTCTTCACCCCGAGATGCAGCTTCTCATGGGCCCACGTCCCCCTGAGCACTTGTGTGTGCTGTATGTGCATGCATGTGAGAGGGTATGACTGCCCACGTGTGTGCTGTGTGCAAGCGTACACGTGCACACGTGTGCGTGGTGTGCATACATGTGTGCGTGTGTGAGTGTGCGTGTGCTGCGTTCTCCATCTTCGGTTGGACCGCTGGTTGGCCTGTGGCAGTTGGCGGAGACTCAACTGTTTGAACAAAGATACTGTGAACCCCCGTCATGCCTCCCTTTGCGTGGCCCTCTGCTCCCGCCCCATCGTCCTGTGAGCACCGTCTCCCAGAGCCTCGATGTGTGACGCAGTGTCCCTGACCCTGACAGCTCCCACACACGGCTGTAGGGCTGGCGCTCTCCCGGTCAGGCTTGCCTCCCAGGGCCTCAGGGAACACACCTGGCCTCCCTCAGGGCTCCTCTCCCTGGGGCTGGGACTGCCTCCAGGTGCACTGCGGGCCAAGTTCATGGGCCATCGCTGAGAGTAGAGCCCTTTCCAGGACCCCAGGGGGATCTGACTTTGTTTCTCGGTGTTCATACGATCTGAAGGGCAGGGCTAGGTGGTCACGGCTGCCGTCTTGCACACGTGACCTGGGAGGCTCCACCTTCTATCCCGGAGCTCACCTCCCTCCCCCCAGTTACACTTCAGGGAACGAGATGCATGGAAGGAAGAGATGGGGACGCCTCAGGGGGACCAGAGAGGGAGAACAACTTCTGTTCACACTTTATTGTGTAAGATGGCCTCGTCGCTTAGCCGGCAGGCCAGTGGGTCACACCTGGGTGGTTCGCGGTGCCCTGAAATGGTGCCAGTGTCACTTCTCAGGGCTGCTTGTCTGAGGCCCCAGTCCCTCCCCCCAGGTCACTGCAGGACTGAGGAGGCCGGCAGGTCAGGAGAGCAGCTTTCCGTGCCCTCCAGATGCCCCCTTGGCCTCCAGCCCCGTCCCTATGCCAACTACCTTGTCCACGGCGGCTACACGCTCTCCTTCGCCTTCCTTCTGGTGGAGTAGGGGATGCAGCACACCCAGCTGGTCCTGGTCCTACAGCCAGGAGAGACAGGCACACCCACCCGAGCTCAGGGCCCAGGGCCGCAGGCAGCACCCCTTTACCCCAGCAGCCTGCCCCTCATCAAGCCCGGGGGCCCAGGGCTTGCCAGTCAGAGGGCGACAGGGCCCTGCACACATGATCGGACTCCGGGGCAGAGCTGGGCTTGCCCTCCCCACAGCAGCCCGAGCTTTCTCCCGCCCACCCCGTGCTGCTGTCCTCTGCGCTGAGAGGCCGAACCAGAAGGGGCTGTTGATCATAAGCTAGCTGTAGACCCAGGCTAGCTGAACAAACCGCTCCTCTTGGCCCCAAAGCAAAGCCCGCTCCAGCCGGCCCCGCTCCCAGCCCTGCCCATTTCCTGAACACCGCGGCCTGTGCTGTTCCCTGGTGGGTGGTCTCTGGGGTCTCCACTTCCTACCAAAGCTGCCTCTGGGACAAGTCATCTGTACCCCTTCCCTCTGCAGGGGCCCCACAGCTCAATGTCAAAGCACCCACTGGACACAAGCAGCAGCTAGCCCATGGGTGCCCAAGCCCACCCTCTGAATGGGCCCAGGGGAGAGCCTGCATGGAGAAGCCTCAGCTCGGAGGAAAACGGAGACGGCAGGTGAGCAGGGCCGTGGAACAGACGGGTGACCCCGAAACTGCCCAGCAGGTGTGAGGGCCGGGCCTGCCCTCCAGAGTCCTCCTTCCCACTGGCCGAGCGGCTTCCAGCAGCCTGGGCTTGGATCTGTGCGCTGGCCCCGGCTGGCTGGTTTGCTGGGGGCAGCAGAGTCATCGGGCTGGCCCTTGGGGCAGAACACAAAGCCACCAAGCTGTGTCCATTGGAGCCCACGAGCCAGTGCCATCCTCGCTGTTGCCGGGAGGGGCCTGGGTGACTTAGACGTTTTTGTGTTTCCTTATTTAAAAGGACCATGTGTCGGTTTTACAAAGGAATTTACTTTGTATCTAAATATCTCTATTAGAGCTATTTTTCTTTTACAAAGTGTTGCAGCAGATAAGCTGCGGCGCTAAGGCAGTTCGTCCTGGGGCTGGATGAACTGCTACTTTCTTCCTAGCGCTTCGCTATGCTTGAAAGAAAAACAGATCCGCAGCCCTTGGATGACACAGCGGCCTGCTTCCAGTGCCCTTTACGGCCTCAGGACTTCGTGGGACTTGGCTGTCCCTAGCCTGGGAGGGTGTGGGTGGTCAGAACAAACGTGCCTCCCACCCCCGCGCAGAGGCCTGACCCACTTCGCAGAGTCTCTGACCGGTGATGGGTCCTCCCTCCCGGCGAAACCTCAAACCAAGAAGCTGGAATCGTCCCCACAGACACACGTCCCTCTCACCTTCTCTGCTTCCTGCCACCTCTCCCACCTCATAGTCTGGCCAATGCATTGGCTGATGGGATGGGGAGAAAGTGTCTGGCTGTCGGGTGAAGGGGACCCAAGCTAAGGGTTGTCCCTGAGTCCCACGGCTCGCCTCTCAGCCCCTCCAGGCTCATCAGAGCTTGGGTCTCTGCGGACCCAGAAGAGGAAGGAAGGCAAGCAGTGGGGTCCTGCCCATTCCACATGAGGCACAGTGGGCCCACCAGACGCCATGGTAGAGGAGAACCCCCAGTCTCTGTGGATAATGCCACAGGCATGACTCACTCATCTTCTGACAAATCCCCCATGTCCATCTGGGACCGCTTCTCTTCTCTCATGGCACCTGTGACCACCTGTGGGAAGTGACAGGAGCAGTTTAGGGAACAAGTAGAGAGAATCAGCCCATCAACCACAGCCACCAAGGCCAGATCTGCTAGACCGGCCCAAGGGCCAGACGGGGCCATAGAGACTGTGCTGGCACTGAGCCCCTTCCCCTGAGTTGGGACAGTGTCAAGTGAAGATTTCCAAAAAGCGGGGGGGCACCTGGGTGGCTCTGTCAGTCAAGTGTCTGACTCCTGATTTCAGCCTTGTGTTGCGCTCACGTGCTGACAGCAGAGCCTGCTTACGATTCTCTCCCTGCCCCTCCACCTGCCCCACACTCTCTCTCATTCCATGTGTCCCTCTCTAAAAGAAAGAAGGGAAGGGAGGGAAGGAGGGGAGGAAACTTCCAGTTAGGGGACCCTGACCAAGGAACTCTGCCCTTGAAGTGGGCCACCGTGACCTCTGGAATTTAATCCCAACTCTGCCACTGGATGACCCTCCTTGAGTCCTTAAAACCTATGTTGCCCATGAGAAGCCTTGTGAGGGGTAATAGCCAGCACTCTTCACTGTACCACATGTTCTGAGGGCGAAGAGATAGGAAGTGCAATCTGGAAAAGGACAATCCCCAGGAAGGAGCTTAAATTTAAAACACTTCCAGAGATGGCTGCCCACTACAGCTGAGAAATGGAGGACACCCTAGGACATTTGTGCTGGATGGTCCAGACAGACCATTGGTCAACACCTTCCTTTTACAGAAAATGATGATGCTGTATGATGATGGTGATGGTGATGATGATGATGGTGGTGGTGGTGGTGGTGATGGTGACTTGAATGGTGGTAGTTATGGTGATGGTGGTGATGTGATGATAATGGTGGTGATGGTGGTGAGGTGGTGATGTGATGATGGTGATGGTGGTGGTGATGGTGATAGCAATGGTGGTGACGGTGATAGCGATGGTGATGGTGGTGATGGTGGTGATGGTGGTGACGATGGTGATGGTGACGATGGTGATGGTGGTGATGGTGGTATTGATGGTGATGGTGATGGTGGTGATGGTGTTGGTGGTGATAGTGGTGATCACAGTGATGGTGGTGTCATGGTGGAGATGGTGTTGGTGATGGTGGTGATGGTGGTGTTGATGGTGATGGTGGTGGTCATGGTGCTGGTGGTGGTAGTGATGGTGATGGTAATGGTGGTGATGATGATGATGGTGATGGTGGTAATGAAGGTGGTGATCGTAGTGATATAGATGGTGGTGATGGTGATGGTGGTAATGAGATGATGGTGATGATGGTAATGAAGGTGGTGATCGTGGTGATGGTGATGGTGATGGTGGTGGTGGTGGTGGTGTTTATGGTGATGGTGATGGTGGTATTGGTGATGGTGATGATGGTAATGAAGGTGGTGATGGTGGTGATGGTGGTGGTGGTGATGGTGGTAGTGGTGGTGGTGATGGTGGTGTTGATGGATGGTGGTGGTGGTGTTGTTGATGGTGATGGTGGTGGTGGTATGGTGGTGTTGATGGTGATGGTGGTATTGGTGTTGGTGGTGATGGTGGTGATCATACCCAGTATTGAGGCTTTCTGGGTACAGGCACCATTCTGAGTGCTTTACAGAACAACCTGGAATGTAGGTACTACTAAGATCTCCATTGTATGGATGAAATAACAGAGGCACTGAGAGACATGGCGACTTGTGTATCTCTTGGCAGAGCCAGATGTGGAGACCTGGTCTCCAACTCCCAAGCCTATGCCCTTTGTACCACCCCAGTAGGCTCCCAGAAGGGTTGACCCTGGCCTGAGAGTCTCAGACGAAGCCAGAACACATGCAGGGTGGAGGATAAGAAGGAGCCAAGGGTGGATTTCAGATTCCCAGCATCCAGAGTCCTGGCACTCTGGCCCGCCTCTGCCTCAGCCTGCAGTACATTCTTGTGGGACAGGCTCCCAGGACAGGCCATGTGGGCCTGAACACCAGCATTCCCGGCAGGTGGTCTGGTTCTGTGGTCTGAGGGCTTTTACCTCCTCGGCATGGTCTCCCAGATCAATCTCCACAAACACAGATGGTTTCTGTGAATGGAAACCAAAGAGGTGTGGATGGGGTGAGCTGGAGAGGAGAGGAGGCTTCCTGGGAGGGGCTCCCAGCCCTGGGGCAGCTGGGTCTGCACCACCACTGGGACCACCAGACAGTGGCTGTGCTCAGAGGGGGCTCCTGAGGAGCTGGGTAGAGAGCTGCTTGCAGTGTGGATGGCAAGAAATCCATGGCCAGCTCTGGCAGAGAGAAGGAGAGTCCTTCCTCTTCTCCCTACTCACCCTGACAGGTCCCTGAGACCCCAGGGTCTCTCCGGGCTTCACCCTCTGAGAACCAGGGCTGCGGGTCACAAGCGGATGCCCAGAGCTGGCCCACAGCAGCACGTTGCCCACCAGCCTCCTGGGACCCACTCTGCCCCTGCACTGGTGCGGACTCACACTGAGGCATGAGCGGCTCAAGCAGTTCTAGGGGCTGCTGCCCACCGGGGCTGGCTAGAACACCTACCTGGGGTGAACCCCTGGACCCCCAGCAGGGACTATTTGTTGTAGGTCCTGCTAAAACGGGTCCAGCTACTTCTCTGTTTCCTCCCACGATCAGGAAGAAAATGAGAGCCTCCTTCCCTCAGAAAGTGCCCAGTGGGAAGTCCTACCACACCTCTGATGGGTCTCTGGCCAGTGCTCCAGGGCACGGGCCAGCGGCACTCCTCTGGGCCACCTCCTGTCAGGTCCCATGTGCCTTTGGCAACTGCACTGTTTGGGAAGCTGGGGCGAGGTTGCCCAGTATCAGCCGGGAGCCCAGGGCTTGACCGAAAGGATCTTGGGTTGAGACAGCACTGGCTCCAGCCTGCGGCATGGCCCTGCCAGGAGGACTCTGGGACTGTGTGTCCACAGCCTGCTTGTGGTCCTGCAGGACTGTGCCTGCTGGGCTGCCCTATTACGAAAGTCAAGGCTCTTGCCTCTTTTCCGGGACGGTTGTCCACCTTGACGGACTCTGGTTCCTGTTCCTGGGGAGACACCAGCAGGTGAGCACCAGCAGGACCCAAGGGTGGCAGGCGCGTGTGCCTGGCCAGCCCTCCCGCCCTTGCCCCTCGCCTCCAGGCAGCTCCTCTTCACCTCTGGCTCTGTCCTTCCACTGTCTGGGTCCAACTTTCCCCGGGCGTCCTGGTGCTTTTCCTGCATGTCTTCCTCTGGGTCTGCCTGACTGTGGGGGGAGCGGGGCAATGGATGTGGCTTCGGGGTGGCCCTTTCTCCCCTTGGGCATTGGGAAAGTTCTGGGATGTGTCCCCAGCAGAGCAGGGTGGGACAGGGTGTAGAGGCCCTTCCTCCTGCCTGGCGGTGGGAGGGTGGGGGGCTGGAGGATGAGGCAGAGGTGTTCAGCCCCAGGCATCGAGGATTGGGTAGTGCTCCTCGAGGATGGTTCTGTGGCAGTGACGGGGATGCAGAGAGCCCATCGGCCTACCGAGCTGCACACCCAGACCTTCCCAGACGAGATGAGATGTCTGGCCCAGCAGCCAGGAGAGTTGAGTGCAAACGTTTGCCGCAACAGGAGCCGTCCTGGGACTCGGGGCCATGGCCGGCTCCAGGGACTGCCCGGGGAAGCAGGAGCAGGGGGCAGGGCAGGGGGTGGCTTGCATCCCTGAGAAACCCTCCCATCTGAGCCCTCGGGGTCGTCTCAGGGCACCCCTTCCTCCCAGGGTTCCTTCGGGATCCTGGGTGTCGACCTCAGGGCTGGCCCTGCTCCCCACCCCACTGTCTCCTGTGTCACCCTCCTGTCTCTGCTGGACAAAGACCTCTTACCAGCCGGCATCTTCAGTGTCACTCCGTGGGTCCTTTCCCTGGTCTTCGGACTCTGGGGAGAAAGGAGAAGCATTTGTCATCAGCACTCCCTGGGCCCGCAGCCTGGCCCTGCGAGGGCAGAGAGGAGCACAGCCCAGCCCCTCAGGGAGTGATGGGCCCGAGGCCTGGTCCTACGAGGACGGGCAGGCCTCCCACAGGTGATGGTCCAGGTCCCATTTCTGTGTGGCCACATTTGGGCCCAGGATGGCAGAGGTGGCTGGTTCGCCATAGCTGCTGCCCTCCCTGCCGCCAGCTTGTCCCCGTCCCCCACCCCAGCACACTTGGGGCCCAAGACGCAAACGCAGTGCAGCCTGGGGAGAAGTGACAAAACCTTCAATCCTGCTCCTGACAGGAGGACTGGGGAGGCGCCCCTGAGCACCCCGATTCTAGGGAAAGGCTCTCCTCACAGACCAGCGCTCACCTGTCTCAGGCTGGGGGCGCCTGCAGGCCCGGGAGGGGGAAGCCGGGCTCCAGGGGGCGGCTTGCACACCAGTCCTGCTTCTCTGCAAGTCAAGTGGCCTGGGTGGCCCTTGAGCTTCCCACGCCATCCCTGCCCTGGGCCTGCTCTCGCGGGAGGCCCTGCCCCATGTCAGGCAGTCAGCCTTGGTGGGAGACGCATCCCAGCCAGGCCTCCCGGGTGCTCAGGGCGCGTGGCCTCGGCCGTGTCGTGCGGACCCCCTCTCTGACTCATCTGAGTCTCCTGCGGGTGAGAACAAGGGGTCCTCCGTCCTGCTCTTGTCGGCCACACCCACACAGGCTCAGGAATGCTGAGGCAGAGGCTGGCCACCCCAGAGACAAAGCTCTAAAGGCCATGGGCGGGGGTCTGAGGGAGCAGCGTGCAGCGTGGGGGGTGGGGGCGGCCCTCGGGCCTTCAGATGGTATTCTGGAACTTGGTGGCTCCGGAGACATCCCAGGGAGAAAAGGCAACACCCAGTCTCCAGCTCAGAGAACAGGACCTGAGTGATTGAGAAGCAGTTTTCTAGCAGGAATTTTAAAATCGATTTCTTTGGAAAATCTTCAGCAGGCCCCTACCTGTGGGCATGCGTGCACGCGCGTGTGTACGTGCGTGTTTTGAAGACCCGGGGCTGATCTCTAAACCTGCTTCTTCTGTGATATGTCTCTGGCAAGAAGGAAGAGTCCGTAAAAAGAGACATGATTTCTTTTCTCCAAAGTAGATGCCCCGTGCATCCTCTGACATAAGGCAGGGCAGTAATACTAAGCATCTGCAGGTCTCGCCCCTTTCCTTTCTCCAAGAAAGTGTCTGTGTGTATCAGGACTCTGAGCACATGGAGGCAGCGAGGGGCCCCTTAGTGTGGAGGGCTCGGCCAGCCAGCAAGCGGCGGGGGGAGGGCTGAGAGGTCTGAGGACAATGTGGCGGGGTCTCTGGAGGGCTCCCTCTGTTGCCTCCTCTTCCTCAGCCGACAGTGGGTCTCTCCAAACTGCTTACAGATTAATCTTGGCTGTGAGACAGCCCTGGGCCCAGCGGGGGCAGCGGGTCTGTAGGCGGAGGCTGGGGGTCAGGCCGTGGCCGCATCCTCTGGACAGTTAGTCCAGCATCACAAATCATGGAAACAGCGGTGTGGAGCTGGCTGGGGGTGGGGAGTGACAGTCATCGAGACCTGCTTCGTAACTGGCCTTGATTCTGTGATGGTGGTGCTCCTTGCCCCTTAGCCACACGGTTGAAGACCTCAGCAGTACCCACACACCTCAGAGGAAGGCCCCTCCTCCTCTCTGGACTCCCCCGCCCAGCATGCGCAGGTGTCGGGTGGAGAGCCGGGTGCCGCTCGAGGGTGGCCTGGTGCGGGACGGGTGGCACGGCAGACCTGTGTTCCGGGGTCCAGGGCGGGGGGTGGTGGACACAGCTGTGTGAGCCTGGGCTGGTCCCGCGGGGGGCCCTGTGCAGGCCAGGGAGGGGAGCTGGGCTCAGTGTGTGGCCACCCACAGTTCCAGCACACAGACCCCGGGTTCCCGCTGTTCCCTCTGACGCTGGGCTCACCCTGAGGTCCACTGGGATCGCTAGCTGCAGATGTGCTCCGGCCGCCCCTTGTCCCACCCATCGGGTTCAGCAGCCCAGCTCCTGTGTCCTCGCCGCCTGTTCCCAGGAGGTGTGCACCAGCAGGGCGCCTCTTCTGGACCTACTTCACCACGTGGACAGTGGGGCTGGCCGGTGAGCCTGCTGCTCCCGCCGGCGGGCTTTGGGGAGGCAGCAACACTCTGCTGCGTCCTGTGCGGGCTGCCAGGGCCAGTGCGGCAGGCGGGGCGCCACAGGGATGTGTCTGCCGCTCACCCAGTTTGGGGCGATTCCGCGGTGCTGCTGGGAGTATCCGGCAGTGGGACCGGCACTGTCCTCCTTCGCGGCCGGCCTCGTGGCGGCATTACCAGACCCCCTCCCACCTCACTGTGCGATATTGCCTGCGTGGACTTAGGTGGGTTCTTCTTCGGGAAAAGTTGCTCCTCTTTCGTGAGCCTGTGGAAGGCGCCCCCTGCTCCGAGCCTTCAGGGGACGGAGGTGGCCCTGTGCCCAGCCGGCCAGCACCTCCTCTTCTCCCCAAGAGATGTTTACCCTGAGAGAGCAAGTCTTCGTCCCTCGGGCCTGAGCCACAAACCATATTTCCCGCTGACCGCGTCTCATTTCCACGGCGTCCCGACACCCTCGTAAAGGGCCCCTTGCTGGGTGACCTTCCTGGGAGAACCGGGACCGCGGAGGGCCTGGCAAATGACCAAACCAGTCACCAGCAACCCTCAGTCACCTTGGGGTCCAGCCCCTCCAGGGAGAGGACCCTGAGATGTCTGCTGTTGGGGAGCCTGGGGGGGCGAAACTCAAGGTTCACACAAGGATGGAGTGTCCCACCCCTGCCCCTGAGGCAGCGCATTTAGGAAGAGCCTGGGGTGCAGCCCAGCCCCGTGTAAGTTCGTTGGCCCGTACCCCATGTCCACGCCCCACAGGGGCTCCCGGGTGGCCCTCCCCTCATGTCTCCTGAGCAGACCGCCTGGAGACGTTCTACGTGGCCACGGTCCTTGGGAGGCACAGCTGGCCTGGCCCCACTCCCGGCCGCAGCCCTGCTTCCCGTGGCCCGCTCCGAGGGGCCCCAGTCTGGCCATCGGCAGACCCAGGGTCTAGCACACTCTGCCAGGCCTTTCAGATTCTCGGCGGGGGCCATGGGGCCAGGCAGGAGGGAGGGATGCTGCTGGGGACCTACCCGGTTCCTTGGACAGTTTCCTGATGCAGCTCGGAGGGTCCCCCTTCTGGTGCAGGCCGCCCATGCTCCTGCTCCTCTGGAGCTCGGCCATCTCGTTGGCTGCCTTGAGGTGTCCAGGGGCCACCCCTGAAGCAGGGACCCCGGGGCCTGGCCGGTGCCTCCTGTGTGTGGCCGCATCCTTCTCCATCCTTCTCCCCTCTGTTAGGTTTTCAGAAAGAAGAGGGACGCGGGCTCCCCAGCACACCGTCAGATGGAGAGCATGGCTTCCGACCTCCGTCGGATGAGCTGCCCAGTGTGGCCAGGGGGCCCCCGTTGCCAAGTGGCCCCTGTGACATCACTGCACTGTCAGAGGTCAGAAGTCAGCCCAGCGCGGCCCTTCTTTCGAGGCCTGCAGCAGCCGCACAGCCGGGATGGGGTCTGCCTCAGGCCTGCGGATGAGCTCCTCAGGGCGAGATTCCGTCTCTTCTGCTTAGGACAACGTCCCCATGCACCAAACTCAGGCAAAGGGACCAGGGTTGGACGCGGCCGTGGTGGCACCCCAGGCCTTCATCCGTGGCCAGGAGGCCCGAGCGGAGGCGGCTCCGGGTGGCGTCAGGTGTGGCCGTGTGGGCAGGAGCTACACTGATGGAACCAGGCGCTGGTTTGCCGGCGCGACTGGGATGCGGCTCCCACAGTCCGCTCCCACGCCGGTGTAAGGGCCTACTTAATCAGAGGGAGCCACTTTGTTGCAGGAAACTTAGATGATTGACCCGCCCCTCCCAGAGGAACTTCCAAAGCCTAGATACAAGGGCGGGTCAGGCCAGGTGACGACGTCCAACCAGTGGGACGCGCATATATCTACGAGGGTAAATTGAAATTCCACTGGCTGCCCGTGTTACCTGGCGGTTTTTCTGTAGTGGCGGACTCACATGACTGAGCAGTGGTCTCTGTGTTGCAGTCTCATCGGCCACCTGTGCATAGCCCAGCTGAACACCTCTATGAAAGTATGTCTGTGAGGCTGGGAGGGGTCGTGTCTCTGCAAGAGTCGGCCCCGGCCGGTCAGTTTGATTCTCGATGCTTGGCGCGAAATAAAGCTTTGCTTGACCTTCGCTTTGCATCAGTCTCGCTCCTTTGATTACGGACCCTAACGGGGCTCCCACAGTCGGAAGGTGGAAAGGCCCAGGTGTGGGTGCCACCAGGGCTGGGGTCTCGGCAGCCGCTCAGCCAGAGTGAGCCTTGACCCCGTGTCCTCCCACGTCGTCTCTCCGCACAGCCCTGCCCTAATCTGCTCTGTCTTTCCTCCGAGTCTCGTGACACGCAACAGTGCAGTAGCTTCAGGAGGACATCGCAGCATCTGCACTCCTCTTCCCGGGCAAGTGCAGCGCCGCCCTCTGCTCTCAGGCGACACGCTCCCTGACCGCTCAGTCCCGGGTCGCCCTGTGACCGAGACCCCCTCCCAGAGGCCCCCACTCCGCCCCGCTGAGTCTCTGTATCTGTGGCTCTGGTTCTGGTTCTTGTTTGCTCATTGGGCTCGTCGTCGTCGTTTCGTGCCCACTTCTCCGTGGACTCACGCGGTCGTCCGTCCGTCTCTACTCGTCTGATTTCGCTCACTTAGCAGCAGGGCCCCTGGGTCCAATCACGTCACAAGCGGCACGATCTCCTCTTTCTGATGGCCGAGTCGTGGTCCGTTGCGTGTGCACCCCACAGCCCGCATCCTCTTTCTCCGTCCGTCTCCGCCGACACTCTGCTGCTTCTGCATCGTGGCTGCTGTAGAGAAGGCCGCCGGCAGCGCAGGGGCCTGGGGCCCTTGCACCCGTGTTTTGTGTCCTCTGAGTTCATACCCAGTAGTGCGGTTGCCGGGTCGTAGGGAAGCTCTGGTTTTGACTGTTTGGGGAGCCTCCATGCTGTTGTCCAGAGCGGCTGCGCCAGCCTGCGTCCCCACCAACGCACGGGGCTCCCCCTTCTCCGCGTCCTCGCCGACACCCGTGGTTCCTGTGTTGTTGGTTTTAGCCGTTCTGCCGTCGGGCTGGTGGGAAGTGACACCCCCTGTGGTTTGGGCTCGTCCTCTTCTGACAATGAGTGATGCTGAGCATCCTCTCCCGTGTCCACCGCTGCGCCCCAATCTGAGAAGGACTCCGGTCATACGGGATTAGGGTGCGCCCTAATGACTTCAGGTGACCTTAATTACCTCTTTAAAGATCCTCTCTCCAAATACTGTCACAGTCTGAGGGGCTGGGCTCAGGACTTTGCCATGAGGTTTTGGGGGACACATAATACAACTTAACAGAAATTGTCTGACTTCATCCCAGCAGACACTTTCTTTAATCTCCAAGCGCCCAAGGCCTCAGGACATGACACTCAGGGTCCTCCCGGAGCAGCCAGCTGATTGTACGTATTCAGAACAAAACAAAAGGGACCCGATTCCACAGGCACATCCCTCCCTCCGACACGCCTCACAGCACATCCGCGGGCGGGCTCTGCACCCAGCCGGGGACTGGCACTGCTGCTGACGTGCAGGTACCCGCATGCCGAGCTGCTGGTCAGGGAGAGGCCGAGGGGCTATGGCCAGGGCAGGGGGATGCTTGGGCTGTCTGGAGGAAGAGCAAATGGACACACAGAGACCTGAGAGACACTGTGACCTATCAGGAGTCCCAGGAGAGGGGCTTCTGGGTGCCACATTCCCTGAGGCTTTCTCCCTTCTGTCCTTCCATGGGCGCAGAACCTCCCTGGGTCCCGCATGTGTCTGAGTTGGCCAGTACCCCAGGGCCCTGCTGTGGATGCTCCTGTCCTGGCTGACGGATGCTGGTGGCCTCTGACCTGGAGGCCTCGTAGGCAGGTGTGCCCCCTCTGTACCCATCAGCCCCCCACCTAGCCCTGGGGCCATCCGCTGCTGGGAGGGCCCAGAGGAAAGCAGCGATGGTGCTTCCCTCCCCAAGTCCATGTCCCAGAGAGGGGCTGACCGCCCCCTCTTCCCCCACCTCCCCCAAGTCCAACCTGATGTCCCAGAGTCAGCTCACTGATTCTTTCCCAACAGCTGACTCGGGCTGGAATTAAAACAGCAACGGAGTGAAAACCACATGGAAGGAAGAAGAGGGAAACGATGCGCCCCTGCTCTGGAGTCAGGTCTCCTCCAGGTGCATGCGGCCCCTCCCTCCGCCCGTCCAGGTGGGGCAGGGCCTTCAGCACCTCCGGCCTCCCCACGGCCTCTCGGAGACAGCAGCACGTGCGGGAGCCCATCCTGCCCTTCCTGGGCTGATGCCCGTCTCTACCCCCACCGGAGCTTCCAGCAGACGTGCTTGGACAGGCTCAGAGGACCCGACCCCACACTTCCCATCCCACAGAGCACTGTGGTTTCCGCTTGATCCAAAGGCTCGCAGCCGAGCCTCCCCGCCACGTGGCCTGCCACCCAGCCTCCCACAGGCCCCGCTCCGCCACGCACCCCATCGCCCACGTGCGCCGTTAATCAAACCGTCCTCAGAAAGAATAAAACGTCTGTTTTAATTGGCCAGTAAAATACATTGCAGATCATTAGTATCTTATAAACAGAGACATCAAGTTACAAATCCGAGTTAAAAACGGTAGTCCGGTGTGGCCTGCTAGCTGTGTGTCCCTAAGCGTATTTTCTGCAACATCGTCCTCCACCATTTTTGTGACAAGTCCTATCCATCATGGTTCAGAGTCTGGACAGTATTTGCAAATAAAAGCAGAGACAGGCACAAGGTCCGAGCATCTGAACAGTGTTCTCCAAAGCTTGAAGGCCAGCTGCCCCACGTCAGGACCCCCACCCCCACAGAAAAGCACCCCCACTGCCTGGCAGCTTCTAGGGGCCTCACAGAGACACAGCAAAGCCCTGCTCCCGGGGGCTGGGGATCTGCACAGCTCAGGACGCTCGTCCCCTGGGGCGCTCTGGAGGGCCATCCACCGGCTTCCCAGAGAAGCGGCTCGTGCCCGTGTGCCTGCCATGCATCCTGCCCTTGGCGACAGGCCTAGATGCTCTGAGGTACTTCATCAAACAGCTCGTTAGAAACGGTCCTCTAAAAACTTTAAGAAAAACAGCTTGAAAATAATGCACATTTCTATTTTAAAAACCTTCCCCAAACTCCCAGAAGGGCAGCTGAGGTGGACCCTGCTCTCAGTCCCACCGACAGCAAACGACAATTCCACTTGAAGGGGGGCGGCTGGACTCTGCACGGCGCATTGCCCGCTCTGTTGGGTTGGCAGTGGCGGGACGCCAGCGTCTGCAGGAGCGGACGGGAAGCCCCGGCACTCTCGGCAGAAGGCCCCTGTACCTCCGAGTCGTCAAGGCATTCGCACACGGGGGCCTTCGTGTGGTGACGCTCGAGGAAGCGAAACTGACCTTCCGCAGGAATAACGGCAGGGCTGGAAGCGGAGGGCCGGGGCCGTGGCCGCCGGCAGGCGACAGGACACGAAGCACTCAGCATGCTGGTCCCGCAGGGCATGTGGGGGGAGAGAGCTGGGGGCTCCACCGCACAGGCCGCATAGAACCCAGCAGAGGCCCAAGGGTCCAGGACAGGAAGCACGAGTTCTGCAGTGGGCGCGGTGGTCCCGGCCCCTCCTCCCAGAAGGACCAGCCCAGGTCTCCTGCCACCAGTGTGATGACGGGGCCCCAGCAACCACAGACAAGCTCCGCGAGGGTCTCAGCTGCCCAGTAGGCCTGGCGTGGGTCACAGGTGAGCTGCGAAGTGAAGGCCCCGTGCCCTATTGTCCTTTCTCTGTTCCCTCAAGCCCAAAGACTGGCTTTCCTGCTGCAGCCCAGGGCACCGTCCTGGGACAGGACATTCTGCTTCAAATGGAATGGGTGGAGGTCTCCGACTGCTGCCTGATATAGCTCTGGAAGCTCTTGTCTCCGATGGGGTGCTCCCTGCAAAGGGGAAACGGGGGAGCAGAGAAAGTGAGGCCGAGTTCCCAACCGCCAGTGCCCATCTGCACGTTTTCTTATCCTTTTGTCTGTCTTTAAACGTGATACATGTTCATCGGAATAAATGTGAAAAATACAAACAAAGGAAAAAGACTTAGGCAGAAGTCACCTATAGAAGCGTACTTGTGGCCTAGAGAGAGGCAAAGGGTGTGGGACTTCTGGCTGATTGAAGCCTAATTTTGGAAGCAATGGGTCAGGAGGTGGAAGGTTCTGGAGGAAGGAGGGACTGGGAGGCGGGAAGTTAGGGAGGTGCCGTCCACGGGGCACTGCCTGACAGCTGGAGAGGACAGGAAGGCTGCTCTGAGGAGATGGGGCGGCTGCCCAAGCCTCACGGGTGCGTACAGGTGGCTTTAGGGTCGGGCTCTGCCCAGGAAGCTCCTTGCAGTCCCTTCCCCGTCACCTTTGCCAAGGGCTCCCCTACAACCCAGAAGCCGTACTCACTGGCTCCCATACTTGGTCTTCTTGAACTTGTCCCTCTTGTACTGGGCGTGCTCCTGCTCCAGGGCCCCGACCCCGGCGATGACCTGCTTCAGTGTCTTGTAGGTCTCCTGGGGGTCGTCGATGATGAACGTCGAGTACTCCTCCTGCTCGGGCCCGTCGTACACAGATCTGCTGCCACAGGCCTCTGCGGCGTTGAGAGGGGCCGGAGGTCAGGGCAGCGTGCATGGCCAGCCTCCTCAGGGAAGGGCTGACCGCTCCCACACAAAAGCACAAAGAAGCAGAAGCCATTCCCAAGAGCCAGGCCGGAGCTGAGCCCCGGAGAAGCCAGGGTCTGACGCCCTGTCTGACCAGCTTGTCTCCTGAGCACCCGCGTCTGTCCACACCCCACTGCTCGCCAGACCAGCTGGCAGATGTCGCTTCCTGGACGTGGGGCCGGGGGCTCAAGGGCCTGAGGGGTCACCCAGGGTCAGTCTGGGAGATGACCTCAAGGAAAGCCCCATCTTAGAAAGAGGGGCCAGGGCGTCACTGACCTGGCGTTTACGTGCACACCCTGTGGCGGGGACACGAGGACACTGTCCTCAAGGGTGTCACCTCCTGGCTGGGCTGCACGAGCAGCTTCCTAGGACCTCTGTCGCCCCCACCTGCTGGACACGTGACTTTCTCATTGGACCACCTCACTCCTGCTGAAGACCACGCCGTCTCCTCCAGGTACCCACGAGAAGCACCCAGACACCGCAGCTGGGCCTGGGGCCTCCCAACCTGTTCCCCAAACACCTAGGCTGGGACCAGGTCTACCCACTAGTCCCCAAACACCTGAGCTAGCCCTCCCCCTGACCTGTCCTCAAACACCTGAGCTGGACCCTCCGCTCCAGGGCCGCGGAGGGTCTGTGTGGGAAGACATGCCATTTGGACAGCACTGGGCCGAGGTGAGCCCAACCTAGGGAGCTCCTCACCCCACCCGCCCTGCTGTTTCATTATCACAGGAGTTCTAGCGTCCATCCCGTCTTTATCTCCAACCCGGAAGAACTCGAATTCTTACTGAAAAATCACGAGTCTGCACAAAGGAAGACTAAGAAGATTCAGTTAAAGATTCAAAAACAGAATCTGACGCGAGAAAGACAAGCAACATGTACGTGAGGGACGAACGGACAGAGGAGGAAAAGGAGGGAGGAGCCCAGTGCGCAGCCAGTCTGAGTTCAGCCTTCCTCTCTCCACGTCACATGCAGGGTCAGGGTCTCGGGAGCCAGACTGCCTGGACCCCTCCCCAAAGTCCCCACTAATGGGAGCTACTGGGCCCCGAGCACGTTACTTGCGTCTGAGCCTCGACAAACCCTTCTGAGAAGCGGGGGCACCGGTCTCCCGGAGAGACTCCTGCCCGGGGGCCTGGCAGGACCTGTGAGCTGTGCTGTCACAGCCAGTGCGGACAGGTCAAGAGACATGACCCCGGAACAAGCACATGTCTGCGACCCTCGCTAACAACCACCAGACACGAAGACTCACGGTGCTGGCGGAGCACGGCACTGGCGGAGAAGGGACAGATGCAGAGGCCTGCGGAGGGGGAGGTTCGGGGAGGTAGCTCAGATACGCAACCGGGCAGCCTGCCTTACGGGGGCTGTGTAGCTGGATCCTGGGCCAACCCAGGCAGTTAGCTCGTGTCACGGAAGAGGACATGATGGGCTACCCGGTGGTCTCACGGCAGAGGCCAAAGCTGTCTCTGGATTGAGGCCTGGGACTTGCGGACTCATCCCACGTGGGGTGCTGAGGGGCGCGGCCAGAGCGGGTGAGTGCTGGGAGGGACCCAAGAGGCGCAGGCCAGGGAAGAGGCCCGAGGCCAGACCGTACGTCCATGGTTGTGCGGGAGACACGGCTCGGTGCTCCGTGGGAGTCCTCTCTCTAACCTTCCCAGTGCCCTGATAAGTGGGCACTCGTGCCTGTTCTGCAGAGGGGAAAGCACGTCGCAATCCCAGGGCTCATCACAGAGCGGGGACCCTGCTGTCACCTGGAAAGTCACCCCTGCATTACTCTCAGCCCCGTGGCCCCCGTCCCTGCCAAGCCCTGGGCTAACCCTTCCCTGCCTCAAGTCCTGGGTTCCACTGTCAGCAGACTTCAGGGGGCCGGGGGGGAAGAGCCAGGGTGGGTCCAAGTGAGAATGGCCAGGCGAGTCCACGCCACACGCGGGAGGTGGAGGGGACCCAGTCTCTCCTCTCGCACACACAGCCCGAGCACAGCCGCCTCCAAGCGCCAAAAGGAAAGGACCGACCACGTCAGGGGGAGACAAGGTCCGTGGTCCTGGCACTCAAGAGAACAGCCGCAGGAGTATAAAGGAAGTGTCTCAAGACCACCAGATGCTCTGAGGACAAGCTCTCGGCCTCAGAGAAGCACCGAGACTCCAGGCAGAGGCCTGAAGACAGTTAGCGCTGCAGTGGCCAAGCGAGGGGCACTGTAAGATCCAGTTCTGCTGGCAGTACGGACACTTGCCCAGATGATTCCTACCCGGGGAGGGAGGCTCGCTCATCCATGCACCCTCCGTCTATCTCTCCCTCCACCCATCCTCCACCCATCCACCATCACCCGTACACCCATCACCACCACCCACCACCACCCACCATCCACCCACCATCTCTCGATCCATCATCCGCCCATCACCCATCATCCACCCCTCTGCCGTTCACTGCCCATCCATCCGTCATCCAGAAAACAGTATTCGTTCCTCCTTCATGTCAGGCACTGAGGCAAACGACCTGCTTCTGCTCTCAAAGGGTCAAGCCCACCGAACGTGAACAGATCAGAGATGGCCGTCACGGCAATGACAGAGATACACACAGGGTTAGAAAAAGCTCCCCAGAGAAGGACACTCACAAGACAAACAGGTATCAGCCAGATGAAGGGGGCAGAGAGTGGCTCTGAGGGACAGAGGCATGGGGGCCTGTGGTGGTGGGGTGGTCCCAGGCTGGAAGCAAGAGGGAGATGGTGCGTAGAGAGAGGCCGCTGGAAAGTGGCTGACCACGCAAGGCTCAGTCAGCCTCCCTCATGAACCTGGACCTCACAGGGTGGCTTCACCCTAAGTCTCCTGACCATCCTCTGTTCTGGTCACCCTCTCAGTGTGCTGGGGAGGGGCTGCCACCTTGAGGCCGGCTGTAGCCCCAGGACCACTCCCGCGCAGCCTCCAGAGGAAACCTCAGGGCCAAGTGCCGGGTGTGCACACTTGCTGGGGGAGGACCCAGTGGGGCAGGGGTGGGTGTGCGCATGTGCACGGTTGTGTGCGGGTCTGCACAGGAGCATATGCTCGCGCATGTGCACCATGTGGGATAGTGCCTGGGCCTGGAGCCTGGGCGTGCACCCAGAGGCGGCCCCCAAGGCTGCAGGAAGGGACCCGAGGGCAGGTGCGGTTGAGCTCCTGACAGACAGCTCAAGGCAGAATGCTTGCAGGGTGGGACTGGAGTCCGTCCTGGGCTGAGGCCCACCCCTGAGCCTGCTGGGTCAGATCAGAACAGGAAGAACAGGACGGTGTATTTCCAGGCCCACTCAGCTTCCTTTTGCATTCAGAGGGGGCTTCCGGGCCCTCCTCCGCGTCCTGACCGCCTCTCCTGAATCTCAACCCAATCACTCCCACGTCACCTACCGTCCTCAGAACACAAAGGAGAGGATAATCCACGTGTGCACGCATCATGTCGGCCGCTTCTGGGCAGGAACACGGTCCCACATGCACGCGCACACACGTGTCCACACACCCACGTGCCCCCCCCACCCCCCCGGCAGGCAGACGAGTCCGCGGTCTGGGCTGTGGGAGGTTGTTAAACACAAGATCTTCTCAAGCACTTGGTGGCTTGGAGGTCGTGGCTAAATTCCCTCGTAAGATCATGCAGAGAATCTGTTCCTACAGTCCATGCCCCATATCTGCTGGCCTGCGGGACGCGCTCCCCCTTCAGCCCACGTGTGGGAATGCGCACAGACCACGGGGGCTCCGAGGGCTGGGGGTCTCTGCGGGATGCTCCAGGTGCCCCCGGGACCCCGGCGGGTGTCTCCGCGGCCACCTGCCACCTGCAGAGATGGCGCGCCGGCTGCCGGGCCTACCTTGCATCTTCTCTAGTTTGCTCATATACAAGTGGAAGAGGGAGTAGATGCGCTCTGTCTCGCGGTCCCCATCGATGTCCAGCTGGATGTTTGCCGGGAGGCCGCTGCCCGAGCACCGTGACAGAACAGAAAGAACGATGATGTCAATCATTGCCTTTCCGAAAGCTCACTGGATCACGGAGTGATCTTACGCAGTGAACTTATCCCCGATGGTGCCGGGACCCGGTTCACGAGCACTGAGGGGAGCCCGTCCCCAGGCTCGGAGGACCGGAGGCCTACGGACCTGCCGAGACAGCAGCCGACAGGCCACGCTCGTTCTGCTCTGACAAGAAAGGACCTGGAACAGGAAGAGCCGCTCCTGGTGCACGTGGGCGGTGGGCCCTGCAGGGCCACCCCAGGTGAGGATGGCCAGGTGCTCGCTCTTCTCGCAGCCTGCGCTGGCTCCGGCTCTAGCCCAAGGGTGTGGCAGGGTCCCAGCCCCCGCACACAGTACTCAGCCTCTCCTGGGTGGAACCGGCGGGGACATGCCCGAGTCCCGGCCTTTTCAGCTACGAAGCTGGACCCTCTGCTCCCACCTCGTGAGCTTTGGGGTATCTCTCACCCCTGCACCAGACGGCATTCGTCACTGTCCTCACAGGTCTCAGGGGCACCCTGAACGCATCCAGGCCTGCTTCTGGAAGGGGCCGAGTGAGCCTCTCAAGACCCCCAGGAGGCCCAGCTCACAGTGGGGCAGGAAAGGAAGGGAGAGGGTGTCAGATGGCAGCTGCGGACACTGAAGGGGGCGTGAGCAGGATGGTGGAAGACCTCTGGGCTCTTCTGGAAGAAACACGACAGCACCCCACCCCTGGGAGCCCTCCCTCAGCACGGAGCACCCTCCCCACTGCCGTCCACCCCAAAGGACCACTAGGGCCCCTGGGAGACAGAGCACCCATGACGGCTCACGGCCCCTGCCAGTCTACAGGGCCTTTGCAAGGGTGAGCCTGGGCTTTCTGGCATGGAGGCACCTCAAGAATTGCGAGCACAGCCTAGGAGACGCAGCTGTGCGTGTGCAGCTCGCCAAGCCCCAGTGCGGCCCCTCGGCCAAACTTCTCTGTACAGTGCACAAACCGGACTACTGTGCTTGGCCACACGGGGTGGATGTGAGACAATGACTGAAGGGACCCCATAAAAAAAAAGAACAAAAAATGTTTTTTATTTTTTGCTTCTTTTCCAGCTTCTGTTCTTGCTAGGCACCCATGCCCCACTCCACACATGCTTGAAATGCACGTGGCCTACGTCCTCCTTGTAACGGACAAACGGGCGAGGGTATCTTCGGAGTCTTCCAGCACAACAGAAAAGAGGAGTGAGCAGGCAGGGTTGTCAGAAATGCTAAGACCCCTCACTCCAAACACCTCGAGGCCAAGACCCCCGGCTCAAGGGAATGAATAACTTACAAAGGACATCTGGACCCTGTCTTTGTGCTGACCAGTTCCTGGACACCTAAGGGGACACATGCCCCAGACCACAATCCCCATGAAAAACCCAGACCCCAAGCAACGAGGAGACTCCTGCTGTTTTCTCTTCTGTGTTTCTTGGATGCTCTGTCCCCGTCTCCCCCCACCCCACTGTCTATATTCAATACACTCTGCTCTCCCTTCCTGTTAGTTTAGGGCTGATTTACGTCCCCTTGGCTGGTCCTGTGGGAGCCCCTCTCTGCCTGCATTGGCTGGAGGGCCTCGGGGGAGGGAGGAGGCACAGACCTACCCGGTGCAGGGGGAGCAGCCTGGCGCCGTGTCCGAGGAGGCCCTACAGCACAGCCAGTGGCCATTGAGGTAGGCGGACGGGTGGTAGACGGCGAGGCGCTTCTTGTTGCTCTGGCTGACTTTGGTGAGGATGTCGATCCAGGCTTTGGCCTCCACACAGTTGTTGGCCTGGATATACAGCGCTCGCTCCGGCTGGATCACCTGAAACATCTGGGGAGACCGCGGTCAGGGTCAGAAAGGCCGCCGGGCAAGGTGTCCTGCCTAGGCCACGAGGGTCCTCAGTGTGGATGTGGACAGGCCCAGGAGGGACCGGACAGGCCCGGGGGCCGCAGAGGGAGGGACCGGACAGGCCTGGGGGCTGTGGAGCACACAAAGGGCTTCCTGCTGTTCCTGAAACTGAGAGAGCCATAGCCTACCCCCTAGGGGACTTGGGACTAACACGACTCAGCTGGGTCACCCCTGGTCAGCCTGGCCAAGGCACTCTATGTCCTGGGGTCTCAGGGAGCTCCATTCCAAAAGCAAAGGAGTAGCACTGCTCATCCCCCTGCTGTGGTCACTGTGGTCAGGACAAAAATGTTTCTTTGAGTCTCCTGGTTTTTTTAAGCTGGGGCGGTCTTCTGTGCATGGTACATCAGAGCTTATCGTGCCCATGCTCCTATCCTCATCCCACACTGACCTCAGGACCTTTGTATGTGCTGTTGTGTCCATCAGAAAATCCCCACCCACCCCACCTCACCAGGAGGCTCTTCCTCCTCCTTCCAGGTTAGTGTGACTTGCTCTGAGGCTTCTCAGAGCCTCCGCCGTCTCTCTCTCGTTATTCATTCAACAACCATTCATGAATACCAGGCACTGCCCTAGGTTCTGGGGACAGAGTGTGGCCCAAACAGAGTTTCTCTCACCATGAACTTCCAGCCAGGAAGAGGATAAGAACCAACACAAAGTGTAAGGTCTGTGTACGTTGGAGGAAGAGTCAGGCAAGAGCCTTTTAAATCAATGACCCAGCTGAAGTCAGAAAGATGACTAAAGTAGCAGTAAGCTGGGTGGGAAAAGCAGAAGATGGAGAGTCCCAGCCAGAAGCACCAATAGGTACAGAGGTCCTGGGGTAGCGGGGATGAGAGGTGCAGGGGTCCTGGGGCAGTGGAGGTCCTGGGAAGGGCATAGCAGGTGCAAAGGCCCTGAGCCCAGGGAGGGATGGGTGCCCCAGGCCCCCATCCTAGAGAGGGCTGAATCCCAGGCCTGGGAACAGATACCCCACGCTATAGCATGCCTCCACACGGGAGATGGCATTCCTCCTGGGGCGGGCACTACATGCGAACATCCCTCAGGCCCAGGGAAAACACCGTCTGCCGTGGGGCCATCTGCCTGCCCCAGAAACCCCTTCCAGTAGTCCAGGTGAAGGGACAGTGCAGGCTGAGTGGGAACTGCTGTGTGTGAGCTGGGCTGTCCAGCCAGGGGCAGCCTTCCCCATCTATCCAGCCAGGGCCACCCCACACGGGCCCGATGTCCATCTTTGACCCAGACAGAGACGTGAGCTCATCGGTCTTCCTCCTCAGTGACCCTGGGCCAGAAGCAGCCCCGTCATAGCTGAAGCAGATCCGCTGTGTCCCCCCACCACACAGTGCGGCATAGGCACCTACTGGGTACTAGACGACTGAGTTGTGCCGAGACAGACTGACACAGGAGGTGGAAGACAGAGCCCTTGTCAGCTCCTGGGAGGCAGACCCAACTTGGGGACCTTCCTCTAAACCCTACACCCAGCATCTGTAGGAGAGCCCGCGGGGTGAGACGCTGTGCAAGGACCGTCCTCCTAGAGGGGTGGCTACTAGGGATGGTTCCCAGCGTCTGAAGAAGGTTCTCAGGGAACGCAGGGCTCCAACATCTGAGCTCCCTGAAGCCTGTGGTGTTGGGGGCGATTGGCAACACTCAGGAAGACACAACCAGTGAAGCAAATGACCAGCGACACGGGGAAGGGGGGCTGGGCCTGGGGCCACAGCAGACGGACCATGTGCACAGGCCTTCGGACACAAGGGCGGGTCTGAGCTCCTGCCCCACAGGAGACACGCGAGCTCCTTCTACCTCCGTGAGCCCATTTGTGCCTCCGGAGACTGGGCCAGAGTTGTAACCCCCCCCCGCCCCAGGCCACGGCAGCCATGGCGGCCACAGTAGTGGGCAGGGGCACTTCCTCCCCGACCAAGCTCCAAGGTGTGTGGTGAAAAGGAGACCTGGACATGCTTTTGCCTGTGCCACACAGATGGTCCCCGGAGATCTGTGCTTTTTGAAAAGCGTCAAACAGTAAGCAGACCTGATGTGTGGGCTCCCCCACAGGACCCTCCGTGGGGACACACAGGAAGTCTCCCCTCTGAGCCTCGCCCCAAATCAGACCAGGTATGTCCCTGGCGGCTCCCTTGGAAACCCCGCCTGCGCTCGGCCGTGTGTGCTGGTGATGGGTGTTTTGACGATGCGGGCAAGAACGCTGTCACGTCCCACACCCACTGGGAGCGAGGGACGCCAGCCCTGAAGAAGACGTGGCCCTGACAGACAAGGGTGGAACCTCTGTGGGACGGAGCTCTCCACCGCAGAAAGCCAAGAAGTACTGAGCGGACAAGGGAGGCCAGGAGCCAGAGGTGGACACAGCTCAGCGTGTGTCCCACGGTCACCGTGAGCCGTCCTGACAAGACACACCCAGGGGACGTGGTCATCTCCATGGGATTCCAGGCAGGAGAGGGCACCTGAACCTGCCACCCAAGCTGAGGGACACCCACAACACCTGGCCTCTGTGCTTTAAGAACACCGAGAAAGGCTGAGGAATGTTCCAGGTCCAGAAAAGGATGGAGAATGCACCTTGTGGCGCGTGGCTGGCGACACACAGCAGCTACAAAGACGGCCAGGAGCTCAGCTGGCGGAGTCCCAACACGGGCGGTGGTCAGAGGCGACGCTGCACCAGTGTTGGGGTCCTGCCTCTGGACCTGGGGGTCTGCCTCCACACCAGAACGTCCTTGTTTGCAGGGAACACACTTGAGTGTTTATGTGGCTCAGAGAAACACGTGTGTACGGAGAGAGACGAGGAGGAGGGACGTACATGCTCAGCAAACAGACAAAGACAAACCACATGCAATTCTGGGTTCAGGGACACGGGGGTCCTACTGTATTCTCGCTACTTCCCTGTAAGTTCAAAACCAGATCAAAATTTGTTTCAAAGAAACCCAACGGTCCCGGAGCTGGCCCTCCGGCCTCTGGAGCTGCCAGGAAAGCACTTCCAGCAGGTTCTTTGCCTCCGGCCAGCTTGCAAGGACCCCAGTGACGGGGCTGCAGGAGGAGGGCAGCAGCAGTGGGTGCTGGTGGGGCAACGAGCGCAGAGGAGGGAGAAACCTCCAAGAGCCCCGCGGTGGTGCCTCACTCACGTTCTTCATCTTGAAGGACTCCTCCTCCAGTCTCTCCACGGCCAGAATGTTTTCGATGGGAATGCTGCACAGAGGCTGGTCTCCTGCCACAGAAAGGGGTTCATGACAGGGTGGGCGAGAGGCTCCCTGCCTTAAGGGGTCGCAGGGGACACCACAGAACAGCGGGCCTCACGCAGCAGGACCTGGTGCTGCCTCCCGGGAACCCTGACCTTCCGGCCACGTGCCTTCTCGAGGAGCCCTGTCCCCACATTTTACTTCCCAGTGCCATGTCGCTGAGACCTATGCCCCCTCAGACCCAGAGGACATGGCCCAGGCAGGACCCCGACTCCCACGCAGGAGCCCAGGGGCACAGGCCCACCTGCTCCCCACCCCCACCCAGGCCACCTGGCAGGAGGACGTCTCCCACGCACTCCTGTGACCAGAAACTGCTCACGCCCCAGGACACTTACTCTACGCGCTTCGTTTCATCCAGGAAAGCAGGCAGGAACCCCATCAGGGCCCCAGTCCAGGCTCTGGCCCCTCAGAATAAACTATGGGAATCCAGTAAAAAGCCAGTTTCTCTCGTTACCTTTGCTTCTCTGGTAGGTAAACTCGTGGTTGGTCAGGCGGAACCATCTTTTCTTAAAATTCTTCATCCCAAAGCGTTTTCGCCCCTGTGCCCTCTTGATCATGAACCTGTGTGAACAGGGCACGTCTGTGGGTGAGTGTTGGGGCTCAGGGCACAGCCAACAGCTTCCCACACCACATCTCACTGTATTTCCAAGTGATAGGGTAAAACACCAAAAGGCAAAGGTCTCTACTTTTGCAAAGTTTAACTTCTTTTAAAAAAAGATTTTACTTATTTATCTGATGGACACAGATCACGAGTAGGCAGAGAGGCAGGTGGGGGGGGTGGTGGTGGTGGGAAGCAGGCTCCCCGCTGAGCAGAGAGCCCGATGCGGGGCTCGATTCCAGGACCCTGAGATCACGACCTGAGCCAGAGGCAGAGGCTTAACCCACTGAGCCACCCAGGCGCCCTGTAAAAGTTTAACTTTAAGTTGTAAGTCGGCAAGGACAGCAGGTTCATCAGACTTCCAACAAAGCAGCCGCCCCCTCCCCATCTCCCACACTGGGAATACCAACAAGGGACGCCTATACGAAGGTGGGCAGGCCTGCGGACCCGGGGCAGAGGTGCTCCAGAAAACAGAATAATGGGAGCCAGAGATGTTTCAGGAGTGGGGGGCCTGGTGGAGTGGAACAGGGTCTTGAACTCAGGTGTGAGCCAGCCCACATGCAAGGCTGGGTCAGCCTCCCATTCCCCTCTCTCCCACGGACAGATGTTTCTCCACTCACACAACCCGCAGGGCAGAGGCACAGAGAAGGCAAGCCAACACCACGTCTCAGACTCGCACTGTGAGCAGTCTTACTGGATCAGACATGTGGACAAAGGCCATGATGTCCCAGGCCAGGACAGCCCCTGAAGGGTCTGGCTGCCTCTGAGTTGGGAGGTCACCAGCCACGTGGGCAGAGATGCCCCAGTTCACGGCAGGGACGGTCAGGAGCGCCGCCCCCGTGTCTTGCTCCTGCTGGCCCAGCAGCAGACGTGGGCCTTACCCTTCTTTAAGCAGGATGGGCTGCTCTATGCTCTTGGGGTCTCTTCTCCCAGAAGATGAGATCAGATCTAAAAACTAAGGTGGGAAAGACAGCAGACAATTAAGGGGGAGATGGCACACTTGGTTAGGTTCCTTCTCACACACAAACAGCAGAACGCGACATCTCTCCTGATGCCGGGAGCGAGGAATCTGGGTCCTTCTGCAAGAGTCAGGGTCCTAAGCGTGTCCCTACCGTGGCCAGGAGGGAAGCGTCCGACCCTGAGCCCGGCCTCCCAGCAGACACCCGCCCCCCGCCCGAGGAGGTACCCTGCACCCGCAGCCACCGCTCCGCCTGGCCGCCAGGCTTCTGGTGGCCCTGGGAGGCCCACCTGCACGTCAACAGGTGACCCAAGCATGCATCTCTGCAGGAGGGGAAGCAGCAGGGGCTCTCCTCCCGGGATGCCCTCCTCTCCTAATCCATGACCTGTCTGGATTCCCTCCCCCAACCGTTATGTGCCCCAGCTCCTCTCCCTTCCTCCCCTTCTGGATCCTGGTTTTTATGATTTCTGAGAGGTAAGTAGGTGTGAGTGTTTCTAATCGCAACAGAGAAAGTAAAGCTTTAGGATCCAGAAAAGATTCTCTCCATGAGCCATGTCCCTGATTGCGGGTGCCCTGGCTCCATGACTCAGGCATCTGTGGGGGCCCCAGGAGTAGACGGCCAGAAGGGCGAGGAAAGGGATTTGCAAGGAACACAGGGCGGTCTTTGAGAAGTACAGCACCCAGCACTGAGGGAGAACGCGTGACGGTTCCAAAGAGGAGAGTCTGGAAGGGGTCCACAGTCCCCAGGGTGTAGGGAGTCTGGGGACCGTAGGGGGTGGTCAGAACAGAAGGGAGTGCAAGGGGATCACAGGGTCTGGGGTGCAGAGAGTCCTGGGATCGTGGGGGTTTGGGGTGCAGAGTTTGGGGACTGTGGGGGGTGTCACGGACTACCAGGGAATGATGCTCTGAACTCGGGACAGTGGGTAATGGCAGGTTCTACATTCTGCGAATTTTTACTCCATTTTCTGCAACTACAGTAGCATGTCAGGCCAGGGGGCAGTCCGTCCATGTTAACTGATACCCGCACTCACATTTTTTACTGCGTCAGCATATTTTTGCTCGTTGAAGAATTCATAAAATGCAGCCATGTAGGATTCCTTGAAACTCGCCTGAAATGAGACAGGTCACTGAACAAAAGCCTATGGGTCTGGGGCACATGGCTCCGAGGGGAACAATCTGGAGGCACGCGTCACGACCGGCTCCGGTGGCGGTCACTCAGCAAGTGCAGATGCCAGTGTAACTGCGGCCCCAGGGTCAGCCCGGGCACTGCCCACGGAAACCACGAAAGCATGCACAGCCACGCAGACGAAACCCCGGAAGCCGGGGTCTGGACCCTGATAACAGGTCGGGGTCCCTCAGCGAGCATGGAGGCTGACATCTGGGTTCCAGGTCTCTGTTGCGGACACAGGTCACAACGAGGCTGCCACAAGGGAGCCTCTCCCGGGACCGGGGGCTGGCGAGGGCCCTGACAGGTGGACGTCGGAGCACCCCTCAGGGACACATGGAGGGCGGCCCTCCCGACGCCGTGCCTGCAGCGACCGTGTCGCGGAAGGTCGCTCTGCAGTTTCCGGACGCACAGAGGTGGGTCCGTGCGGAACTCACAGCCAGCCCAGACCCGTTCATCCAGGCTCCGGCCGGCAGACCGTGGGGCGGCCACTTGCTGTGGGACGCCACACGCTTGGCTCCGTGGCAATCCACCCAGCGTCTCCCACACGGGGGCTGCTTGTCGGCAGCGATGGGACCCCCCAGACAACAGAAGGGGAGGGCTGGGCTGGGCTGGGCTGGGCTGGGGGCTCCTGCAGGTCCAGGCACAGGGGAGGCCTCACTCCACCCCACCGGCCCCATCCCTGTGCAGCCGGCCTTGGCCTTCAGTCCCCAGGGCATGTGCCCAGCCGTCCACATGTTGACATCGCTACACACAGTCCCCAATGTCCTCAAACCTGCATGTCATGACCCGCGTTCTGGGGGCTGTGAGGGCCGGGACAGACCCTCGGGACCCAGGCAGGACATGGCGTGCGGCAGGCGGCCCCCGGAGGAGCCCCTGGCCCGCTCCGGGCAGCAAATCTGCCTCAAGCACAGACAACCTCAGAGGCTCGCAGCTGAGGCCCCCGCAGCCCGGAACCCCCACTTGGGAGCTGGTAACGCACCATGTGCTCCTGTGACTCCCTCCACCATAGGTTGGTCTGACGGGGTTTCAAACCCACTTGTTCATGAGAAAAATGAAGTGAGTTGTGAGGGGAGCACGGCCCCCACCCCATGCCGCTGAGGAGCCCTGTGGCCGAGGGCCCTGCCCTGCTGGGCGCGTTGGCCCAAACACAGGAGCTCTGGTCTGGCCAGGGGACTGCTGGGCCCTGGGAGGGGCAACTCCGTGGTACCCCAGGTCACCCTCTTGCTCAGCAAGACCTTGGCATTCCCTACCAACAGGGACTTTGACTTTTGGCGGGGCCGATGTCATCACTACCCCTTCTCTCCAGGGAAGACTCAGGATTCGAACTCCTCCCCACTGGCTTTGCCTGCAGCATAGCAGGGTGAACCCACCACTGGTCTGGGGGATGTTGTGTCTTTACTGCTTGTTAAGAGACATCATCCCGCACGGTGCTGGCTTGTGAAGATGTGTGGTGCGTGGTCATCCCCACAGCGGACCTGAGCACAGAGCACAGGCTCAGAAAGCAAGCCCAGTCTCTAAGGCTAATGTGCCCCCAAACAAAACAGTCTCGAAACGCAACGTTTCATGGCTCAGGAAGGCAGAGAGGAGCCCGCAAGCCGCTGGAACGTTCTCTCTGCTCAGACGGCGGGTGGGGGCCGTGTGGGTTTTATTGCTTCTTACCCTGTCCCTGCGTTGAGCCCACACTCTCTCCTGGGACAAGCAGACACGGTGAAAGTAAACGACTTACGGATTTCGACTTGGACAAGCTGCCCAGAGTCTGAATAGTCTTGGAGATGAGCGTCAGCGTCCTCGACGTCTGTGGGTCCTGTCAAAGGGGAACGAGAAAGGCAAGTCTCGTTTCGGTTCCACAGAAACGCTGCGATTGAACCCAGAATCGCACGGCCAACGAAACGGCGACAGCACATAAAAGCCCCCCAGCCCCCGCGTGCTGCTGGCGAGCAACAGGAGGCTGGCGAGCGCGGGACACGGGACGTCCCTCCAGGCTCCTCCGTGGCGCTCTCGGCCCTGCGGGCTGGACCCCAGCGCTTCCCCAGGGCGCCGGCCAGCGCGCAGGGCAGGGTGAGGAGAGCAGCTGCCCACGGCAGGCACGAGGGAAACTTTAAAGGAGGAGCCTCCCCGCCCTGCCCGGGGCGCCCATGGCGGGGCTCGCTGGCCTGTCCCCTGGCCTGGAGGATTCATTTGACCCCCTGAGGCCCCTGGCCCCGGGCTTCCTGCCGAGGTCAGTCTCTGCCAGGCACGCTCCGCTGGTGCGTCACTTGGAGCCTGACCTGAGGGGCTTGGGCCGCACGTGCTGACCGCGCGTGACTGAATGCACGGCAGACCGACAGCGCTTGCTCTCCCGAAGGTGGGAGTGAGGGGTCCTGGTCACGGCGGCCAACCGCGCTCGACAGACGCAGCTTGGCCAAGGCGCCCCCCTTCTCGTGGATAAAGGAGTTCACGGCTCCCCCGCCTCCCAGCAAGGTGCCACCAGGAGGGCGGGTTGGCCAGTCCACGGGGCAGACGCACACTTACCGTGTGGTGAGGCGTGAGCTGGAAGAGGTTGGGGGACAGGATGGCGGGTGCGAAGAACCTCAGGAAGATGAAGCTGCTCACGGCCGTGTACCTCACGTCCAGGTCATCTGCGGCCAGGACAGGGCGTCCGGTGAGGGCGCGGAGTCCCGGGCCTGGCCCAAGCCAGCGCACCTGCCGGCTCGTTCTCCCCTTCGGCACCACGAATAGCTCGGCGCCTCCTGGGGACGGGGCTGTGACAGGCAGGCGCTGGCTCGCCGACCCCGAATGACCCTGAGTGTCTGAGGGGCGGGGCGCCCCGAGCTTGAAGCCCATGAGCTTGAAGGCAGCAGGGCCTGTCCACAGAGCTGGATGTGAGGCCCAGCCTCCACGGTGAGACAAGCTAAGAGGCGTCCCCACCGGCGGGCAGGAGGGGCTCCCGGCAGGGTCCGGGGACTGCTCAGGGGGCTCTGCGGTCTCTGGAGACAGCAGGACACATCTGGGTGACCCACGGGCTCCTCAGGAAAGGGTGCGGCAGGGCCATGGTCGGGGCCTGCTGGATGGCGTGGGGACCCAGACACCGCACTGCCCCCTCCTCAGCCTGGACCCCAGGCATGAGTCAACCTAACACTTGCCGCCCAAGCAGGCCACCTTTGTTCCGCCTGTGGGCATGTCTGCCCACGATGAATCCCCAACCAACAGGCACGACTGAAAAGGCGATTCATCCCCGGGACCCCTCCTGTCCCACGTCCACAAAGGGGTCATCCTGTCTCTCCCGAAGGTGCAGAAGACAGACGTGCACAACGTGGGGCGCCGAGTGCTGCCTTGACCTTCCACCCAGAACCAGGAAGAACCGGGGGGCGGCTTCTCCGACTGGACAGGCCCAAACACACAGAAGTTACCGCTGCATCCTCAACTAACCACTGCGACAAAATCCGGCCAGCCGGCCTTCCCACCTAGGGCCTGGGCCGGGTTCCCCCGGGGGCCACGGCAGGCACGACCTGGAGCCCGGGAGGGCAGGAGAGGGATGCTGTGTGTGCACGGGCGCCCACCCCGCGGCCACAGCTGGAACCACGTCTACATGGACTCCGCAACGTCCCTTCTTGGCTTCGAGGAGCCTGGTGGCGGGGAAAGGAACCTCCCCGTAAGGAGCCTGGGACGTTTTCCACACCAAAGACTCACCCTGGAAACGTTTGGCAGCCGCCTCCCGAAGAGAGAAGAAAATGTCACACATGACGGTGGGGCAGCTCACCCCCGACTTGGTGATGGCGCTGAAGATGTGGTCCACGTACTGCCGCAGGTTCTCCTGCAACGGGTGCAGCCCGGTCACCCCGAGGGCCCCTGTGGCCCAGGCCGCCCTGCCGGCCCCCACGGCAGTCGAGCACACCAGGGAGGGAGCAGCCGTGGAGAGCCGTGGCGGCCTCAGACGCACGTCCCCTCAGCAGGCGCACGGGGCCGTAGCGGTCAGCCGTCAGCGGGTGAGCACGAGGCGAGCCCCTGCAGCTCTGCGGGGGGCCAGCCTCGCGGTTCCCTCCCCAACGCTGATCTCACTAACTGGGACAGGGACGAAATCCCCCAGAATGCACCTTCCCGACAGAGAGCCCCATCTCTTTCCCTTACAGGCATGAAAAAGACTTACTCTGAGGAAACCCTATGGAAGATGACAGCTCCCTGTCCCATCAGAGAGTCTGGTTGTCCTAAAGACAGACCCTCTTCAGGAGAACACAGGGGGACATGGCCAGGGTTTGGGACCCACGTCTGCTGCCACAGGAGGACGGACCAGACTGGGAAGAAGCCGGGTCACGGGCCAGCCCGGTGGGGAGGCTCCGGTCACCCCAGGAGAAGGGATGGCACGGGAGTCAGCAGCCAAAGGGCTGGTCTCCCTGCTGCCAGCCCCGGAGGACACGCCGAGAGAGCGTCCCAGTAGGGTCCCACCCCAAACCCTAGAGAGACGCGGAGCCCCCAAGGTGGCCACGTGCCCAGCTCCTGTGGCTAGGTAGCCAGCTCTGGAGAATGCTGAGCAGACGAGAACATCTCACCATGTTGTTCTCCAGGTTCTCCCCATCCTTCAGCTTCACAGGGTCGATCTCACAGGGTCTATGGCCCTGGCATATCTGGAAAGTGCATTTACAAGGAGTGAATGACCATTGGTCCAGGATCCCAGGTGGGTGGAGGTCAGGGGCCTTGGGCTTGGGAGCCACCTCAGGAGCCACAGCCAGGCCCTCCACGGCAGGGGGAGGAGGGCCTTCAGTGCGGCCACGGGTGCCGCCACGGCCTGTGAGGAATTCTGGACCTTCTCAAAGACCGCTCCCCATCAGTGCATGTGACCAGGTTTCATCAGGGTTAAAAACGTGGTTCCTTCCAAGTGCTGGCAGGTCTGCGCCCACGGATCAAACCAGAAGGCGAGTCTAAACTTCCTCACGTTCCTGCACTTGACGAAGCTGCTCTGGGGGAACTGCTACCCCTCAGGGACCCCACAAAGGTCGGGGAAGGTGCTCAGGGCCGGGGGGAGGAAGCATGTGGGGCCTCGGCTGTGCCTGCCCCCGCGTGAGCGGTACCAGAAGGCCACGCACAGCCAAGAGGACCCTAGAAAGAACACTGCACGCGGGTTCAGGGGACCCACAGCTGAAAGAAAGGGGTGTTCTCCGAAAAACCAGTGTTTCTCTGCGTGTCTTTCTGTCTTGAGTAGAATGAAGAACTTTCTGAAGTAAACGTTTTTTTAATTTGAGACAATGAGAAAGATCCTGGAGCACACAGGGCAGGTCCCTGCAGTGTGTGCTCCAGAGGCTGGGGAGGAGGTAGCATGAGCCCCTCAGTCAGGGGCTCCTGCGTGCCACCCATTCTGCACGGCTGCCTGCCATCCACGTGCAGTGTCACAGCGGGGCGGGGATCACGGCTGCCTGCCGTCCGTGTGCAGTGTTGTGGGGAGCGTCACGGCTGCCTGCCCATGTGCAATGTCATGGGGAGGTCATGGCTGCCTGCCGTCCACATGCAATGTCATGGGGGGGGTGTCACGGCTGCCTGTCGTCCACGCACAGTGTCATGGGGGGAGGGGGTCTCAGTTGCCTGCCGTCCACGTGCAATGTCTTGGGGGACAGGGGTCAGAGCTGCCTGCTGTCCACCTGCAATGTCATGGGGGGGGCGAGCGTCCCTCACGCCCCTACCCAGCAGCACTGGGCCTGCTGGAGACCCTGATGTGCCCAGTCCTTGGGGGCCGCAGGGTGGGACCCCCCCCACTCACCTCCTCTATGGCGGGCTTCAGGGTCACGTGCAGGTAGTGCATCCCGGCCAGCTTCATCGTCTCGTCAATGCATTTGGAGGTCAACGAGTTTCCTCGGAAAATGGTGTTGGGGTCCCTGTAAAACAGCGTTGGAGGCAAGTCTGTCTTGGAGAGCAAGGGGATGATGGACACCGAGCGTGTCCTTTGGTACACGCCCAGTGGATGCAGAGACAGACCCAGCTCACCCTGCTCGTCTGCTTCCAGATGTTCTGAGAGGAAAACGAGACCCAGCCAGATGTTTCGCATGGGGACATCCTGAGCCCCTCAGGCGGGCGTGTGTGACACACCTACCGTATACGGCCGTTCGACCGTTGGACCGTTCAGCACAACCTCCCCACACCCACAGCCCCGCCCCTTTGTGAGGCCCGTTTTGCACCAAGTTATTGCCTCTAAGGACCAGACCCAAGGTCAGCCGGGAGGTCCAGCAGGATCGAGCGTAATAGGACGTGCTTCACGCCATCTCTCTACTCGGGTGCAATCTGGATCTGAACCCAGATTCTGAACCCAGAGCTCCAGGGACAGACTCTTCTTGGCAGACCCATCCCCGCAGAGTGGGCACAGGTCCTGGGGCAGCCGTGACCCGGCCCTCTGCTGTGGGCCTAGTACTGAAGCTGCCGCCCTCTGATCACCCCCGGGGCAACCGCGCCCTGTTCACCTCCTGCCTGCACTCACACCTTGGGATTTCCCAGAAAAGGTGCATTTTTAAGAAACAGCGTGTCTCGGACAGAACAGCTGAGCCGGTACGGGTCCCTTCTGCTGTCCCAGCTCTGCACTCTCTTTAGCGCTGAGGGCACCGCCCCAGGCCGGCCCTCACCACAGGGTGGTCCCTGGCTCAGGCCGCAGCCCTCGGGGAGGTGAGGTCACTCACTGGGTCCTCTGGACCTCGGCGCTGGCGATGGCGCTGATGAAGGGCACCACTCGGCCATAGTGCAGGAAGAACCTCACGAGGGGGATGGCCGCCTCCTGCTTCTCCCTGCAGACCTCGCCCAGGACGTGCGCGGCGGATGCTGACACTGGCTGTGCAACGGGAGAGACCGTGGAACCCCAGCACGAGCCCCCCAGCTCTGGGGGCTGGCTGCAGACCCCCACTCCCCACCGGGCATGGTCAGTGAGTAGGTGGTTCAGGGTCCCCACGCTGGGGGCCCGGACCCCAACTCTGTCCCGTAGTGCCTCTCCCACCAAGCTAAGCAAAGAACCACGTCTTTTCTAGAGCCCACGTCAGACCCTCTGATTTGTACATGAGCTCCAGGTCCGCTCCTCGGGGTCCGTCCACCCGACTCCACCTCTAGAACTAAGGTCGATGACCTCAGGGCCTCATACAAATCTGAAACCATGAGCCTTGCTGGGTCCCCGCAGGGCTCTAACTGCAGGTGGCGTGTGGGGTGGGAGCCTCTATCCCTCCAGCAAAGGGAGATGCAGGTATTTCTGGACACAGAGCAGACTTGGGGGACAGTAAGCAGGGGAAAGTCACCCGCCAGGAGCTGGCTGCCCAGATGCAGGGCCAGAGCTGGGCTCCGTGCCTTGTGGGGGTGGATGTGGGCGGGGGGCAGCTGGGAGGGGCTACGGGGTGGAGCCAAACAAGGATGAGGGAGCTGAGGGCTGAAGCTGGGGTCTGAGCCGGGGTGAGGGGGGCCAGACTGAGGCAGGGGACTCAGAAGTCAGGGGCAGGGCTGGGGTGGGGGCTGGAGCCAGATAGGACTGGGGGACCAGGGTCCGGAGCTGGGGTCCAGAGCCGGGAAGTGGGCGGGGGGCCGGAGGAGAGGAGCTGGGGTCAGCAGCCAGCCGTGGAGGGCCGCGGGGGTCTGGAGGGCCACGGGGGTCTGGAGGGCCGCGGGGTCTGGCTCACTAGGGGGGGCGGCAGGCAGCCCAGGACACGGCAGGAGCCCGCGCACTCACGCACCTCCATGTCCGCAGACTTCAGCAGCAGGTCCCGCAGCGGGCGGTAGTAGTTGGACGAGAAGACGTGGTCCTCAGTGTACACCACGTTCAGCCGCAGGGACCCCAAGTCCCCCGGCTTCAGGCTCTTGCTGCCGTTGTCTCGGGGCTGAAGGAAGTACCTGGACGTGGGACACAAGGGAAGGGCGGCGTGAGGCGGCAGCACCCTCCAGGGGCCGGTTCCCTCCAGGATGCACTGGTCGCCTGTCATGGGCTGTGTCGGGGTCTGAGGCAGGAGGGGCTCCAGGAAGTTGTGCTAGACACCTCTCTGCCCCCTGCGCTGGGGCTACTTCCCTGTTGACCCCCCCCGCAGGGTGTTTCTTGTGGGAGCCCCCCACCCCCGCAGGGTCCGAGTGTGGGGGCATGCTCGGTCATTCCCCACAGCACCCCCACAACACACAGGGTCCAGGCGCCAGAGCCCTTCTCAGCAAGAGACCCCTGCGGGGTGCGTGTCGTGGGGTGCCCCCCACCTTATCTTCCCTCTGGGGGCTGATTACACAGGAAGGATGGAAGGAGTAGGAGTTCGAGAAGAGGGAAATGAGAAAGGAGCTAAGGGAACCCCGTCTGTGGAGACGGGCCCCGGACAACGGAGGGCAGCGAGAGCTGAGCTGACATTACTCCGGCAAACGAGCGCCAGAGCTCCCGGTGGCAGAGGGGATGCTGACGGCGCTGGGAAGCAGGCCAGCCACTGGAGCACAGGGTCCCATCCTCGGGGTTTTCTCACTGGACACTCCTGTCTCGGTCCCACCCTGCGAGGCCGTGCGGGAACCCTGGCTGCTCTGAGCTGATGGGCCACGCAGCCTGCCACGGGACGTGGGCACCCTGCATTGGGCAGGGCACCTGAGGTCCTGGGTGGACATCCACAGGGCTGCTGTGTAACTGTCCCTTCTTGGTGACAGGACTAGGAGTGCTCCCAGCAGGAACAGAACCCGCTGTCCTCACGGAATTGGAAGACAAATTCCCGTGTCCCGGTGACTGTAAACTGCCGTGAGGAACAACACACAGAAGCCCGCCCACATGGTGGGTCTGGCCTGTGGCATATGGCCTGTGACCATGCCATGTCCCCATCGTGGGTGTCTGCGGTCACAGTGATGACAGTCGCTGCTGATTTATGAAACGATCAGGAAATAAAGGCACTGGGTGAGCTTGGAGGCAGAGCGCGGGGAGGTTTGCCTGGAACAACGCCTTTGCCTTGTTCCTCAGCAGGTGACTCCTGGGAGGATGGGTCCTGGGGAAGGCCTGGTATGGCCGGCCCTCAGGAGCACGTGGCCTGCCCTCCCTGCCCGGGCCTGTCCTCAAAGCTGCAAGGCTCTCATGGCCCTGCCTCTGTGCCTGTCGAGGGCCTCAGCCACCATTCTCGTGACGTTCCCCCCGCCCCCGCCTGCCAAAACGGCAGCCGTGCGCCGCCTGTTTCTCACCGGCAACCCTGTCACCTTTCAGAGCAAATAGGGACCATATGCAAAGCCACAGCGTCTGGCCAGTGGGAGCCGACCTGCGCCACCACACTCTGGCTGCTCACGGCAGCTCCGTCTGTCCACCCTCCAGGACGGCGTGGGCCATGCACAGACGCCTTACCAGGCCTCGTAGCAGCTGGACTGGCGGAGCACATTCAGTGGAACCCTCAGCTCTCCCAGAAACTCATCTCCAAATTTCAAGTTGCTGGCATTCCAGAGGTCAACTCTGAAAAACAGCCAATGGTACACAGATCTCCGTATGGGGTGACCTTGGGAGGGCAGGGGACAGCAGCACTCCTCAGCATCCCCAGGGGCGACTGGGGCAGATCAGAGCCCCTGGTCCCATGGCCCCATCTCTGTGAGGAGTGACACCGACTGGGGATGTCTGAAATGTGTGGTCAGCGCAGGATGTGCCTGGCACAGAGACGGGGGTCTCCCTGGGCCTTGGAGCAGGGAGAGGAGCTGGGGGCCTGGTGTCAGGGTGAGGGGCCTTCGGTCTTCTCAACAGCATGGGAAGACGGTGCCCCAGGGCGGCACTCTCGGTGTTCCCTCTGATGTGGGGCCACAGCAACTGTGCGTGTGTGAGGATGGGAGCACGGAGGGAGGAACGGCGTCCCTGGTGCGAGGCAGCAAACATCCGCGCACCCCACGGTAAACACCTGCACCAGATTACTCCAGGAGCGGACAGTCCAAGACCAGTCCCCTCTCACCACCCTCGGCAGTCATGGGGAAAGTTCTAGAAGGCCGCGTCAGCCCTCTGTGGCCCCCGAGGTCCAGACGGGAGCCACAGGTGTCTGGAAGGTACAGGGTTTACTAGAGGAGCATGTATGCGTCAGGGACATGAGGAACGGTGGCCCCATGGCACTTTCAGAATAAGGAAAGCAGAACCTTTAATTCGCCAAGCGACCCCGTAGCAGAGCTGCCAGGCTGTCTTTTCTTCTTTTCAATAAGGGCAACATTCAAGAACGTTTTTGGTTCGTCTGCTTAGAATGCAACAGCTAGGACTCCACTCTCAAATTTAAAGCCCAATCTTGTACGAACACTTCTGTTTCTGGACAAGAGAGAGACTTGTGTGTCCGAGGATGGCTGGGGCATGGCCAACCTCCAGCACGGCCTCTGACCGCCACCAGCACTTTCAGACACGCAGCCGGGGCCCCCCCGGCCGCGGGTTCTCTGTAACGGAAGACTTAAAGCGGAAACACCTCAACCCGTATGTGGAGACTGGCCTCCCTCAGCGCTCGAAGCTACGAGAGGAACAAAGAGCGAGCCCGAGGGTCCCACACTGGGTGGGGGGAAGGGCCTCCGGCTACGCCCCCTCCCGCCTGAGCCCCATCTTCCCAGTGGGAAGCCTGGGAGCCCACAGGAAACCAGACTGCAAGCCAGCTCAGATCTGCAGGGTCCCTCAGGGTCAGCCCTGGGCCAGAGCGACAGGAAAAGATGCCCGGCTAAGGTCTCTGAGGGCACCAGGTGCTGGGCGTGAGGTGAGACCCCGAGGCTCCCAGGACCGATGGGGCTGGAGCTGCGGTGGGCTCTGCTGCAGACCACACACACCCAGGCCTAGTGCGTGAGGACCTCCGGGCAGCAGGGCCAGGTGCGGGGGGCAGCATGAGGCCGTTGGCCTCCCCTCGCGGAAAGTACGGCACTAAAACCGCACCGTCCCTTGCCTGAGTCAATGTCCTCTCAGCCACCCCACGAGCCCCTGGCAAGTTCCTGGCTCTTCCTTCAAACCAACTCCCCATGTCCTAGTATTGAAATTATCAGAAAACTGAAAATTCCTTTCTTTGCATTCCCTTCCTTTTAGAAGCACAGAAAACCAACAGACGAGGTGGGCCCAGGCTGTAGCCGCCAGGCCAGAGCCCAGAAACCCTGCTTCTCGCTCACCGGATCTCAAGTTTGTCCACGTCCTCCTCCTCGAAGTCAAAGTGGGACTTCCGGCTGTAGCTGCAGGGTCTGGTCACCTGGAGGGGCGGACAGGAGGAAGCCCGTGTGTGCCACGCCCTTGCCTGCAGAGCACCCTGTGTCCTGGCCACCCCAGGCCTGGGGAAAGGCTGCGGGTCCCCCACCCAGAGCAGAGGTGGGGTCTCAGCCTGCAGGCACGGCTGAAGCCTCTTCTCCAGGGTGCTTGGGGCACGGGCGGGGCTCTGCCTCCTCCCCCCCCCCCCCCCCCCCCCCCCCCCCCCGCAGGCACCCGGCCGGCTCCCTCCCTCTTCAGCCCCACAGCTCCAGGCGCGTCCCCTCCCATCCCCCCGGTGTCCCGAAGTCGCCCCTCCCCAACCTTCCCATCTCAGCACCTCCGCCCTTACGGCTCGGTGGCCGCCCGGGGTGCTGACACCTCACAAGCAGGGGACCCGTCCAGCTGCCAACCGGCTCAGGCCTCGTCCACTGCCAGCTGAGGCTTCTGAAAGCCCCGTGGAGCCCCCACTAGTTCCCCTCACCCAGCACACAGCCCGCACCCCTGTCCAGTTCACCACCGGCCTCTTCCCCGCTCAGGCCCGTGTTGGGAAGCCTGAAGGTGACTCTGAAATGCCACCTCCTCCAGGAAGCCCCCCAGAGCCTCCACCATCTGACACAGCTCACGGTCTGGCTTCTAGTGAGGCGGTCACAGAGCTTCTGCATGGGTACCTAACACATCTAGTGAGGGAACGAAGACGGCTTCCGTAGAACCTCAAATAACTTCGTTCAGATACTGAAGAGTTTTTAAGGAAGCCTAGGCATTACCCTGGAAGCAAATGGTTCGGACACTACTTCCTTGTGAAACCCCTATAGGAGGCTGCCTATGACCCCAAAGCCAACCACTGGGACTCAGGCTAAGTCAGAATTGTGGGGTTGTTGGCAAGAGAAGAAGAAAGCAGGTGCAGAGAATCCAAAGGGGGATTTAGGTGTTACGCAGGGCTCAGACCTTTGAGTCTCAGACCATAAACTCCAGAGAAGCACATTCCAAGGTCCTATGGTCTGAGGCTGTGAAGGAGGCAGGTGTCAGGTAGGCCCTAGCCACAGCACCGAGGGCCCAGTTCTGGACCGTCCCTGGGACCCTGCAGGATGCAGGTCTGTGCTCAGCGGCATGTGGGGCTGGCGAGACTCATCTAGCAAGTGGAGACCTGCGCTTTTGCAGAGTAAAAGAGAAGAATATGACACAGAAAGTGTGTGTCGCTGTCCAGGAGGACCACAAGGCAGCGAAAAGCCTGGGCCTTACTGTGTGCAGCGCAAGCTTGGGAGGAGCTGACCTCAGCCGTTCCAGGATGCAGGGACGAGGCAGGCCGGTACGGTTCTAGTACAGAATTCAGACCAACAGCTGTCCTTACTCTCCGTCCCAGACCCCTTCCCTGCTGCTGGAGCCCCACCATGCCCCCCCCCCCCCCCCCCCGCCGGGAGATAAGGCTGACCGCATCAGCTTCCTGACCAACCCTGAGTCTTTTAACCACTTTCTGCACTGGGTGATGGAATAAGCATGTCTTTCTGGGACAGAGAACGGCGCTGTGCCCTTGGCACTCCGACTCCACGCCCCCCTCACCATGACCCAAGAAGCCTGACCGCAGCCTCCAGTGTTTTAGAAACCTGTGGGCTTCTGGATCTGTCAGAACATGTCCAGGTTCTCCGCACGTGAGCTCCTCAGTTCTGAGCCAAGTCCCCAACTTCCAAAACTCCCCCTTCTCACCCCAACCTCACCCAACGTTTAGAGACGTGCTTCCTTGCAGCCTCATAGTGCCCCCTCCCAGACTACACCCACGGGTCGCCGTTCTGGGAAGACTCCTTCCAGGCAGGACTGGGGGCTGTTTGCTTGTGGCTCCCCAGGGCCACTGACTTAACAGTCACTTCCCCACGTGCATGACCCACCCTGCGCACGCTTCCCTGCTTGGGGCAAACTCAGGAATGCAGGGGTAGAGGCTCGTTCACCCTCAGCCCCCAGGACCCGGTCCACAGGAGACCCTCGAGAAACCCTCGTGGGTGGAAACAACATCACCCCGAATACACTGCCTCTGGGCCAGGGTCACACTAAAGCAGCCACGTCTGCTACTGTCCTGTCGATGGCCTTCGGCCCGTAGGCCTCCCATCTCACTAACGTCAGCGGTTCCCAGTCCTGAGAGGACACCAGGGGATCTCTGTGTTCAAACGCATTTGCTCTTCTGCTTCAAAACCCCTCACTATTTCTGGGGAGACAAGCCTCCCTCCACTGCTCAGGAAAGACCGGGTGAAGCAAGCCAAAGCCAAAACACCCCAAACAGGCAAACAGTGAAAAACACGCCGATCGGGACAACTTGGGGAGTACAACTCGTCAGGATTCAACTCAAAACCAAGGAAGCAACAAATCACCTTTCTCCCCAGGGGCCAGAGGGGAGTTCCTGGGAGCCCAGCTGACACCGCAGGCTGGGAGGGAGGCCTCGTGCCGGGGTCATTCCAGAACTTGCAGGAGGAAGCCGGGGCCCAGGGCCGGAGACACGCCTTCCCCAAGGGTCTCCATGTGACATTCACGGGGCTCAAATACCAACCTCAAAATAAAACACCTCATCAAACTGGGGGTTGTTGGTCTTCTTTTTCACTTTTGTCTTCTTTGCTTCTGATCTGTAACCAAGGAGGAAGGGTTAAGGTTAAAAGCAACGCTGTTGACACCGAGTCTTTGCACCTTCAGACTGAGTGATCAAATGCACCAGTAACCTCCTCCTGCTACTTATACATATTTCAGTTTGTCTCCAACCCACACAGTATGCAAATCAGGAAGCTTTACTGAGCCAAAGGCACCCAGTGTGGAGAAGAGAGGGGCTGTTTCCAGAAAGCAATCTCAGGGCCACAGAGGAGACCAGAGTAAGTCAGAACGCCACATCCCAGCGCACAGCCTCTCCTGCATTTCTGTGGAAGCCCCGGCATCGTCGCAGCGGGCGACTTACCCACCCGCCCCATGTGCAGAGTACTTGCCTGCAGGGTCCGGCCAGTGTCACAGTCGCGTACGGATCACACTGCCCGTTCACGATGGGGAGGCCTTGGCACTCGAGGATGCTGAGGACAGAGACGGGGCGTCAGGAGTGGGGTGGGAGGGGCCCACAGGCAGCTTCCCCAGGTGGCTGTGAGGCCGTGGCAGGTGGCTGTCCACAGCCGGGGCCAAGGGCCATGAGCCCAGGGTGGCTTCGGTCACCCGTGGCCCAGACGCTCCTAATAAACACGGACGGGTGCACCGATTTGCAACCGGAAGACATGTGGGGGCAGGAGAGTGTAAGCACTGCCCTCAGGACACGGCTGTCTTATCCGAGGGGCACAGGTTGCTGGGGCCTCCTGGGGGCGAGGCCGCTGCCTTCACGTCCTGAGAGTTCAGCTCCCCTGTGAGCTGATGGACCAGGCGCTGCGACGAGGCCATGTTACAGGTGGGAAAACGGGGGCCCCAACAACGGAGGGGCTGCAGACCCAGCCTGTGCATGAGCTCCGTGCCACGCACGCCACCCAGCAGACACCATGGGCTCTGTGCCATGCACATTGCTCACAGGAGACACAGTGAACTCTGTGTCACGTATGCCACTCAGCAGACACCATGAGTTCCGTGCCACGTACACCGCTCAGCAGAAACCATGAGCTCCGTACCACGCACTCCGCTCACAGCAGACACCATGGGCTCCGTACCACGCATGCCGCTCAGCAGAAGACTCCCTGATCCCTCCCAGAGGTCCCGGCACAACTGTCCTGCTCCCTGGTTCGCTTCAACTTCTGGAGCCCAGCTGGTCACACAAGCTCCAGGACCACCATTTCCCCTCATCCTGTCACCCCTGCCATCCGGCTGTGCTTCTCCCGACTGTCCCTTCTCCAGGCTGTGGGTCCCATCATCCTGTTCCTGGCACGCCGACCGGGAGCACCGGCTGGACGTTAGGAATTTCAGGCTGCTGGTGTCCAGATGCCGTTGCTGTCCAAAGGACAGAGCTGACTGGAGGCTGAGGGTCTCTGGGTGCAGACTGATCACGGAAATTCTTGTCTGAAGCTCTGTCAGGGGAGGCGCCGGCCGCCTCTGTCCAGGGACTGTTTGTCCCACCACATAGGTGCGGCCCTCCGAGTCCGCACAGAACCCCCAATGGGAACAAGGATCTCCACCGGGTTGGCAGGGGTTCAAATGCCTCCCAGCCCCACACGGGCCCCTTCACCTCCGCCTGAACCCACTCTATTCGCACGGCTTGCGGGAGTGCTGGCAAGTCCCTTCCTCTCCAGAACCCACCAGCAGCGGCCTCAGACTCCCAACAGCAATCTCTGTCTCCCCTCCCACCTCCAGGCCCCACTTGGGAGCCCTCCTGCCCCTTGCCACCCACACACCTGCAGGACAAAATCAGGACCACTGCGGCTCCCGGGTCTGCTTCCCTTACTTGGGGTCACAAAGCGAAAATGCTGTTTGCCCAACTCCAAACTGTCCCTCTCGCCCGGCATCCGGCTCCTTAGCTGTCTGTGCGGGAGAGGGGGTCCGGGTCCCAGGACTGCATCGCGGCAGGACAGTTGTCCTCCCAAAGAGGAATGTCCGTTTGGCTTCATGGACGTACGGTCACTTTCCCTCGCAGAGCTGAGCGTTCCAGCTTCTCCTGGGCACCAGGAAGTCAGGAAACAACTGGGCTCCGCACTCCTTCATAAGCCAAGCGATCTTGTGTCCCTCTTGGGAAGAAGTTCGCTTCTAGCATTTTACCAGAATATTTCTTTCTGGTTGCAGGGTTTTGTTTTCTTCATTTCTCCTTCATGGTGCTTACAGCCCTTGAGGTCACGTCCACGCCAGTCCCATGATGTGAGCCTTCCCTAATTTTTCCAACTCTTTACTCCTACTCTACTTTACAAAGTATTTCTGGGTTTCTTTCCTAGATCACTGACTTGGTCTTCGGTTACCTTCCGCCCTTCATTAACTCATCATTAAAGAAATATTTCTTCATGCATTACATCATCGGGAAAGAATGATTTGTTGCGATCTTATCCGTGGCAAGCACGTGTCCAGGAATGGGTGCCGGTGGGCAGCTCGCACTTACTCGGCTGTGACTGTGGACTGAAGGGCAAGACAGGTGGGGGAGAAGAGGACCCGACAGGACAGCAGCTGTGAGAAGTGGGCAAACGGCTTGCTCAGGGGACGTGCGGGGAGGCTCCCGTGCTGACCCGCAGCAAATGACCCAGCTGAATGCAAACACGCTTCTTCTACATTCACTTGTTCATCAGGAAGGTTTGGACGGCAAGTGTGCCCACATTTCAGATCCTCAGAGACCATGGGTTTCCACGGCCAGAAACTCGATGTCATCCCTAAGCACCAAAGTGAAAGCGACTTTCCCCACATCTGATGCCCTAGAGACGCAGCTGCTTCCAGCGCCCACATTCCCCGTCGCTCCTTCCTCTGAAGACCGACACGAGAAACACGCTATTTTCTGACTCAAAGCAAAGACTGGGTACTGACTGCACCTGCACGAAGGCATCTGGGAGGAAAAAAGGACCCTCCTGCCTGGCAGGCCCAACACGCAAACCGGAGGACGTGGGCCAGACCCCCTCCCGCTCCGGCCCTGGGCAGCTCCAGGAGGGCCACAGCCCAGCGCACGGCCGGTGGGCGCTGTCGGGGGCTGCCCGGGGCACACAAAGCCAAGCCCCCCTATACTTCACACAAAACGCATCTCTCCAGGCTTACTGTCTTCGGAACAACTTCTAGTGCCTCTTCGGAATGTTCTAGATAAATAGCAGAGAGAAGTAAAGTATTTACTCTGCTGGGCATTCCTACCTCCAGGAAAGGACACTGTGACATACGGAGTGACCCAGTCAACTAATCTGGAACCCAAGGCACCACAAGCACAAGATTTTGTACACATTCTAACATCTACAGGACTTTGTATTCGAACTGACCCATAAGACGTGGTTACGCCTCCCAGCTGGAGTAATGGTCTGCAGCTCCGGGACCTTGTTTCATCCCCTCCCCACCAACCCCCACTGTGGCCACAGGCTGGTGCTTCCGCTTCCCGCCCCCATGAGCAGGACACAGCCTGCCTGCAGGACCACTGGCTGCAGAGGACCCGGCCGTGCGGTGACAAATCTCACCGTGGCCACCAGCCACCGGCCGGCCAGCTGCTCCGCCTCCACTCATGCTTGGTCCAACCTCAGACAGAGCCAGGGTTGGTAGCCTGTTGTAATTCCCTAATAATAGAAAAGAAGATCTTTATTGGATTTGAGATGCTGATGGAAGTCTGGAAGCAGGTAACCCTCACTTGGATGCACCTCAAGGTGGAGGTACAGGTGGTTGGTGCCTGCTTCCCCGGCCGACAGCCCTGCAGCCTGGGTCTGGGTCCGGGGGACTCCCCAGCAGGTGCCTGCAGGACCCCAGGACCACAACCCCGGTCCCCAGCTGCCTGGCCCCCATCCCGGTCAGGGAGGCTCCCCAGCGGGTGCCTGTGGGACTCTCAATAGGACTCTTGTGTAGTGGGAGACGGTGGAGCCTAGAGGTGGCAAAGTGCAGGAACCCTAACTTTCAGACGCAGCAGTGGCCACAGGACACCCGAAAGAGACTGCCCACAGCGCCAGGAAAGGCGGCGAGCCCAGCAGAGCCCAGCGCCGTGCCAGCCTGTGCCAGGCGGGCTGCTCTTAGCTGTCAGGCTCTTGCAACACTGAGCTCGAGCGGATGAAATCTGGAGATGCTCACAGGCAAACATGTCTCCCCGCGAAGGTGGAGGCCACAGGAGGCCGCGCAGCTGTTGGCAGGGAGCAGGAGCTCAGGACAGACCTGAATGAACGATTAAAAGGTTTATTCACCCTTGTTGGGGATGAAAGAAAAGCATAAGAGAGTCCAGCCTGGGGTCTGGCTGGAAAGACGAGCCGCTCCCACGGGAGCAGGCACCTGTCGGAGGTGCGGACTGGTAGACGCCCTCCACACCGGCAAGAGCAGCAGGATGGTGGGTCCCTGAACCACCCGAGGCTCGCGCAGATGTCCCCGCAGCAGACGTGGACGTACGAGTGAACAGACAGAGAAGTAGGCTTACAGTCGGAAAGGCCACCCGCGGAAGGATCGGGGAGGTTTCTGTGAGCCCATCGCGCAGACCCTCTGCCCGCACACCCACCAGAGCACTCAGCCGACAGCACAGTCTTCCCCAGCTCTCACTCTCCCCCCGGGCCCGGGAAGGGCAGGGAGAGATGCTGTTCTGCCTGCCTTGCAGCCGGGAAAGCCCACAGGAAGCGCTCCCTGGCGCATAAGGGCAGGGAGGGAACTTGCAGGGAACGGACGCCCCCGGGAAGAACCAGAACCTCACAGAGGGCGACCTGCCATTTGGGGAAGATAGACGAGGCCTCGCCTCGCTTTTCGGACGGCGGGGACGGGAGCCCCTGGCGGCAGAGAGCAATACGCCGGAAGTAGGGAGAGGGAAGGCCGGGGCGAGAGCTCGGCCTGGCCAGAACACCGCCGGCCCCCCACAAAAGACCACCAGGACAGAGGAGAGGTGAAGAGAGCCCAGAAGGATCTGAGAGTGCATGTAGGTCCTGTAGCCTTTGGGGGGAGGATGGTGAGCCAGTAGGAGTCACCTGCTGTGAGGGGCTAGTGGTGGGTCCCCAAGGAGATGTGACCTGGTTTGGAAACAGGTTTCTGCAGATGTAATCAAGCTAAGGCTCTTGAGACGATGAGCTTATTCTGGTTTCAGGATGGCCCTAAACCCAATGACTAGTGTCCTTACAGGAGGGAGATCGCTCAGACGCGGGGTGGGGGTGGGGGGTATTGTGAAGAGGGACTGCCTGGGTGAGGAGGAGGGGACCATCCCCTGAAGGCTCCAGACAGAGTGTGGCGTGGCCGGATTGCAGAGCCTTCAGAACTCGGACAGAATCCGTTCCTGTTGTTTTAAGGCACGTGAGACTGTGTGTTTGGCTGGAGCAGCCCTCAGAAAGTCACGCCTGGCAAGGAGGGAAGGACGTGTGTCGGGGTTGCTGAGACAGGTCCCGGCAACAGGTGCAGGCCGAGCCTGGCCCCGGTGCTTACAGCGAGGGCATGGGAGTACGTCACGGTGCTCCCGGGCAGGAGGGAGGGCTGAGGCGATTCTCGGGCAGCAGGGAACCCTACTGGAATGAATCTGCTTTTGCGCAACTGACTTCTCAACGGTCTCGGCCCAGCTCTTAACTTCTGCCAAGCCCTTGACACACCTCGAGGTTGGCCCAAGCCCGTGTAGCCTCTGAGGGGCGAGGGCCTGAGGCAAAGACACAGGCATGAGCATGTGTGATTCCGAACAAGTGCGGGGGAGATGCGGAGACGCAGGTCGGTACAAGGAGACGACATGCGGAGCAAGTCAGGGTTTGCGGCCCGCAGCGGGTCTGGGAGAGGTCTGCCAGCTCTGATGCCGGGATTTCAGGTCCAGAGCCTTTCGTATCACAGGCGGAGGGGCCATTGTCTCCTGCTCTGTCCCAAAAGTCCCCGATGCACACAACTGACTTGGCTCTGAGGAAGAAAGTCGTAAAATACAAACGCGACTGCAACATTAGAGGAAAACTTGTAGCTATAAATGCCTACGTTAAAAAGGAATGAAGATCACAAATTAATAACCTACACTTCCACCTTAAGAAACCAGAAAAAGAAAAGCGAAAAGCCTACACAGGCAGAAAGACGGAAATCACACAGATAACAAAGGAGAGAACAGAGGAGAGGAAAAGCGGGACCTTTGAGAAGAGCCACAAACTCGACACACCTGTAGCGAGACTGACAAAAAAGGAGACTCAAGTCATTAAAAATCAGTAACGAAAGAGGGACATTTCTAAGATCTTACAGAAACAGAGCGACTCTTTAAGAAAATTACAGAAGAGCTGACCACAAGGACGGACTGTTTTGGGGCTGGCAGGGCTCGAATTGCTAATTCCCCAAACGGATCTGCAGATTCAGTACACTTGCTACCAAAATGCCAGCTGCTACTCTTGCAGAAATTCACACGTTGATCCTGAAACTCATATGGAAATGAAGGAGCTCAGGAGGGCCAGGGAGTCACGAGAAAGGGACCAAGATGGAAGACTCACACTCCCTGACTTCCGAACCTGCTGTGTGCTAAAGCACAGGGATGGGACAGGCACACAGGTCAGTGGAAGAGAACAGGGTCCACGAATAAGTCTGACCATTTACTATGACCCAGCGGCAGCTGGCGGGGGCAGAACGGACCTTTCCCCGAGTGGTGCTGAGACAACTGCATCTTTGAAAGAAAAGGAACCAACGCTGACCCCAACTGGACACCACACATAAGACATTAACTCCACACGTACTGAGGACCAAAAGGGGAGAACGAAACCCTAGAGATGTTGGAAGGAAAACGCAGCTGTCAATCTTCACGATCTCAGATCGGGAAAAGATCTCTTAGAAAAGGACCTAAACACAGGAAACAACAGATGGGGCCGATGGAGATTTAAGATTCTTGTATCACAAAGGACCTTGTTAAGAAAGTGAAGATGGACAACAGAATGACAGAAAACGTCTTCAAGTTATATATTTGACAACAGTCTAGTACCCAGAATACATGGAAAATTCTTACAACTTAATAATAAAATACTAATAACCCAATTAAAAAATCGTAAAGGACTTGAACAGACACTTCTTTGGAGATCCAGAGCCGGCCAACAAGGACAGGAAAGGACGGTCAACGCCGTTCAGGGAAACATGAGTCAACACCGCTTCACACCACTGGGAGGAGACAAGCAGACAGCTCGGGAGAGGGTCTGGGCTGAGCGAGGACACAGCAGCTGGAGCCCTCACACGCTGTGGGCCCTGCAGATGGGGAAGCCTCATGAGAAGCAGCCTGGTGCTTTCTCAGAAACTGAAACACAGTTAAGATACAACACACCGATTCTACCCCTCCACTATGTCCCCAAGGGAAATGAGAACTAGTCTCCTACTCACACGCGAATGTCCCAGTAGCGGTATTCACAACAGCCAAAAGGTGGGACCCACCCAACGGGGATCTGTGGGTGACAGGCCAGAAAATGTGGTGTACCCACACGGTGGACAGTGACACCCGCGACAGCGGGGATGACCCCTGAAGACCTCCCGCTCGCTGAGGGAAGCCAGTCACCGAGAACCACAGAGCATGTGATTCCATTCACATGAAACATCCAGAATGCGCAAATCCGTAGAAGCAGACCAGTGGTTGTCGGGGGCTGGGGAGGGGGGTGGGGTGCGATGGGGGAAGGGATTTCATTTTCAGGATGATGAAATGTTCTGGAACTGGACAGTGCTTAGGGGTAACCGTTGCACAACCTTGTGAATGTACTCAAAGTGTACCCTTTAAAACGCTGAATTTTATGGTATGTGAAGGGTATTTTTTAGTGAAAGAAAAATTGACGGGCAGAGGCGGGATGAAGAAAGAGAAGTCCGTGGTCTCACAGTCACTGATGACTCCCTGACTGGAGGACCTGAGCTGCTATGTGACTGTGGCACCCCCCTTCCTCCTCACTGCATCCCTGTGGGGGACGCCTCGGCCCTGGGATTCTGAACAAAGTGTACTCGTGTGTGTGATCGTATGTACCAAAGGATGTGCCAGCGTGCACCAGTGTGTGTACTAGCAGTGTGCTGGCACAGGGACTAGCGTGGGTCCATGTGCACTGGTGTGTACTAGTGTGTGCTCATGCGCACTAGCCGTGTTCGTGTGTGCTGGTACGGGTGCTAGTGTGTGCCGGTGTGTGCCAGCAAGTGTACTAGGTGTGCTAGTGTATCAGTGTTCTGTACCAGCATATACTCGTATGTATGTTAGTGTGTGGTCATGTGTGCGCTAGCGTTATGCTAGTGTGAGTTAACGTGTGCTGGTGTGTGCGCTGGCGCGTATACGAGTGTGCGTAAACACGCTCGTGTGTGTGCTGGTATGCAAATGTGTGTGCTAGCACGCACGCGAGCACGTGTACTAATGTGTGTGCCAGTGTGTATACGAGGTGCGTGCTGACATGCGTGCTCATGCGTGTACCCTGGTGTGTGCCGGCATGTGTGATAATGTGGGTGCTGGTGTGTTAGTACTTGTGCTAGGGTGTCCTAGCGTCCGTAGCGGCGTGCGCACTAGCGGCGTGTTAGTGCATGTGCACTAGCGTGTGTGCTGGTGTGTGTGCTAGCGTGCATGTGGCGTGTGTACTAGTGTGCACTAGGAAGAAGCGGGATTACACCACAAAGATGCAGGAACCAAGCAAATCCCTGGTGCTTTAACTAAGATGACTCCACAGGGAAGTGTCTGAGGTGCTCCTGTGGTTGGCAGGGACAGCGTGGGCGGGGGATCCTGGGGCTGGGCGGGGACAGGTAGGGACAGCGTGGGCGGCAGAGACTCTGGGGGTGGGCGGGGACAGGCAGGGACAGTGTGGGCGGGGGGGATTCTGGGGGTGGGTGGGGACAGTGTGGACGGCGGAGACTCTGGGAGTAGGAGGGGACGGCGTGGACAGCGTGAATGGTGGCTGGGGACAGGTGGGGATGGCAGAGTGTGTAGCTGTGATGTATGACTTAGTCTTCTGCTCCGGGTGCTACACCCGTGGTTCTCCGATCAGGATGACAGCTACTCCTGGCCAAATGGTTCACAGCCGCCCTCCATCAGGCAGATGTGTGGCTGGACGGGGCAGCCCTCAGGACAGGGGTCCTGGCCCCCCTCTCCCGGCATTCACCAGCCTCAGCTCTCTGCCCAGCCTGGTCCGCTCTGTCCCCGGGCCACTGAAGCACATTCCTTATTCCATGTAAGGCTGCTTGTAAAAACCCTTAAGTTGTTTTGGAAGAAGGGACAGACCAGTAGGTGAACAAGAAAACTGGCGACTCTCTGCTCACTGCGACAGGGTCCGGGGGCAACTACGCTAAGAAGAGTGGGAGCACCTAAGGGTGAAGGCCAAAGCTCGCTGTGTCCCACACGGCACCCCATGCTACACGGCGTCCCACACACGTTCCCACGTATGTCCTCCCGCGTGTCCCATGGTGACAGCCCTGTAGCCTCAACGGACCAGAGGCCACCCTCAGCCAACAGATGGTGAATCCGAACAGCGCGGTGGGTGGCGGGGCAGAGCCCTCTGGGGGTGGCAGACGACGGTGGAAACTCCTTGCACCGTCCCCACCCTCTGTGACGGGACGGAGGGAGCACAGTGCTAAGGCAGAGCCGGCACTTGAGCCCAAGAAAGGGGCATCACCCAATCTCACTGAAGCCCTTGGTTGCCAGACACGGTGAAGACGGGAAAGCATCTGTCCAAAAGACGAGGAAAGCTGGAGCACCTGGTGTCTCATGGGTCCTTAACACCAGAGGCTGGTTTCTGCACACTTCATGTCCTCTTCTCAGGAGTCCCTCCCGACGGCCCTAGACTTCCGACACCCCGGCAGCCGCCCGCAGGACCCCAGCAGCCGCAGGTACTGCCAGCAAAAACTGCAGGGCAGGCAGCCTGGGAGCGGGAGCCCGGCGGGGTGTGCACTTTCCGAGGCCTCGCTGGGCTCAGAGGGCAAGGACCCTGCACACGTGTGTGAGCTCGCGCACGTGTGCACCACCCGAGACTCCTCAGCCTCCTCCAGACGATCTACGGGATTGTGGACCGAAAAGTCAAGAGCACACCACAAGGTTCGGAGACCAGGTGTAGACCACACGTAGACACAGGCACAGCCACATGGTTCGGAGACCAGGTGTAGACACGGGCACAGCTGCTCACACTCAGCAAGCGTGACCGGGGGAGGAGCTCCGGATTCTGGGAGGGGGCTCCTGAGTTCAGGCCGCAGGGCTGCCGACCGGCCTCGCACATGCCACCTGACAGTCCCCTTATCGGGATGGCCCGGGCGCACGCAGTACCTGTGTGTGAACGTCTCCCTGACCACGGCTGCTTGAAGGAGGGTGTGAAGACGACACGCCCGCCCTGCCAGAGAAGCATCTTTGTGGGGGATCCGCGACTCCAGAGTTCTGAGTCGTGTGTTTTTTTTTTTTTTTTTAGATTTTTTTTTTTTTTATTTATTTATTCGACAGAGAGAGATCTCAAGTAGACGGAGAGGCAGGCAGAGAGAGAGAGAGAGAGAGAGAGAGAGGAGGAAGCAGGCTTCCTGCTAAGCAGAGAGCCCGATGTGGGACTCGATCCCAGGATCCTGAGATCATGACCCGAGCCGAAGGCAGCGGCTTAACCCACTGAGCCACCCAGGCGCCCCATGAGTCGTGTGTTTGAAGAACGACAGCCCGCCCCCCGCCGGGGCTCAGAGTCACTGGTCCCGAGAAGACTGCTGCCCGTGTCTTACCGCGTGGCCAGCTTGTGGCAGATGGCGCCCGTGTCGGTGATGACCTCGCTCAGCCTCAGCTCCAGGTGGACCTTGCCCTGGAAGACACAAGAACAGAGGGTAATGAGGGGACGGCCACGCGCAGGGGGCGCTCCCAGCAACTCCGCTCAGAAACGTGAAGCTGCCTGACCCCACGTGGCAACCCCAGCACCACCCCACCCTCACTCAGATCCCAGGGCCGGCCGAGGGCACGGCTCCCCCAGAACGCTGCTTCAGAAGCCAGCGGCCAGACAGTGCGAGGGAAGGTCCTCAGGACACCGCCTCCCAAGCACATCCGCTTGCTTGCTTTACGTTTTGTCCCAGCCTCCGACGCTGAGCCCGCGTGCAGGTACACACCGCTCTGGACCATCTCATCCTTCTGTCTGCGTGTGAGGCCCGGACCCTAGGTGGGGGGTCTCAGTCCTGGGCCCCAGACAGGAAGTTAGTGCTCATGGATGCTTCTAAGGAGACGGGAGCAGAGGGGACTGGAATTTGGAGAACAAGACCAGTGCTGTGTTTCTGCCTGCATCTGCGTCTGCGTCTGTGCAAAGGGCGGATCAGCTGCAGGATCCAACCAGGTCACCATCAGGGGTCAGGGGTCGGGGGGGTGGGAAGGGGCTTCAAGGAAGAGGAACCTGCTCCCTCAGAAACATCCAACAGCAGCAGGCGTGACGCACTGACGGTTTATAGGAGAACGCACTACAACGTGAAAATGAGCACTTCTCTTAAACAGGCTCAGACCAGCATGGAGCCCAGCGCGGGGCAGAACTCACAGCCCCGAGATCAAGACCTGAGCTGTAATCAGGTCAGACGCTCAACTGATTGAGCCGCCTTGGAGCCCAAAACCGTCTTTTTTACTGGACAAGAAGGCTGACTGGGAGCACCTCCAAGGTCCTTTCCGACCAAAACTTCGTGACTCTGCAGCTTGGGGAGGAAAACTGCTTGTCCTAGAAGAATCCAGGCCCAAGATGGCGGGCCAGGCGGCTGGGCTGGAGGAGTGCGGGCAAGACCCCTCGGCGGAGTCCCCTGGCCTCCTGAGTTTGCTCCTCTGAACGTGGCGGCCACGGCCCTGCTCTTCCTGCAGCTTCTGCACCCCTGGACCTCTGGCTCGCCCAGGACAGAAACGGGAGACCTGACGCGTGTGGGCGAGACAGGCACTGAGGCCCCGGGGAGCCCATCTCTCCCCTGCTGCAGGCAAGGCTGGGTGTGGCCCTTTCTGGCCCTTCCTTCCACAGCAGGACCAGTAGCCTCAGAGGGTGCGGCAACATCTCCTGGATGGTAGGACTGGACCAGCATCACACCCGTGTGACCCTGGGCAACACCCCGTGTCCAGAGCACAGACTGAGGATCCACCAAGGGCTCTGAGGGGTTCCTGCCCCACGCGGCAGGGCTGCCTTCAGAGGGACGCACTGGCCAGGAGCAGCCGGCGGCCCCAGGGAACCAGGAGCCCGTCGCACACAGCCCAGGGAGTGTCGGCCCCGGAAGGCCCCTCCTGGAATGGGGGTGCCAACGGCAGTCTCCCTGATGCATCACGACCCTCTGGGCCCGCCCAGCCCATGCAAGGGGCCCTCAGCGTCCGCCAACCCTGCCGCAGGAGCACACACAGCCCTGCGGCCCGCAGTACCCCCTCACGCGGCTGGGCCAGGCTCCGGGCTTCCCCAAGCATCACACGGGGCAGGCGCCGCCGTCCTTTGGCTCCGAGGAGGACGCTGCAGCTGGGCGGCACACAGCCTCCCTCTATCTACAACCCAGTGCCAGTGAAGGCTGCAGATCAAGGAGGACAGCAAAGGCCTGTCCACACGGGCTCCTGGAAAGCCTGTGTCCTCCAGTGGTGTCCTCCTGCGCGCTGGGCCCGGCTCTCTTCTGCCTTCATTTTCAGGCTGGCCACAGCCGTTGCAGGGACAGGGCCCTGTCTATTTTCAGTGGGCTCTGAGAAGCAAGAGAGCCTGTTGGGCCAGACGGACCCCCACCGTGGACGACCTGAGGCGCGTTTCCTGTCCCCCACCGGGAGGAGAAGGCACCCGCAGCAGCGGACCCCATGGCTGCCGCTTCCTCCCGAGGGCAAGCCCTTGCCGGCGGAGGGGCAGACACTCTGCACTCAGGCCCGGGGCCACTACTTTCCACAGATTTGGGAGAGGAGAGTGGGCAGTGACCCTAACCACCCAGATGCCGCCTGGCATAGAGAGGACGCCCCCACCCCCACAGGCGCCCCAATACGGCTGCGGCTCAGAAGTTCCCACGAGTCGCTGCGCAGTGGACGGAGTGTCTGGGCGTGCCCCGTGCCCTGTGGGTGACACGCCAGCTTGCTCACAAACAAGCCAGCCACAAACGCCGACATCCGACACCTGAGGGGCAGGGTGCTGGGGCCGGGGCCACACCCGCCACCGCAGGGCGGCAGGAAATGCGGGTTTTCCAGCTCAGCCTCTGCACAGCTTCAGAACCCACGGAACTGCCCTCTGCCCTCGAAGGCTCTGGCCCCGCGGTCCCAGCCCCAACGTGCTAAGCTGGGGGGGTGGGGGGGCGGCACCCAGAGCCCAGGCGTGGCGTCAACACTCAGCTTCTCTGAGGAGAAAACAGTCTTAGGCTGGTGCATTGAAAAAGGCTGATTTGGTAGCTTTTCCCATTCTTACTTAAGGTGAATGACAAGCAACTGGGAGGCGAGCCCCCGCCCGCCCCCGCTCCGGTGGCCGCCTGGGGGCTCCCCGTCTTGCGGCACAGACAGCGGCCCGCAACGGGAGGTGCATCACACGGCGTCCGCTCTCGGGAGAACGGAAAGGAAGCGGGAAGTCAGGGCAGAAAGACAGCTTCATCACCCCAGTATCTGAAGGTGAACCAGCATACTTCCAAAACGACCAAACCCAAAACGTCTCAGGAGAAACTGAGAGATATTTTTAGCTCATTTCTTTTCATAAGTGAAAATGAAAATAAAACTCATCACAGTACGTGGGATGCCGCAAAAGCAGTGCTTACGGGGACTTTACAGCAGTGGCCGCGCAGGTCGGAGGAGAGATCTAACCTCACTAATGTAAGGGATCTCAGGGCGCCCGGGGGCTCTGTTGGGGAAGCGTTTGCCTTCAGCTCAGGTCATGATCTCAGGGTCCTGGGATGGAGTCCCGTGTGGGGCTCCCTGCTTGGCGGGGAGTCTGCTTCTCCCTCTGCCCCTCATCCCATTCGTACATTCTCTCTCACTCTACCAAATAAATACGTAAATTCTCTAAAGAAAATAATGTAAGGAGCCTAGAAGGAGACCAAACTAAATCCAAAGTGAGCAGAAAAAAGACATTACAGAATCATAAAATGGATTAACCTTCTAGACAAGCTAACTAAGAAACAAATAACAGAACGAGAGAGGGGCCATCTCTGGTGACCCCACGGGGCCACCCTGCAGGACTCTGCAGGCGGGACCCCATCCTCTGCCCGACCCAGGGGGCGCACAGCCTCTGACCCGCGTCCGCTCACCAGCTGTAGCAAATGCACCACGGGATGTCAGCCACAGGGGCCAGGTGGGGCAAGGACATGGGAGTTCCTTCCATTTTCTACTCAATTTTCTGCAAACATAAAATTGCTTGAAAAATAGGTTTAGTAACTTAAAGAGAAAAAAGCACCAATCCTGCTCACTTCGGCAGCACACATACGAGAAAAGCACTGGTGGCTCCCATACATTTTTCTCAGTAAAGCTTCAGATCCTGGCCTGCAGAGAGGGTCTGTGGTCACAGCAGCAGGGCCCACCGTCCCTGGGCCATCAAGCCCTGGTCTGCATGGGCCTCAGGGCCGGGGTGGGGGTCAGTGCACAGGGACCCAGACCGCTGAGCACTTGGACCTTGGCTCCAAGAGCAGCAAGACGACCGTGAACACCGAAGACGAGAGAATAGGTCAGAAATGATGCGTGGAGGAGGACAGAGGTCCAGCCGGCCCTTGCCTCCCTCGATCCCCTAAACCCGCAGAAAGATTCAGAGCTGGGTCCTCGTATATGCAGACAACTACAGATGTAGCCTGTGGGGAAAGACAGGAGGACCGTCAGACACACAGGGCAGACGCGGCTCCCAGAGCTCCCCGTCCCGCTACGGAAGGTTTGCTGTCAGAACTCACGGCCCTTCCCAGCAGGTCTACTAAAACAGAAGAGCTCACAGCAGAGCTCAGCCGGGCGTTCTCGGAGGAGCCGGGGAAGGACCTCAACACAGCAACCGATTCTTTTTAATAAAGTGATTTTCCAGAGACCTTTAAAAATATCGATTACAGAAGGAAGAAGAAGTTCTTTAAATCACATTTTCCCACCGCAGTGACTCCATCTCTCACTGGCCCCAGTTTTGTGACACTTTCTTTCTGACATACGCCTTTCACTGTCAATGACCGAACAGGTGGATTCACGAAACCATATGCCATCCTCTGCCCTTCTGAAACCGTAAATGTGACATTTCAGGATGAAAAGATAGCTGTAGGGAAAGACTGTCATGCACTGTTCAAGGCAGCCTGAACCCAGGGCAGTTCTGCTCCCTCTGTGGGACGGCCACTTCCTCAGGCGTCACTCTGAGAAGGAGCCACCCGCACAGGGCCCAGAACTCGGCAGGCCACCCGAGGCCACACTGTCCCTCCTCCTGTCTTCAGAGTCCTGGCAACACCCACTCTCTGTTCACGACTCAGAATTCGTATTCCTAGGACACCGGCTGGAAACAGCAGCCCATCTCAAAGATGGTAGGAATCAGGCTCAGAAGGACAAGGACCTTGTCCACAGGCGCACGAAACACATCAGGTGGACGCAGCCCAAATATCACACAGTGTACGACCAGCACACACCCCGTTCATAAGTTTTGTGGTGGCAGAGTGGTTCTGCATCTTGACTGCGGCGGTGGTTACACAGACCTACACACGTGACAGAACGCACAGGCCATGCGTGCACGGTACACGTGCACAGGCGCACACACGTAGTACACATGCAGGAACACGTGCACATGCGTGACAGGTCTGCCCAGGTGCATGCACAACACACGTGTGGTGAGCCCGTGCATGTGTGCACATGTGTGGTACACGGGTGCACGCGCGTGGTACATGTCTGACACAGGCACACATGTGGAATACACATGCATCGGTGCACAGCTGTGCACGCTCGCACACTGGCACGTGTGCAAACACGTAAAACTGGAGACCTTCACGAGGTCTGTGGATCACAGGAATGTCCGTGCCCCGGCCATGGCGCGAGCCGGATGCTGCCACCGGGAGAACAGGTGGAGGAACACGGCCTTTCCTCATTGTGCTCTCTTGAGGTAGAAACAGGAGAGCACACGATTTGCTCATTGCTCTTCCCTGTGCACTATGTTTTGCTGCTTCCCATGAAACTGAAGCCATTTCAAAATTCCAAGTTAAGTTTACGAACAAGGCGAGAACAAAGACAAGTCACACGTGATGTGACATCCGATTTTGATCACAGGGGACAGTGTGGCGAGCGTGGTAAGGACACTGGGGCGGGCTGCCAGAGGGCACACCCACATGCTCATCACAGCGCTGGGGTTGTCCCCCTGCAGAACCAAAGGGACGGGAATGGCCCCAGAACAAAAGGCAGGAATGCCTCCTGTCACGGCGCCCACGACCCCCAGCGCCCTCCTCCTGCAGACTGAGCGGGCACGGCCCACTGTGCCGTCATCGCTACGGCAACTGCTCTTGTCCAGGCCCAGGCGCCGATCCCGTGGGAACTGTCACGTCTGCTCATTTCTGCAGCACACGTGGCCCCATGGCCAGAACTCCGTGTGCGGCACGTGACGACGTCTCTGTTTGGCTCAGCTCCTCAACCTTTCCCTAGCGCTGCTTCTCTCTCCGAGTGTGTGGCTTGATCCCAGGAGCCCCACGTGCTCTGCCCTCCCCCCCAAGCTCTGCTGAGCCCGAGGGTCTCCCAGGAAGTGGAGGGCAAGCAGCTAGACGGGTGTCTGGGGACAGGCGCAGCAGGTGGGGTGGAGGCAGGCCTCATGGGCCACTGACGTCGGGGCTTCTGCTGTATCGAGCACCATCTGGTACTCACAGAGGAGGAAACGGGCTTGCTGGGGACCACTGCTGGTGCTCTGAGCCTGGCCTGCTGGTGCCGGGCCCTGGGCTGGCTCTCGCACCCTGCCCACGCCCTGGCAACTCACAGGACCACGGATGAATATCTCGTGTGATGTCAGGGCACTGTGCTGTGGGTCAGGGCTCCCGTCATGGGCTCTAGACACCAGCAGGGGGTGAGGAGCTCGGCTGGGAGCCACACAACCAGGCTCGCCCTCCCAAGAGGTGTCCCAGATGCTGGGCATGGGCAGTGCCCCCAACACGGGGAAGGGAAGGTGGGAACTGGGGTCTCCCGGTCTCCTCTGCCGGGGGAGGCCCGCTCCGCTGGACGGGGGGGGGGGGGGTCAGTCCCAGGGGATACACGGCCCAGGAGAGCCCCGGGGATGCTTCAGACGATGGGAGCTCAGGGGCTGGTCACTTCTGTTCACTGCAAACGCTCATCCGCTGCGTGCAGGGGCTGGACGTGGGGGCAGGCCCCTCTGCCTCCCGCATCGCTCCCAGCCCAAGCCTCACTTCAATTATGGGTAATTATTGTCCTTGTTGTATACTTTTAAAGCCGTTTCCATCACGCATGACAAAGTGTGGCGATAACCAAGAGAACACACAAGGCCAACAGGCCTGTGTCGGTGTCAGAGGACTTGCCAAGTGCCATCCCGTGAGGACCGAAGTCCCTCCACCCCACAGGGCCCCGTGGGGCTCACCTGCACTTCTGAGTCGGCGTCCACGTGCTGCAGCTGGAACCAAGTGTCCCTGTTATGGTACTTCGGCAAGTCTTCCTTCTGGATGGCCACCTTCCCTGCAACACAGACACAGAAGACCAGCGATCACGAGGCAGAAGAGATCCCCCAGAACACGCGGGACTCTCTCCACGACTGGTGCCCGCTGCCCGCTGCCAACACCACTGTCTTCCTTCCAGGAAGACCGCCAGCGGCAATGTCTCATCGGGAAGGCCTCTCGCGGGACCTGGCTGGGGCCAGAGCCCGTTCTGCTCCGTACGAGGTTTTAGGAGAAAAAGGCTGCCATTCTGTCGGGTCCTTGGGAGCTCAGCACAGCACACCCCAAAATAGGCCACTTTGGGCTGGAGGCAAATGAGAACCAGCAGGTGCGAAAGAGGCCCTCCCAGAGCTGCCCCCACACGGAACTGGTGAGGATTGAGGGCTGCCGTGGACCCTCTCCCAGGGGGTGTTCCGTGAAGAAGTCAGCTGCCCAAGATGGTCCTGCACAGACGAACCTGACCGCACTCACCCCCCGTGCTCGCTCCCCACAGCCTTCCACCCTGGGAAGCCTAAAACCTCTCCCCTTGTCGGGTCGCTTCTCTGGGTGTGGACTGCTCCTCTGCCCAAGTCCGGCCAGCTCTTTGAGGTCCTGGTCAGGGAGATGTCTCCCGCCTGCCATGACCTGCAGGCGTGAAGAAACTATTCTCTCCTCCCGATGTTACAGGCCCTGCCGGAGAACCTCAGTGGGTAGAAAGCAAGGTTACCTCCCTGATGGGTTTCCGTCTTGTTCCAAGAACTCAGCCGGACGACCTCTGCCCTCCAGACCCCGGGAGACCTACCCATGAGGCACAGATGGGCTTCAGATGGCAACATGTGTACAGAAAATCCATTCCATGGGCAGAGAGGGCTGGGCCTGGGGAGTTAGGCCGACGGACTGACTCCCACTGTCACTGCTGCCAGCCCCCATGTCCCTGCTGGTGGAGCCACCATTTCCATCCCTCATACTCTCCAACGGAAGAAACCTCACACTTCCCAGCCACCAGACAGCCTTGGGAAGGACCCTGGGATCACCCCACGAGGGCTCGTCGGTAAGGTGAGTACTTGTGTCCCCCCTGGGGTGGATACAGCCCATCAGCAGCCCCAGCGTCCATACCGCTGCCCACCTGGACCTGCCACTTCGGCTCTCACCTCCAGGAGCCATCTGGAACCAGAGCCTCCGACGCCACAGACTGCAAGACCCGTTAAAGCCACTGCTCGAAGCTGGCAGGTGGGCATGAAGGGAGGAGGCAGAGAGCAAGAGAGGCAGGTACAGACAACGTGGCAGGCACAGTCCACGGAGGACACCCCACAGACATGCACAGAGAAGCCCAGCCTACAGGCCACGTGGGATTTCCTTCAGCAGAGCCACGTCACAGGGCCGATGGCTCCCGTAGGACCCCTGCTTCTGCCGGGCCCCAGTCCTCCCCGCCCCCAGCCCTGGCCTCCCCAGCACACCCCCAGCAGAGCGAAGACTGTCCTTCCTCTCCTGGCAGCTCCTGTAACCTCCATCCTTTTGCCCCCGGTGGGAATGTGGTTGTTAAGTCTCAAGGGAATAAAGCCACATGAAAAAAATTCTTGGAATTGAATTGGGCAACATATTTCACTGAAAAAGATAAAGAAATCTTCAGACTGTGATTCGTTCGGCTGGATAAGAGGATTACATTTGAGATTAGAAATGTTAAGTCACTGAACTGTTTTTATGAGCTTTAGCTGAAATAGAGAGGAACTGCATGTTTAACGTTTATATGAATCCCACAACTTATATATCATTACTTAGTATACAAATGTGTACTTTTTAAACACATATGTTAGTGTTTCTAAATGTTGTTCGGAGAGAACACCTGACCTCTGGACTATAATAACTACTTATATGTATGATGAACTATGATAACTACTTGTCCCAGTCTATCCGAGTGACACCCAAAGGTCACCAAACCACTCTGGGCCTCACTGTCTCACTTGGACAGAGGTGGTGCCGCCCGCCTTCACACAGGAAAACCCCATGCCTTCCAGGTCAGCTCAGAAGAGAGAGTGTGCCAAGGAGCACACCAGAGGCAGGTGACGTGGGGACCAGCCCCAGGGCATGGCGGTAAAAGCTGCAGGAAGGCTGGCTAAGGTCAGACTCAGTGAGAGACGGACAGATGTCCCCCGAGACAAGAAGGGGTAGAGACGCCTGTAGAACGGGCTCCAGTTCCAGCTGGTGTCCTGCGAGGGCCTGGCCACAAGGAAAGGCCAGGAAGAAAGGAAAGGAAGAAATAGAGTCTTACTCACAGAACCTACAGGAAAATCTACAAGAAAAGCTAGCTCAGGTGTGTTCAGCAGGACTACAAAATACAAAGCCCATACACAAAATCAGTCATTATTTGTGCATACAAGCTATGAAAATAAGGACTGAAATTAAACAACAACAACAACAGAAGCTCCACAAAAGGATGCTTTGATGGCTTGTGCCACTGGTGTGCTAACTTAAGAAATCTTCATCTACCCCATCGAAAACATAACATACATAGGAAAAATGTAAATTACATATGCCAGATGCGTATGCTGAAAACATCACAAACACTGATGAGAGAGATTTAGGAAGACCAAGCACATGCCCCACTGGAGGGTCTGAAGACTCCATTTTGTTAAGACGTTAATTCTCCCTCGAATTAATCTATATACCTGTGTAATCTCAGTGGTTTTGGAAATTGAGAAGCTGATTAAAAAATATAAGTAACAACTGAAAGAATCTAGAATAGCAAAACAAGCTTGGAAAAGAACAGAGTTGGCTCACACCACTGACTTGAGCCCAGCAAAGGCCACAGGTGCTAAGGCCACGGGTATCAGAGCAAGGAAAGGGGTACAGGTGGGTGCAACAGGCTAGGAAAGCCAGAGAGGGCCCAGACGCATAAAATTGGGTGATTTTCAAGAAGGCACCAAGGTAATTCAATGGAGAAAGGATAATTTTGTGTAAAAAACGCTGGTATAACTGACATTTATAAGGAGAAAAATGAACTCTGTGTCAGACGTACAATTCATCTGACAGAGATCTAAATGTAGGAGACAAAACCATAAGCTTTCCTTTAAAAAAAAAAAGAGAGAGAGAGAGAGGATAGAAGAAAACTCTATAACCCTGGAGTAGGCAAAGATTTCTTAGCCATGACACCAAAAATACAAGCTATAAAAGAATTCTGACAAGCTGGACTTCATCAAAATTGAAGAATTCCGGGCTTTGAGAAACACTGGTAAGAAAATGAAAATAACAAAGAGGAAGAACATATTTGTAAAACAAGCATCTCATGGAGAACTTGTATCCAGAATACACAAAAAACTTTTAAAACTCCATAATAAAACTATTAAAAGGACAAAACATTTGGACAATTAACCAAAGAACAGGTACAGACAATTAACAAATGAAAACATGCCCAGCCTCATTCCTCACCAGAAAATGCAATAAAAGAGTCAAGATGGCGGAGGAGTAGCAGACCGAGATGACACCGGCTCGTAGGCGATCAGCTAGACAGTTATCAGACCTTCCGAACACTGACACACTCAACAGGAGATCGAAGAGAAGAGGAGCAGCGATTCTAGGAACAGAAAATTGACCACTTCCTGGAAGGTAGGACGTGCAGAGAAGTGAGTCCAAAGCGATGGGAAGATAGACTGTGGGGAAGGGGCCAGCTCCCAGCAAGCGGCGGAGCAGTGGAGCACAAGATCCAAACTTTCAGAAGTCGGCTCCACTGAGGGATGTTGCTCCAGAGGCTAGGTGAGGGGTGGAGCCATTGTGGGGACAGCGTGGTCTCAGGTCTCGTGGGGTCACACAAAGACCCGGGGTGTCTGAGTTTGGCAGACCTTGCAGGTGTCAGAGCAGGGAAGCTGGCTGCAGAGACGGAGCCAAGGAGTGGGCTCTCAGCTCAGGGTTACCTTAAACTGTGATCCATGGCACAGTAAGGCCACTGCTTTTTGAGCAGGGACTCCACAAGTGGCAGATCTGGGGAAATGCCCCTGGAAGAGTGGCAGGGATCTGCTGGGTTTGGAGACTCCAAACGGGGCTGTGTGCCAGAGACAGAGACGCTTGGTCACAGGCTAGATGAGCTCCGAGTGCAGCCAGAGACCAGGGAGATGGGAGGGACTGACTGCTTCTTTCTGAGGGTACACTGAGGAGTGGGGGGGCCCAAGCTCTTGGCTCCTCTTGCCAGAGAGTGGGAGGCCAGCATCTTCATTCCCATCCTCCAAAGCGAAACGAAAGCATTCAGGGAGCAAAAGCTCTGAGAGTGAACCCAAGCAGATTACTTAGCCTGGCCCCTGGCAAGGGCGATGCTGTTCCACCTCTGGCAAAGACATCTGAGAATCACTGCAACAGGCCCCTCCCCCAGAAGATCAGCAAGAACATCCAGCCAAGACCAAGCTCACCGATCAAGGAGAACAGCGGAATTCCAGAGGAGGGGAAAGCAACACACAGAATTCATGGCTTTCTCCCCAGGATTCCTTAGTATTGCATAGATAATTAACTTTGTTTCATTTTATTTTTTCTTATTTAATTTTTTTAACTTTTCCTCTTTCCTCTTTTAACGTTTTTTTTTTTTTTAACTAGTTTACCTTAATAATACCTTTCTAAAAAAATGTTTTTAAACCTTCATTATTGTGGTCATATTTAATCCTTCATTTTAACTAGCTTTATTTTTTGTATACACATAGGGTTTTCTTCTAAAAAATGTTCGGATACAATGTCTAATAGATCAAAATATACCCTAATCTAGCACATGGCTTTTGATCTAGTCTCCAGCCTGAGCAAATTCTCTCCACTTTCTTTTTCTTTCTTTTTCCAACCAACTTATCAATTCCTTTTTTAGAATTTTTAAAAAATTTTCATCTTTACAGTCATATTCTATTCCTTCATCATGTTTACCCTTAGTTTTGTATATATGTAAGTTTTTCTTTCTTTAAAATTTTGGGAGGTAGTTTCTTCTAAGAGACCAAAATTATACCCAAAATCAAGTGGGTGGCTCTGTTCTATTCACCAGTACAATATATATATATATATATATATATATACATACACATATTTCTTAATTTTTAATTTTTAAATTTTTATTTCCTTTTTTTCTCCCTTTCTTCTCCCCCCGATTTGCCGTCTCCTCTGATTTGGTTAGCGTACATTTTTCTGGGTTCTTTGCCACCCTTTAAGTATTTTATTCTCTCGTTCATATATTCCTATCTGGATAAAATGACGAGGTGGAAAAACTCACCACCAAAAAAAAGAACAAGAGGCAGTACCAATGGCTAGGGACCTAATCAATGGGGACATTAGTGATATCTCAGGCCTAGAGTTTAGAATGATGATTCTCAAGATGCTAGCTGGGCACAAAAAAGGCATGGAAGATATTAGAGAAACCCTGTCTGGAGAAATAAAAGCCCTTTCTGGAGAAATAAAAGAACCAAAATCTAAAGAAGCTGAAATCAAAAAAGCTATTAATGAGGTGCAATCAAGAATGGAGGCTCTCACTGCTGGGATGAATGAGGCAGAAGAGAGAATTGGTGATACAGAAGACCAAATGACGGAGAATAAAGAAGCTGAGCAAAAGACAGACAAACAGCTCGTGTACCATGAGGGGAGAATTCAAGAGATAAGTGATACCATAAGATGAAACAACATTAGAATAATTGGGATTCCAGAAGAAGAAGTAAGACAGAGGGGGGCAAAAGGTATATTGGTGCAAATTATAGTAGAGAATTTCCCTAATATGGCAAAGGGAATAAGCATCAAAATCCAGCAGGCACAGAGAACCCCCCTCAAAATCAATAAAAAATAGGTCCACACCCTGTCATCTAATAGTAAAACTTACAAGTCTTAGTGACAAAGAGAAAATCATGAAAGTAGCTCGGAACAAGAAGTCTGTAATATACAATGGTAAAAATATGAGATTGGCAGCAGACTTATCCACAGAGACCTGGCAGGCCAGAAGGAGCCGGCATGATATATTCAGAGCACTAAACGAGAAAAACATGCAGCCAAGAATACTATATATAGCTAGGCTATTGTTGAAAATAGAAGGAGAGATAAAAAGCTTCCAGGACAAACAAAAACTAAAAGAATTTGCAAACACCAAACCAGCCCTACAGGAAATATTGAAAGGGTCTTCTAAGCAAAGAGAGAGCCTAAAAGTAGTAGACCAGAAAGGAACAGAGACAATATACAGTAACAGTCACCTTAAAGGCAACACAGTGGCACTACATGCATATCTCTCAATAGTTACCCTGAATGTAAATGGGTTAAATGCCCCAATCAAAAGACAGAGGGTATCAGAATGGATAAAAAACAAACCCAAACCCATCAATATGCTGTCTATAAGACACTCATTTTAGATCCAAAGACACCTCCAGATTTAAAGTGAGGGGGTAGAAAACAATTTACCATGCTAACGGACATGAAAAGAAAGGGTGGCAATCCTTATATCAGATAAATTAGATTTTAAGCCAAAGACTATAATAAGAGATGAGGAAGGACACTATATCATACATAAAGGATCTGTCCAACAAGAAGATCTAACAATTTTAAATATCTATGCTCCTAACATGGGAAAAGCCAACTATATAAACCAATTAATAACAAAATCAAAGAAATACATCGACAGTAATACAGTAACAGTAGGGGACTTTAACACCCCTCTCACTGAAATGGACAGATCATTCAAGCAAAAGATCAACAAGGAAATAAAGGCCTTAAATGACACACTGGACCAGATGGACATCACAGATCTATTCAGAACATTCCATCCCAAAGCAACAGAATACACATTCTTCTCTAGTGCTCATGGAACATTCTCCAGAATAGATCATATTCTGGGTCACAAATCAGGTCTCAACCAGTACCAAAAGATTGGGATCATTCCCTGCCTTTTTTCAGACCACAATGCTCTGAAGCTAGAACTCAATTTCTTTCTTTAGAGGAAACTTTAAAGGAAAGGAACTTTAGAGGAAAGTTGGAAGGAACTCAAATACATGGTGCTAAAGAGCATCCTACTAAAGAATGAATGGGTCAACAAGGAAATTAAAGAAGAATTTAAAAAATTCATGGAAACAAATGATAATGAAAACACAACTGTCCAAATCTGTGGGACACAGCAAAGGCAGTCCTGAGAGGAAAGTATATAGTGATACAAGCCTTTTTAAACAAACAATAAAGGTCTCAAGTACACAACCTAACCCTACACCTAAAGGAGCTGGAGAAAGAACAGCAAGAAAGCCTAAACCCGGCAAGAGAAGAGAAATGATAAAGATCAGAGCAGAAATCAATGAAATAGAAACCAAACCAAACCAAACAAAACAAAACAGTAGAACAAATCAACGAAACAAGGAGCTGGTTCTTTGAAAGAATTAATAAGATTGATAAACCCCTGGCCAGACTTATCAAAACAAAAACAAAAAGGACCCAAATAAATAAAATCATGAATTAAAGAGGAGAGATCACAACCAACACCAAAGAAATACAATTGTAAGAACATATTATAAACAACTATATACCAGCAAATTTGACAATCTGGAAGAAATGGATGCATTCCTAGAGATGTATAAACTACCACAACTGAACCAGGAAGAAATAGAAAATCTGAACAGACTCATATCCAGTAAGGAGATTGAAGCAGTCATCAAAAACCTCCTAACAAAAAAGAGCCCAGGGTCAGACAGCTTCCCAGAGGAATTCTACCAAACATTTAAAGAAGAACTAATTCCTATTCTCCTGAAACTGTTCCAAAAAACAGAAATGGAAGGAAAACTTCCAAACTCATTTTATGAGGCCAGCATCACCTTGATTCCAAAACCAGACAAAGATCCCATAAAAAAAGAGAACTACAGACCAATATCCTTGATGAACACAGATGCGAAAATTCTCACCAAAATACTAGCCAATAGGATTCAACAGTACACTAAAAGGATTATTCACCACGACCAAGTGGGATTTATTCCAGGGCTGCAAGGTTGGTTCAACATCCGCAAATCAATGTGATACAACAAATTAATAAAAGAAAGAACAAGAACCATATGATACTCTCAATAGATGCTGAAAAAGCATTTGACAAAGTACAGCATCCCTTCCTGATCAAAACTCTTCAAAGTGTAGGGATAGAGAGCACATACCTCAATATTATCCAAGCCATCTATGAAAAACCCACTGCAAATATCATTCTCAATGGAGAAAAATTGAAAGCTTTTCCGCTAAGGTCAGGAACACGGCAGGGATGTCCATTATCACCACCGCTATTCAACATAGTACTAGAAGTCCTAGCCTCAGCAATCAGACAACAAAAGGAAATTAAAGGCATCCAAATCGGCAAAGAAGAAGTCAAACTATCACTCTTTGCAGATGATATGATACTTTATGTGGAAAACCCAAAAGACTCCACTCCAAAACTGCTAGAACTCAGACAGGAATTCAGTAAAGTGTCAGGATATAAAATCAATGCACAGAAATCAGTTGCATTTCTCTACACCAACAACAAGACAGAAGAAAGAGAAATTAAGGAGTCAATCCCATTTACAACTGCACCCAAAACCATAAGATACCTAGGAATAAACCTAACCAAAGAGGCTAAGAATCTATACTCAGAAAACTATAAAGTACTCATGAAAGAAATTGAGGAAGACACAAAGAAATGGAAAAATGTTCCATGCTCCTGGATTGGAAGAATAAATATTGTGAAAATGTCTATGCTACCTAAAGCAATCTACACATTTAATGCAATTCCTATCAAAATACCATCCATTATTTTCAAAGAAATGGAACAAATAATCCTAAAATTTATATGGAACCAGAAAAGACCTCGAATAGCCAAAGGAATGTTGAAAAAGAAAGCCAAAGTTGGCAGCATCACAATTCCGGACTTCAAGCTCTATTACAAAGCTGTCATCCTCAAGACAGCATGGTACTGGCACAAAAACAGACACATAGATCAATGGAACAGAATAGAGAACCCAGAAATGGACCCTCAACTCTAGGGTCAACTAATCTTTGACAAAGCAGGAAAGAATGTCCAATGGAAAAAAGACAGTCTCTTCAATAAATGGTGTTGGGAAAATCGGACAGCCACGTGCAGAAGAATGAAACTGGACCATTTCCTTATACCACACATAAAAATAGACTCAAAATGGATGAAGGACCTCAACATGAGACAGGAATCCATCAAAATCCTTGAGGAGAACACATCAAAATCCTTGAGGAGAACACAGGCAGCAACTTCTTTGACCTCAGCCGCAGCCACTTCTTCCTAGAAACCTCGCCAAAGGCAAGGGAAGCAAGGGCAAAAATGAACTATTGGGACTTCATCAAGATCAAAAGCTTCTGCACAGCAAAGGAAAGTCAACAAAACCAAAAGATAACTGAAAGAATGGGAGAAGATATTCACAAATAACACATCAGATAAAGGGCTAGAATCCAAAATAGTTATCAAACTCAACACCAAAAGAATAAATAATCCAATCAAGAAATGGGCAGAGGACATGAACAGACATTTCTGCAAAGAAGACATCCAGATGGCCAACAGACACAGGAAAAAAAACACTCCACATCACTCAGCATCAGGGAAATACAAATCAAAACCACAGTGAGATCCCACCTCACACCAGTTGGAACGGCTAAAATTAACCAGTCAGGAAATGACAGATGCTGGCAAGGCTGCAGAGAAAGGGGAACCTTCCTGCACTGTTGGTGGGAATGCAAGCTGGTACAGGCACTCTGGAAAACAGCATGGAGGTTCCTCAAAAAGTGGAAAATAGAGCTACCCTACAACACGCAACCACACTACTGGGTATTTACCCCAAAGATACAAATGTAGTGATCTGAAGGGGCACGTGCACCCAAATGTTCATAGCAGCAATGTCCACAATAGCCAAACTATGGAAAGAACCTAGATGTCCAACAACACATGAGTGGATAAAGAAGATGTGGTTCATATATACAATGGAATACTATGCAGCCATCAAAAGAAATGAAATCTTGCCATTTGCAACGATGTGGATGGAACTAGAGGATATTATGCTGAGCGAAATCAGTCAATCAGAGAAGGATAATTATCATATGATCTCCCTGATATGAGGAAGTTGAGATGCAATGTGGAGGGTTTGGGGGGTAGGGAAGGAAGAAATGAAATGAGATGGGATTGGGAGGGAGACAAACCGTAAGAGACTCTTAATTTCACAAAACAAACGGAGGGTTGCCTGTGGGTGGGGGTGGGGATAGGGTGGTGGGTGATGGACATTGGGGACACTGGGGAGGGTGTGGGCTATGGTGAGTGCTATGAAGTGGGTAAGCCTGATGGTTCACAGACCTGTACCCCTGGGGGTAATAATACATTATATGTTAATTTAAAAAAAAATCACAGGGCATAGGGTTGGAGCAGTACATACAGAAGCCTGGGTCACTATAATTAGCTTGCAAATGGAAGAAGAGAAAAAAAAGCAACTTCTGGAACCAAGCTGAATATTTAGGCTCCGTATCAGCATGGAGCCCAGTGCAGGGCTTGAACTCATGACCCTGGGATCAAGACCTGAGCTGAGAGCAAGAATCTGATGCTTGACCAACTGAGCCACCGAGGCTCAGAAAGAGCCTCAGAAAGAGTATTTTATACAGCATCAGAAGCGTAATACCAAAATTAACAGTACCATACAGAACTGGAGTCTAGATTTTCTTTAGACTTGATTTTTTAGGGCACCTGGGTGGCTCGGTGGGTTAAGCCTCTGCCTTCAGCTCAGGTCATGATCTCAGGGTCCTGGAATCGAGCCCCATGTTGGGCTCTCTGCTCAGCAGGGACCAAGATTCCCTTGCCCTCTCCCTCTGCCCCTCCCCACCCCATCTGAAATAAATAAATTTTTAAAAAATCAAGTCTTTTTTTTAAAGATTTTATTTATTTATTTCACAGAGAGAGAGATCACAAGTAGGCACAGAGGCAGGCAGAGAGGGGGGGAAGCAGGCTCCCCGCTGAGCAGAGAGCCCGATGTGGGGCTCAATCCCAGGACCCTGAGGTCATGACCGGAATTAAAATCAAGAGTTGGACATTTAACTAGCTTCAGGCACCCCTTAAGATTTTATTTTTAAGTAATCTCTACACCCAACTTGGGGCTCGAACCTATGACCCCGAGATCATTCTCACCTGAGCCAGCCAGTCACCCCCATAGTCCAAACTGAAGGATGTGTCCTATTTTGCCAAACAACCAACTAAAGAGATTGGACAACGGTAGATAACTTCTACTGTGATTTCAAATTTCACTGGAGGTGAGGTTGTTGATATTGTGAAGCTACGAGGCTTGCATAGAAAAAATTACCTAGTTCAACTTGGGAGGAAGTATTTCTCGAGGTACGATGAGAGCTATCAGCGACAGCAGACGCCCCCTTGCTCTGCCGACTGGCAGGGCTGTTTGATCTTCGAGGACTACTGAAGTGAGGGAACGCAGGAATAATTATTGAGTCTTGTAGGGCTGAAGCAGTATAGTGGGATAATTCTTCTAGGATATTTGTTACACAGGGTAGTTTCATGATAAGCAAATTCTTCCCAGGGGGCCAACATGCCTATGGCCAATTCTAGCAGTTATCATACCTAAAGCCCTTTTGGTTCTATGGGGACTGTGGGGTGTGTGGGCAAGAAGATGGACAGATGGGTTTTTATGAATCCTAGCATGCACTGCCTACTGACCCAGGCATTGTTAATGCATTTGAAGGGTAGGTTTTGGCTAGTTATTTTTCCACAGGGGTTTGCCAGTATGGGAAGGTAATTAAGGGGCTGCCGTGGGAGCACAGCAAGACTGACTGGCTCCTGCATTATTGTCCAGCGTGGTGCTACTGATGACTGGGAAGAAGAACTGGCACAGAAGGAAGATGGGGTCGTGCAATGTAAGGTTTATCGAGGTCACAGGAAGGCTAGAACCTAGCCCTGGTTTGATTAGAGCAGAAGCTCTTCCAAGAATTCCAATGACAGGGCTTTTTATGAATCATTCCCCTGCAGATTAGTAAACCCAAGCATTGGTGGTAAGTTTCATGGTTCATCTTCTGCTCTGGGATGACCTGGCAGAGGGCGGCAGCATTAGGGCAGGTGCACGAGATGTGGCTGCAGCTTGACAGACTGTAGTGAAAGGTGAGACTTACATCTGTAGGGACCACGCTAGGTCCCAGGTGGGCATATCTTACACAAGAAATGAAATTATGGGCACGAAGAACGTCAAAACAGGGAGAGGAGGTTAAAGCAAACGGGGTTAGGGTACTTCTGGGGTGGAGGAGCAACGGTGCTGGGTTAGAGGCATTGCACATGATCTTAGTCTGCGGACGACGTGACTGCGCGGAGAGGAGTGAGGAGGGAGGATTTTGTATTCGGTTGGAGCGTGTGTCGTGACATGCCCAGCAATTCTTAAGGGGGTCGTCCTGGGCTATGGCTTGGAGAGCTTAACAACAGAGCTGGTATTCCAATCAGAGGGGGTTCCCTCTTTGATGAAACATAGTCGTAGAGTATTGTTATCTGGTTTTTCATCTTGAATGTGTATAGGAACTGAGAACAAAGGGTAGAGACTCGGGGAACCTGGGTGGCTCAGTCAGTTAAGTGTCTGCTTTTGGCTCAGGTCGTGATCTCAGGGTCCTGGGATCAGGCCCAGTGTCAGGCTCCCTGCTCAGCAGGAGCCTGCTTCTCCCTCTCCCTGCACTGCTCCCCCTGCTTGTGCTCTCCCTCTCTTTCTCTCTCTCTCTCAAGTAAAAGAAAAAGAAAATGCAATAAAAACCACAATGAGATACTACACACATCAAGACCGCACAAATGGATTAAAAACAAAAACTGACAATCTGAGCGCTGTGTGGCTCCCGGGACTCTCACGTGGCCGGGGAATCTCAGGATGGCACGTCACTCGGGAGAAGGCTTGTTAGTCCCTAACAGAAGTCAACACGCACAGCAGCAGAGGGAAAACCTTTTCCCTCCCGCCTTCTAGGTTCTCTCAGACTCTGCAACAGAAGACTGACAAGAAAACAAGGGAAGTTTATTAACACGTCTCAAATGTACCCAGGGGCGGGGAACTCAGCAGGGAGCCAGAACTTGCACTTCTGTAGCATCTTAACCTGAAACAACAAAAATTTTCAGAGACAAGAGACAGACCAAGGGAAGGCCACTGGGCTTGCAGGACACAAACTGCCGGAAGGTGCCAATGGCAGACAGAGGTGGGTCACGTAGACCCCTCCAGTGTCACCGCCAGCCTAACAGGGCTCTAGGGTGGTCCCGGTGGTTAACTTCTACACAAACTCATGTCCTGCTCTTCGGGCAGGCTGGAGAGCTTCTCTTGTGTCCGCTTATTCTCAACTGCCTTCAGCTCCAGTTAAACCCTGTGCCAAAGGGTGGCAGATTCTGCCATCTTTCCATACCCTGCAGATACCCCAGCAGTTTGCCTTTCAGGTGTCCTCTAAGAGGAATGAAATCATGTGTCAATATAAAGATGCAGAAGAGCGTTGCCAGAAGCCTCACTCACAATCGCTAAAAACTGGAAACAGCCCAAACCTCCAGCCAGGGATGAAGGGGTCACGAGCAGCACACCCATCTATGCTGCACTAGGAGTGCAGGCATTGGGGCACATGCTCAAGGAGGCTCCCACCAAAGGAGACACAAGGTAAGAGGAGCTTCTGGTGCAGCAGGAAGAATGCTCCCTCCCAACCAGCAGGTGCAGAAAAAGGGCCTCCCCGGCCTGGGCTGGTGTCTGCTGCCCTACTGTCCAGCACTGTGCAGAGCGACCCTCTTCAGGTGGAAGAAAACCCAGTCACATGCTTCCATTCCCCAAAAAATGCGCAGCGTGTGCCTGGGGCTAGAACAGATCTGAATGAGTACAGCTTTATGGGTTTACCAAGTGGGTTTCAGGTGGTGAGACAAATTTGGGGCTGGAAGTGGTGGACAACAGTGGCGGAAGGTGGCAAACAGACTTGGTGGGTGAAGAGACAGGATGAGGCTGGAGAGCGGTAAGCGTCACGTGACAGCGCAGGCTGTGGAGAACACATGAAGGATGGTGGACGGTAGGCAATGGTGGAGCAGGTGGTGATGCAGGAGGGTGGATGGTGGTAGTCTAGTGGTGGAGGAGGGGATGGTGGTAGTCTGATGGTGGAGAAGGGTGGACAGTGGGTAGCAATGGTGCAGGAGGGTGGATGGCTGGTGGTGCATGATGGGTGGAGGGTGGTACACGGTGATGATGGGTTTCTGCTCTTGGTAGGAGATGGTATCTCGTCCTGGCATGAGTAACTCATTCTTCACCATGTCATCCCCATCTCCCCCCACCTCATCCTCCACTAGGACGACCCCCACCATTTTCCAATCCTGTGTATGTCCCAGCACCCACCATCCACCTGGTGGTGCAGACCCATAATGAGGAGTCATCCTGGACTTCTCCCTTCCCATCAGCCTCCACATCCAACCGATGAGGCCAACCAATGACGCCTCTAAGTGAAGTCTGCAGTGCGCGATCCACAGCGAGGTGAAGACTTGCGACCCTGGCTGGCTGCAGGTGTGAACGCCAGGCGAGCCCTAACAACTGTCCGGCTGGTCTGCACCAGTTCGTTCAGCTGAAGACGTGCCTACAGGACAGGACGGTGACATATCCCAGCACACCCAGAGAACAGGCTCCCGCACCTGTTAAATGCACTCAGACATGTTTCCTTCTGACTGAGAATCAGCCGAGGAATCCCACAAAACTGTGGAGCTCCAGGTTTAGCCCCGAGACTGTGGGTCTACCAGCATGGACAGGGGCTGGGTCCTCCGCAACAGAGGACAGAGGCTGAGCCTGAGTCATCGCTGCGGGAGCAGTCCCAAGTCAGAAGGCAGAGGCATGCTTAAAAGCCTCCTGGTGTTGGGAGTGCATTATCGGAGCCCCATGCAGGTGGTGGTGTACGTGAATGCCCAGCGGAGCCCACACCCAGGCACCTTCTTGTTCGCAGGCTCTGCTGTCCCACCCCGCTTCTCCCTCTCCAGGAGCACCCCACTGGCACACTCACACCTCTCACCTCAATCTGTCCCAATCCCCATGGAGGGCTGTCAAGAGTCATGGACAGGTGAGGTCTGGGGATTTCGAGGGGGGTGTCCTCTGCACACTGACCCCTTAGAGAAGTCACCTGGGAATAGGTCTGGTGGTCACTGTAACCTCACTTTGAAGGAGAACTCTGAAGCCCTTCTTCCACGTGAGCTCGTGCCGTGAAGTTCTCTACACGTTGACGGGGCTGGGGGACACTCAGGCAGCTCATTCCCACTACAGGGTGCTCAGGAGGCCCATCCAGGACACCGGGGCTCAGGAGGTCCATCCAGGGCATGGGGAGCAGAGGGTACTCAGGAGGCCCGTCCAGGGCACGGGGGGCTCAGGAGGCCCATTCAGGGCATGGGGGACACCACTGCCAGGCCAGCCAGGTACCCACTGCCGCCTCCTAGAGCTGCTCAGCGCATCCAAAAAAGCCGGGGTGAGAATGTTCTTGGGCTCAGGGCAGAGAGCTGGGAGGAGATGCCACACGCCCGACAGAATGAGGCCCCGCCCAAAGAGGCAGAGAGAACAAGACAAGACCCATCTCAGTACCCACCTATGATGGAGTCCCTGCGGAAAACATCTCTGTCGAAGACATAAAAGGACAGGTGCCGGAAGCTCCGAGGGATCTCGCAGTAGAAGTCTTCTCCATAGAAGGGGCTGAGAAGCAAGCAGAACGGACCCCATTAGGTGGGCTGGCCGGTGTGGGGTGGCCCACTGAGCACCAGCCTCGGGTGCACACGCAGAATCACGCTCTCACATGTGTCAGCAACATGCCACGCCATATCTCACGTGTGCGATGTGGAACTGTGGTTTGCTTGCTGGGGTGCAAATGTGGTCCCCACTGTCGGCCCCAAGGCCCATCACCCGGAGTGATCAGCTGCGGGCAGAGAGCTCCGCGCAGGGAGCAGGAGTCTGCTGTGTGTGTCCAGGCTGGACCCAACACTCCAGGACCACGAGGACACGTGGGACATGCGGGCGGGCCTCACTTCATGCGCGTCCATCAAACTTGGCTTGCCAGGTGCAGACCCTGCTGCTCTCCTTCCCCAGAAGTCGGGCTGAAATCTGCACCTGTCACTGGGGAGAGGACCCCTGGCCACGGGTTGACCCTCCACACAGCATCCCTGTGCATGGAGACCCAACGTGAACCACAAACCCCAGTCAAGGTCAATAAACAGGCCCCTAGCTGCTCGGCTGGGCCAGGCCGAGTCTGCATGCGAGGTGTGCAGAGAGCAGACCTGCTGAAAAGGGCAGGGCCCCCGACCGGCCGCAGCTGGTTACAGGATGGCCCGCCACTCCCTGCGGCACCCACTGACCCTACCCGCTCCCACACACGCCATGGCCAAGGTCCGAAGTCGGGAAAGCTAACGGGGTATGCTGTGCTGGTTAGGGGAGGAAGAACGCACAGTCCTGGCCGGGCTGGATAACAGCGGAGAAGGGGACAGTGTGCTGCCCGGCCATGGAACCCCCCTGCGAGGGACACGGATGGCGGGGCACTCCAGCCCGTGTCTGGTCAGTCCTGAGACGACTCTCCCCACCACGTCTGAGCATCTCTGAGATCAGAGGGCGCACCGCGGTCAGCGTCAGAAAGCACTGTTCTTTCTCAAGGGCCCCAAGGCGACGGGGCCTCTCCATCTGACCAGTGCCACGGCCCCACAGAACAGTGTTCTTGGTGCCATGACATGAGGTCACCCATGTGTCTGCCTTCCACCACCTGCCTCAGCAGCAAAGAGTCCGCTCTCTTCAGACACAGGCACGTGATCTGTCAAAATCACCAGCTGGTACCGCACACGCGTCTCGACTCTGTCCCTCGGGATCAGCTCAGCAAGGCCCGGTGAGCCCAGAACGGACAGAGCATGTGGACCCTTCCTGGGGCCCGGAGGAGGCACCGCCCATGAGGAAAACAGACGCAGGACACGGGCAGGCCTCCGCCCGCCCTCCACGGCCCAGATGGGCTGCTGGAGTCCCAGCCCGGGCTCGTGTGGCCAGGCAGGGAGAGGGAGCCGAGCGGAGGGGCTGGGTGCATCCCTCACCAGGCAGTGGCTGAGGAGGGTGGCCCGGCCTTCGAAATACGGAAAAGGCAGAGCAGTCATCTCCCCGTCAAGAGGCAACGTGTCCACAGTCCGTGGCCGTGCAGGCTGACCTGTGGACAGACAGGGGCACGGAGTTGCCGCGGTCACCCTGCCTCCTCTGGCCAGTAGCTGAGGGCTGGCCTGGGCGGGTGGGGACAGAGGACGTGAACCGTCACTGAGCAGACTGCCTGAGCCCACCTGTCGGGACACAGCGCCCAGCACTGTCCAGGTGGGGACCGGCCGGGTGGGAAGAAGAGTCAATGGTGGCCCCTGAGGGCCTGGGGCTGTTGGGGTGCCGGAGGGAATAATCCAGAAGCACGTGAGGCAGGCAAGGGTCTGGGGTCCTGAAGGACCAGGCCATAGTGAGTTGGACAACAGCCAAGGGGAAGGCATTTGAGCCACTAGGGAGCTGCCGTGCGGCAAAGCAGAGCGTGTTAGACCCGGGACTGCGTCTGGAAACACCGGACAGCTGCGTGTGTCCCGCTCACTCACTGAGCAAGACTACAGCCAGGGGTGGGGTGGGGGGGACCCTGCTGTCCTGAGGATCCAAGGGTGCAGAGAGTGCCATGCCACCAAGCCATCATCACGCAGACGTCACCACTGCCCTCGCAGGCCTCACACGGAGGCCACACACCCACACATTTCTGTCTGTCCGGGCATAGGCATCTCTAGGGAAAGCCACGTGTGAATCTGTCTGAGCTCTCTCCTCTCACCTCCCGGGACCCTGTCCGGGTGTGTGGGGCTCTGCTCGTCTACTCTCCACTCGGAGCCAACCGTAATTCGCTCGGGCTGCAAAGCAGAACCACTGGGACGGGGTTTTAGAAAACACAGGTCCCTGGGCCTCACCCCAGACAACCCTCTCCGGGGTTTACTTCCTTTAATTGCACAGCCACACGGTCAACACGACCTGCAAGGTCATCGCAGTCTCCAGATCATCCTGTGTTACGCATGGGCCGCACACGGATTGTCTTCAGAGACACAGAACCCCAACCCATACCCTCAGATGTGCCACTAGGGGCAAGGCTGCCCCCAGAGGCCACAGGACACAAAGGTGGCACCTGAGCCCAGAGGAGAGAGCCAGACCACAGGGAGTCACCGCCATGCGAGTCGTGGCAGCAGGACGCCCAGCCTTGGTGGCAAGCACATGCCCTGAGGGGCCGACGGAGTCCCAGACACAGTACGGGCCTGACCTCGCAGGCTGTGTCTGCGGACGCCCGCTCCCCACGGACCACACCTCGTCCCTGCCCCCCTCAGCGAGGTGCCCCAGGAAGACAATGCTTCCCTGGGGCCCTGACTCATAATCACACTCAACGGCCTGTTCCTAGAACCTCCCTAGGCTGCCTTACTCCTTCACGATCTCAACTGTTTGCTTAAAAAAAGGAACATGCACGAATAAGAATGTTTCCTATAATGTGTAACTAGAAATAAGGGTGACAAGTGTGAGATGTGGCGAAGTTGGAGCCTGCAGGACACACAGCGGTGCGGCCACTCGGCAACAGCAGCGCTTCCCTGAAATGGCCAGAGCGGGGGGGGGACGCACATCCCCACAGACAATGCGGCCCGCGAGCTGGCGGCCCTGCTCACAGCAGCTGAGCAGCAGCAGCAGCCCCTGTGTGCGTCAGCAGAGCCAGCGCGGATGAACAAAGTGGGGTCCGTCAACCCGGACAGCGTGGAGCTCAGACGCCTGCTGTCACAGACGAACACTGAAACCACGGTGCTCCGTGAGACAGGCCACAAAAGGCCACACACAGTGCGACTCCACGTTCCCCCGAAAAGGCAAGTATGTAGAGAGAAAGAGGCCGGAGCCGCAGGAAACGGGTAGTGAAGGGTCACGAAAATACTCCAAAACTGATGGCTACAGCTCCAAATGTACTGAAAGCCACAGAATTACACATCTGCTATAGTTACTTACAGGGAATGTGAATCAGATCTCAATAAAGCCATTTTTTTAAAACCAAAATTTTAAAAATACATAAGGATGTCAGAAAGTGAAAACCAGAATTAACATTACAGGGTATATGTTAGATTTTTTTCTCTGAAGACCTATGAATACAGAACACAAGTAGATACAGATGGAAATACATATTTTTACAATAAAAGTAGGATCCCGGGGCGCCTGGGTGGCTCAGTGGGTCAAGCCTCTGCCTTCGGCTCAGGTCATGATCTCAGGGTCCTGGGATCGAGCCCCGCATCGGGCTCTCTGCTCAGCGGGGAGCCTGCTTCCCCCCACCGCCCCCGGCTCTGCCTGCCTCTCTGCCTGCTTGTGATCTCTGCCTGTCAAATAAATAAATAAAATCTTTAAAAAAAATAAAAGTAGGATTCCATTACACATCCCCATACACCGTTCACTTTTTCCTTTAATATCATGTCATAGATCACTTTCCAAATACATATGTAAAACGTTAGTTGCCAACAGGCCTGAGGTCTGAGCGGGCATGTCTGCGGGACTCTCCTATCCCAACCCTGACGGTGCCTGGAGCACAGTGGCCCGTGCACGGCCGCCCACCTGTACCAGAGCAGTGCCCACAGGCACGTGCTTGGCTCAAGGAGGCTCGCTGCGGAAGGCGCCGGTGTGGGACATGGTGCGACGTCCAGAACGTGAGGACAGATTCGGCCCACACGCCCACCAACACACAGTCTCACCGGCATCTACAAACTTGGCTCACGTGACGGCAAAACGACCTCCTGCTTCGTTGGCAACGTTTAAGTCATCGGCGCTGCTCAGAGTCAGGCACGTGTGCGCTTTCGCGGCAGCGCTCTGGCCCGTGTTCTAGGCACGCCCCCCTTCTTGTGTTCAGGGTAGCAATCCACTGAGAACTCCCAAGTTGGTGTTACAGACTAGATGATGGATAACTGATAGAGCAGATAAGAGACACCTTTTCAACTGGAAACACCACGAAGCTGCTAGTGCCATCTGTCATCGATGGGCAAGGACTGGCGTGCGGTCCTGCCTTCTCCAAAACGTGTCCCAGCACAGAGCAGCCATGTCCCTGCACTTGGGAGCTGAGGCTGCCCAGGGAGGCGGTGACATCTGTCTGGGGCAGGAGGGCGGACGTGGGGTGTCAGCGCAGCGGGCACCCCTCTGCTGAGGGCCCCCACCCCAGGGCACACCGACATGGTCATCCGGACAGCCCCACCCCCGTCCCGGGTCAACAGGAAAGTCCGTGCTTGTCTCTTCGAGGCTGAGGAGTCGGAAGCATGTTCCCAGAGAGGAGGGAAACCAAGGCACTCTCCCATCCCCTCTCCATGTGCTGGGCCAGACAATGTCTCCTTTCTGGGGAACTCAGAGGGGGGCCCAGCCACTGCCTCCCCTTCCTTCCCATTAGCGCCATAACCTGGGGTCTCTCTCCACACAGGCCCCGCTTTGTCCCCAGCCGAGGTCAGCAGCAGTCAGATGCATGACTCATGCCCCACTCGCAGCCTTAGGGCTCCAGAACCCTCCTTCCAAATAAAGAAAAAAGCAGCCCCAGGACTTGGCTTGCCTTAAACACTGCTGTGTGACAGGAGAAGATTAATGCGTGCGGTAGCATCCGCTTGGAGGCCGTCGGAGGGCGGCCAGAGTGACAGGCTCTTTCCCTCGGTAATTGCTGGGAGGAGCTCAAGTGAACTCTCGCAGAGAGAGAAGAAAACCCCCTCCTGCCGAAAACGGAGCTGATCTATCTATAAGCTCTGACAGGCCAACCTCCCGCCTTCCTCCCACTCCTCCCAGAGCCCAGATGTGCCGCCCGGAGCTCAGACAGGGCCTCCTCTGGGACCGGCGCAAAAACCGCCGAGTCTCCATGAGTCATTTCCCAGCATCTGCTGAGGCGGGCGGTGCCCCACCCCCACCGGGGCGGCCGGCCCTGCGGCCACACTGTCTGCTCGGGAGAAAACAGCTGCACGCCTGGTCTTCTCTGGGCTCAGGCTCTGTCGCAAATGCCGGAGTCCATTTCCCAACATCTGGGCAGGGAGCGGAGGGGTGGGTCTGCCTGGGCGGCTCCCGATTTGGGGTAGATGGAAAGGCAGCGCGCCCAAGAATAAAGAACCCCACTCCGATTCTCTCTGTGAGAGGGCCATTCTGACAAAGGCTGATGCCACAGAGAAGGCCACCCTGGGGGCCGAGCGTCCAGGCTCCCAGAGGGAGCTCAGGGCCCACCCCACAGCCCGACACAGCCTGGAAGCCTGGCCAGCAGGGCGGGTCTTCCAAAAAGGGCAACAGCCCATCTCCAAGCAGCTCAGAGCTCAGCTAATGAAATGTGCCTTGTACGCTGTGAACTGAAAGCTGGATTAAACTTTCATTAAACCAAATACTGTTCAACTGTCTGCAGGAGAAGAATGAGAAATGCCAAGGATTCAAGGGCTGGCAGGGCCCACGGGGCCGCTGAGCCGGAAGCGTCCGTGTCTCCCTCTGCAACAGGCATGGGCAGCAGGGAGGCCTGGGATACACAGAGCCAGAAAGGAGCCTCGGAGGCACAAGCCTCCGCTGCCAGTCATCCCCACAGGCCCTCAGGCAGCGGAAACCTCTGGGTTTCTTCTCACTTCCTCCAGACCTGCTTTAAATCTCTGCGTGGCCTGGCTCCCTGGCACCCGTGAGCCTTCCCCACAGAGCTCTCCCTTCCGATCAGACGCTGCTCCTTGGGAGGACGGATGCTCAGCCTCTGTGGGAGCCCCAACCCCAACTCACGTCACCCCGGGGATGGGCAGCTCCTGGACAGAAAGCTGCTCTGATCCCACAAAGGACATGTGTCGTGTCGTGTGGCACTCTGCACGTTTGCAGCAGGGACAGGAGGGATGTAGCTAAGCCTCCACCAGGAAGGAGAGAGTCTGAGGTCAGATCCCAGGGTCTGTCCCAGTGCTGGGCAGAAGAGTCACGGGGCCAGTCGCTGCCTACACTCGTGGGGCTCCGGGCAGAGATGTGGGCATAAACCACCACGTGTCAGTGGTGGCTGTGGCACATCACAGAGAGACAGGGCATTCGAGGGTGGTGGCCTGGCAGGCAGGGCCAGAGGGCCCCAGGTTAGCATCAGGCAGGCACTAGACCAGGCAGGAAATGTTCTTTTTTTTTTTTTAAAGATTTTATTTATTTATTTGACACAGAGAAATCACAAGTAGGCAGAGAGGCAGAGAGAGAGGAGGAAGCAGGCTCCCTGCCAAGCAGACAGCCCGATGCGGGATTCGATCCCAGGACCCTGAGATCATGACCTGAGCCGAAGGCAGAGGCTTTAACCCACTGAGCCCCCCAGGCACCCCCAGGCAGGAAATGTTCTTAGAGGGGCTCACACTCTTCCCCAAGCACCAGGACCCAAACTGGGGATTCCCCCTGGAGCACCCAGAACAGTGGGGGCACAAATTTACCTACTCCAGCTGACAAGGACTATCTGAGCCAAAAGCTTGAATTTATGTCCCAAAGACTTTTTTTTTAAACTGGAGAAATTAGAGATGAAAGTAAGTATTAGGAGAAACCGTACAGCCTCATAAACCAAAATCAGCATTTGCTCATCTACAACTTGGGTTTTACTGAAAACCTCCAAGAAGATGGAGTCTGTCCTCCTGAACCACAGACTCCTCGCCATCCCTTTCGGAGTCTAACCCAGGCAGCGTGTCCCCCCCAGGACAGGAGCTGCAGGGTCCCCCTGGCAGGAGTTGGGTCTGGCACACAGCAGCGCTGGGTTCTGAGTGACGGGCATTTTTCAGGAGCAGAAGGGGGCTGACTCGTCACAGACCCACACGCTCTTTAATTCCAGTTTGGAAGCGCACACCCGTCCTGCCTGGGAACGGCCTCTCCTTTGGGAACGTTCTCAGCAGGAACGACAGGATGTGAGGGGCTGTAATTTCGCTGTGTAGACAAACACGGTGATGCGCGAGCTCCTCCTCATTTTGCTCCAGAAAGTGGTTATTTTACTGTCTAACTTCTAATCTTATGTAAAAAAGCAAAAACAAAAACATCCCCCATAATCCCACTACCCCCCCGAAAATAACCACATTGACATTTATGTCCACATATTCCAGACCATTCTGGAACAATCCCAGTTTTCAGAACAAGAGGGAATCTTACTGCAAACACAACTTTGTGACCCTCCGTTAGCAGTCATCAGACACCAGCACACTCTGGGCTGAGCGGCCACCACTCCCACTGGAAGGTGAGAAGCCTCTGTGGGAAGACAGGCCAGCGCCAGGGGGTGGCCCCTTCCCCACAACAGAAACCAGGTGAGAGGAGGCAGACGGAGACTGCCTGTGGGCGGGGGTCTCGGAGTGGCCCTGGGGAGAGGTTCAGCACCCCAGCCCCGTCCCAGTGGCCACTGAGGAAGGTGCGGGTCAGATCAGGAAGTTTGGGGCAGCTCCTCTTCGGGCCAGGAGCTGTGCCCACACTTTGTAGGCATTTTGTGGGAAAAGGGAGGCAATTCCATCCTTGAAATAATCACATGTGTTGACAAAAGGAATGACTATGGAGTACTTTGGGGAATATTCTTGCAAATGAGCAGCCCAGCATTGAAGAGGTCTTGTTTTTAACTTTTGTTCACGTAACAAGAATATGCTTCTTTCACTGGAGAAAGTGGTGATTTCCTCCGTGATGTGACCTTCCCCAGCCCTGTCTGGGAAGCAGGAGGCGGATTCTCCGGGTGGGTCATGCACGTGTGCCGTGCTGTCTGGCACGGCAGCTGCCTGTGAGCCCCGATGTGACAGCCCAACACCCTGGAGCCTGAGTTTGCGCCGGCCGGCAACGAGCGGCCAGTGAAGTGATGTCACGACTAAAGCCACAGAAGTTACGAGTGAACAAAGTTCACGCTCAATGTCAGGAAAGTATTGTCCTAGTAAGACAGAAACTTTGCCCCAAATCACTTTTCTGGAGAATGGACAAGCCCAGGAGGAAAGGACTGGGGCTCCCCAGTGCCAGACCCCATGAGCCCTTCCAAGAAGGTCTACAGCCTCGCCTCCCCAGCACCCTCTCCCACAGCCGAAGGAACACAAAGAACAAACTCGGGCCTTTCCCTAAGTTACCCACGGAGGAGTTACTCGTGAGGGGCAGCCTCATGCGAGTGCCGGGGACACCTGAGCAGCATGGTCCCCCCCAGGGGCCCCGGGATGGCCTTCTGCTGAGAAGGGAGGGAGACGCACGTCCCCGTCTCTCCGACCCATTCCATCTGTACTCGGTCTGAGTCCAAACACGGTGCTGGGCAGCAGCTGAGTTCGGGACTGACCCTGCCCCCGAGGCCCGGACAGGCCACCAAGCCCTCTGGCTCTTTTGAGTTCAGAGACCAGATGGAGGCTCCTACTTCCCACAGCGACTTTGCCAAATGGAGCAGCCGATCTGAGAGCAAACGCTGAGGCCTGCAGACACGAGCTGGAGAGAGGGAAAACTCCGCAGCGATGACACGGGTGGGCGGGCACTCCTCGCAGGTGATGACTGAGTGCTGCCCACACTGGGGGCCGTTGGCACGGCCGGCCTGGCTCCCAGGGCGCCCACTTCCTTCGTGCTGGCAGCTGCCATGGGAGCCTCGGCCTTCCTCCCCTGCCTCAAAGCCAGCAGAGCCTGCAGACGGGTCTTCTGCTTCTGGCCTCCAGCCAAGGCTACTGGAGCCGCATCTTTACGTGTCGCCTCCCTCCAGCTACCCTCGTGCACGGGCCTCTTCCCCCTCACCTCCAAGTCCTCGTGAGACACCTTTGGACATTCTTCTGCTCTGTCCCTAACCCCCTCGTCCTTCCCACTTCCTTGCGTGTCTGGGTGTGTCTGGAGCCTTCCCATTCACCCCTTCTCCCTCCAGCGAACCCCATCAAGCCGTTTACTCACCCAGTGACGTTTTCATTCAAGTTCTTGTGTCCTTCATTTCCGGGAATTCTATTTGGTTCTTTTGGAAATTGGGTTCATCATTCTTTATCATTCCTCATCCCAGTCATGTTTTCAACCTTGTCTCTTATTACTTCAAAGTCATTAAACCTTGTCGGCGGACCTTCTGCAAACCCTTCAGGTCTGATTCTGTTGTTTTTCTTGGCAAATGCACCGACACTTTACCTCCTTGGGTTCTTCTGTATTTTCTCCTCAGAGATCACAGAGGAAGATTCTTTGAGGCCTGGACTGAAGGGTACGTCTGGATTTGCTCTGACTGGCATTTCGTCACCTCTGAGGATGTTACAACTATCCAGGACTACGGCAATGCCTGTGCATGGACTGAGGCTTCTGGATTCAGGTGTGCAAACTCACAAGAGCTAGTTTTTGGTTTCAAATATTTGGCACCAAGTGGAGGCAGCACTTCACCTTGCTAACTTCTTTTATACGATGAGTTCATTTGCTTTTTGCCCTGACACTACGGAGCAGAGCTCTGGGGCTACCCGCCCACAAGGTCCACCAGTGTGAATACAGTTTTTGCCTCAATACTAAATGGTGAAATACACCCATATTTTTTAAGTTCCTGGAATTATTTTGTGTTAGCATCTTTCTTTGCTGTCACTTTTAACTTTCTGTTTAGAGCAAGCACCCTCTCCTTGTCAGTACATTAGAGAAGCACTCAATAAATTTTCACTGAGGGGCACGTGGTGGCTCACTCAGTTAACATCCGACTCTTGGTTTCAGCTGAGGTCATCATCTTGGGGTCCTGGAATCACATCAGGCTCCCCGCTCATCAGGGAACCTGCTCCAGATTCTCTCCCTCGGCCCCTCCCTCACTCACGCGCATGTATGCCTGCTCTCTCTCTCTCTCTCTCAAATGAATGAATTTTTAATATATAAATAAACATTCATTGAGCTAATAAATAAATAAACAAAAATAGCCAAGCTCATTAAAACTGTCCATAAGGAGAGCATGAATTTTCCAAGTCAGACCATTACCTCAGGGCACTGACTACTGGTAACTGGCTCCTTGTGACAGCATTTTGGGGGCTCCCACCTGATTCTGGCTGTTTCTCAGATGGCTGATTTTCTGAACAGACAGTGTGACCACATCATTACCCTTATTTAGCTCTGAGCTTCCCTTTCCTACTCCAGAAGCACATTTCCTGGTATCATTAAATCCAGGAACCACAGTTTCCATTTCTAAACTTGTCTAAAATGTTTTGAAGATCAGGACCCCCAGTCTCAGCCGTGCCTAAAACAGAGGTTCCCAAGCAGACTCTCTTCCTAGAGGTCTGGGCTCAGCAGGTCTGGGTAGGGCCCAGCTTCCCTGAGACCACAGTGACTTTCCAGGTATAGGACCTCCAGGCATCAATGCCAACTGTGCAAACACAGAAAGGGTTCACCCGGCATCAGGACCGTGGAAGTAACCCAGAAGGTTACAGTGACATCATGAGCCCTGGCCTCACCTCCATCACCAGCCCCAAAGCCAGGCGCGACTCCTGACAGACAACTCAGGAGTTCTGTTTTCCTACAACGAATGATTCCAGAGACTCTGCAGCATGCCCGGCCCACACACTGTGGCCACTTGGCCTCAGGGGCGCCTCCCAGTGCTGGGGGGCCCTGTGCAGACGGAGAATGGAAGGAACAGGAAATCTCTAACAGGTCTGTAAAAACTAAGTCCGGTCAGAACGTGCGGCTTGTGCCCTCTCAGAGAGAAGAGTATGAAGGATACACTTGTTCTGCAAAAACCGCTCTCAAACCGAAAACAGCTGTGTGCGTGTGTCCACACCACCCACACTTGTAAACACGGGCTTCCTGGAGGACCCGGCTCCACTCCACCAGCCACTTGGTAATAAATGACTTGCTCAGGACCCCCACTAGCTGTGTTGGCTTCGCCCGGCGGCAAACCACGAGGTCCGCCCCTGCTAACACTCGCGTTCTCTCTCCCCACCCTCCATGGAAACTGCTGCAACTTTTAGGGAGCCCTCCTGTCCCCGGGGTGTGGTCCAGAGGTGGCATCGCGGGGAGACTGTCAGAGATGTTTGGGCAGACAGCTGTCTCGACAAGCCCTCCAGTGGTGAGTGGCCCTTAACAGCTGACCCTCCAAGGTGCTGATGTGTTCATCGCATGGCAAACTCCCCAAGGACCTGAGGACCTATTAGGTGCTGCTCCTTCCAAATGACCTTCTCTAGCTCTCTCAGCGAGTGCTGTCCGGGCCCCCTTTCCTCAGTGAGCACCACTTCCACGCCCATCTCAGATTTGTCTCTCTGGGAAAGTTTAAAGGAAGGTGGTAAAAAAAAAAAAAAAAAAAAAAAAAACTTCCCAAATGTTCACCTGTCAAAATGCCTGACCGCTGCTATGTCCGGCGCACACCTTGACCTTCAGCTCATCTCTGACAGGAAGGTGCCCACACACGCCCCTGCAGTGGGTGACCGCTCCCCCTGCACCTGCAGGCTACTCAGCCTGGGCCAGCATGAGCATCTGGGGACCGCCACCAAGACGGCAGCCCGAAGGCCCCGGCAGACGGGAGCTCACAGAACATTCTAGTGCCTCACGCACGCCGAGCAGCATGGACGGTGGCCAATGGCACCTGTGTTCGGGCATCTGCCACAAGGAGGAAGCGGACGGAGGAAAGCAAACAGCAGACATTACCAGAGCGACTTCTCCACAATCTTGGTCCTGAAAACCTCCTCCCGGTCCAGGTTCACCGTGCAGTAGCAATCCCGCATCTTGTTTGGCCCCGGGTAAGTGGGAAGATTTTTGGCTTCACCTAAAAAGCAAATGTAAATATACCATCGACTTAGCGTACAGTTACCGTGTTCCCTTGCCAATCACAGGCACTTTTCCAAGTAATGCACTTATTTCACAGCAATGCACCTGCTGTCCCTTTTATACACTCATTAGCTCTTTATACATCTTTCTTGCTGCCACAATCAAAATATCAGAGAGCGTACTACGTGTGGTGTTAGAATGCGAGGTAACATCCACATAACCTCCAAAACAAACTGATCAAAGTAGGAATCCATTAGCCTACGAATCAGGACTTTACTCATACTAGCCCCCTTAATTTTTTTTTAATGTGTAAATTATGGTAAGATACATATAACTTAAAATGTATCATCTTAACCACTTTGAGTGTAGAGCTCGGTAAAGTGTATTTACACTATTGGGCAACCAATCTCTAACTTTTTCATATTGCAGAACTGAAACTCTGCACCCACTCAACACAACCCCGTCCCCTCCCCCAGCACCTCCCCTTCCACTTTGTGTCTGAGGCTACTCGAGGTAACTCACAGAAGTGATCAGTATTTGTCCTTCTGTGACTGCCTTCTTTCACTCAGCAAAATGCCCTGAAGGTTCATGCGTGTTGTAGCCAGTGTCAGGATTTCCTTCCTCATCAAGGCTAAAGATTTCATTGCACGGATGGACCACATTTTCCTTATCCATTCATCTCCCGGCTCGCTTTGTTATTCTGAATTTGATTTGTCAGTACTAGGTCAAAGTTGGGGCAATAATTAAGGAGAAGGACACTTTTTAAAGAAAAAAAAAAACAATGGACTCCAGCTGTTTATTTTTTAAAATATTTTACTTCTTTATTTGAGACAGAGAGAGTGAGTGAGCACACAAGCAGGGGTGGGGCGGGGCGAGGGGAGAAGCAGGCTCCCCGCTGAGCAGGGGCTCAATCCCATGACCCTGAGATTATGACCCGAGCCGAAGGCAGACGCTTCACCAACAGCGCCACCCGGCACCCCTCCAGCTGTTTAAAACACAGAGCGACTCACCAGTTAGAGGTAAGTCCCGCGGGGAGACCTGCTATTGGTCCAGTGTCCTCCCCCTCCACGGCCCCTGCTCCACACGGAAGGAGAGAGCCTCAGGCAGCAGCACGCCCAGCAGGCCCCAGAGAAAACACCGCGGATACCCGGCTCCTTGTGGGCACTGGGGTCTGTCCACGATCGCCGACAGCACCACAGTCTGCGTCCTCTCCTGGAGACTCACAAGTGCGAACAGGGTCGACAGCCCTGTCCACGGGCAGCTTGTGACGTGGACACCCAGGTGGAGACGATGTCTCCTCTGCGGAGGAAAAGCCTCAGGCCACCCCTCGTGTCCCAGAGGCCTCCGCTGCGTCCCGTCTCCTGGGGCGCCTGCAGGCCCCCGACCCCGCCTCGGACGGCAGGGCAGCTCGAGCGCCCAGGCACAGCCCGAACACCGGCGGCTCCACAAAGGGCCAAACTGCCTCACTCTTGCCAAAACTGAAGAAAGCAACAGACACCGACCCGAACCAGAGCACCAGCTCCTCAGAACTCAGCACCAAAGCCCCCCGGGCGCACCCTCGCCTGCACAACTCCCAACGGAACAGACATTCTGACTCCCTTGGGGGGAACCAGTGCGTTTAAAAAGATGCCAGTTTGCAAACGGGCCCGCCAGAGCCTCCAGGAGGGCTGAGACGAGCTCAGCTTGTTGGAAGCTACTTGACTTTTCAGTTAATGTCACTACAGACGCCCACACAGCGGGGTGGGGTTTCCGGGCCGGTGCACCTTATTTCTGACGAGCGTGTTCCTCCAGGGTTCCAAAGAGCAGCAGTGGAGTCGGCGCACATGGTCCTTTCCGGCACACAGCGGGACAGGAGACCCGATTCTCTGGGCCTCAGTTCCCCCCATGGGAGGAGCACGAGAACACACGAGCTCTCCACAGCTCCTCCAGCTCCAAGAAGCTTTTACTTCAAAAGATTCCAGAGATGTTCCTTTTGGGAATCACCAACAGCTCTTGGCGGGTGAAGAAAGAGAAAAACAACGAATGTTCTCCGGTAGAGCCACCGAGTTACCACGCTCCAGAACACACCACGTGCGCGCGAGCCAGGCCCATGGAGACACGGCCAAGCTGGTGAGAGGCAGGTGAATCTGAGCCAAACCCGGCACATGGGAAAGGTCCTGTGCACACGCATTCCACATTGAATGCGACCACATTCCACAGGGGCCAAAGAGTACGTGGCCCACGGGCCTCTCCAGAGTGAGGGGCAAGAGCAGCAGACCCTGGCCCCCTCCGCTGCGCTGCCCGATGAGGCCGTCCCCTCACACATGCCAGGCCCCAAACAGATGCTTTCTGTCTTCCGGTTCTGGTTTGGGAGATCACCTGTGCAGCATTCACAAACCTTGAAACTTAAAACCAGCCCGACGTTGAGAACTTCCCGGCTGACATCTTGATGGTGAGAATCAGGACTCACCATGCTTCCCCTTGGAGTTTGTCTAGGTGGTGTTGTTGTTGTTCTACAGCAAATGAGATATTTAGCTGCAAGTTCCTGTGTTTCTTAAAAGGAGAAAAGAAACTTATTCGAAAGTCTCATGGGAGATGATCACGGGGGTGGGGGGGGGATACAGAACTGAAATTTTCTTCCTGTTTATTCTCCAAAGAACCTCAGAACCAAGCAACAGTTGCTGACTTCCACCAGGTGGGTCCCATGAAGAAAGAAGGGAAAGATGTGCCTGAACCAGAGACACCCGTGGCGCCTGGGTGACTCAGTTGGTTAACCGGCTGCCTTGGGCTCAGGTCACAATCTCTGGGTCCTGGGATCGAGCCCCGTATCAGGCTCTCTGCTCAGCACAGAGCCTGCTTCCTTCTCTCTCTCTACCTCTCTGCCTACTTGTGATTTCTGTCAAATAAATAAATAAAATCTTTAAGAAAAAGAGAGAGAGAGAGAGAGACACCTGACACCACGGAAATGCCGGTGTGAGCACAGGCGGAGCCTCATTCCGCCGTCTCGGGGCCCCAGGCGGCGGGCTGTGAGGACAGTGCCACAGAGAGCAGCGGGCTGACCGGAACCGACGCTGACGAGACACTCGGACCAGGAGGGCTGGGAGAGGGGGCAGCACCCGCAGCCACGTCCTGCCCCAGGTCCTTACTGTTGGGGACCTCTCTGGGCAGAACAGGCTGAGAATGAGGCGTTTCCCAGAGTCTGCTTGGAGCCCTGCCGCAGAATGGGGGTGGGCGTCTCAGCTCACCTGTGTCCCACCCCGACCACCTTCAGAACAGATGACCACTCCTTCCACGCTGACTGCTTAGCCCAAAGGCTAGAGGCCATCTCCCTGCCTGGCTGCATATAATGGGGCCTTTCGTCCTTCTTCCCAGCACGTGGAGACGTTCTCGTAGGAAAGCAAAGCTGTCCCGGTATACAGCAGGTGCTGATTTATCTGCTGAATGAATGGATGAATAAGCGACCACCACATCAAAGAAAAGTAAACCTTGGTTTCATTCTAAGAACCCAACCAGGGTCATCTTCCATGACTCTTTCTCCTACTGCCTATGTCTGGAATGGACGCTGTGCGCCAACCAGATTCGATGGAGACCGCACTTCTGGAACCTGCTTCCACCTCCAAACGGCCAACCTATTAATACAAGCAGAAGGCAGCCGTGGACAGCAGTAAAGTAAAGACACTGAATGAGCAGACTCTGGCTCCTATATCCAGGAAGCAGGCCCTGGGTAAGGGGGACAGAGGTTGTGATCTGAAAGTGTCATCGTTCCTGAGCCACCACACTTTCTCGTGCCAGGAAAACCAAACCCTTGTGCCCGGCGCCTAGCGCTCCACTGGAGGGAGGGAAGACCCTGTGTGGATGCCCACACCTCGCTGCCAGGCCGGGGGGTAGGGGGCCAGCCTGATAAAGAAGCCTCTGTCCTGTCCGGAGGGCCTCGAGGGGGCCAAGGAACAAGTCCGTCCACACCTGGAAGGGGGTGCTGGAAGTCACAGAGACCAGCACCCGAGGAGTGAAGCTGGTGACCGCGCTCAGCTGTGCCACCCCCGAGGGGTCGGAGGTGGTTGGCTGCCCTCCAGCACCCAGTACAGAGGCGGCTATGCCCTCCACATCCCCAGGAAGAGCAGGATGGAGGAAGGAGGGAAAGAGCATCGCAGGGAAGCGTGCGGACGGCTGGCTCTCCCGACAGAGCCCCTTCCTTCCGGCCGTGAGCCTCGGGGGCGCCCCTCCACGTGCTCAGACCGACCACACCCACACGGCACTGGCGGGCCCTCCCCAGCCTGGTGGCCTCCGCTCTGGAAGGGGAACACTGTGGGAGAACGCAGGCAGGCCTCCAGGCACTCTGGCTCAGAATACCTCCATGGGCCCACAGATTCTGGTGGCCAGGTAGCTTATTGTAACAACAGAAGAGTCTATGTCCCCCAAAAGATCGATTCCATGACTGAATATTCTATCTCCCTAAATGTACATTTTTGAATACATTTTTTAATACCTTGCTAGTTTACCACTTCATAGTAAAGAGAATAAAACTCCACAAAAAACAGATGAAACTGGGTTTCTAAATCGAGTTACGAGCAGCCGCCCCTACTGCACACTGATTCGGCCCAAGAACTCCACCCTGAGCTGCTCCGACGCCCCAGCACGGCACACCTGCTCCCTCTGCCTCCAGGGGATCACGACCTGGGAAGGGCTGCTCGGTACACAGGCCGATTTCCGCCCAGAGGTCGTCGGGGCAGGTCAGAGACAAGCATAAAATAAGGCTGTTCTCAAGGCACCTGCGTGGCTCAGTCGGTTGAGCGCCTGACTCGGTTACGGCTCAGGTCATGAACTCCGGGTCATGGGATCCAGCCCCGGGTCGAGCTCCGTGCTCAGCAGCGAGCCCGCTGGAGGGTTCTCTCTCCCTTGTTTCTTGCACGCACCCCCCCCCCCACAAAATAATAAAATCTTAGAAAGATAAGGCTGTTCACATGGAAATTAGAAGTTCAAAATAAAATGAAAAGAAAGAAAATGGATCTATCCAGCCCCAACACGTGCGACTCCGTGATCCGTTGAGCTCGGAGCTCCCCGGGAGCTAAGGCAGGAATGGAAAGACGGCAGCGGGCGCGCTTCTCGGAATTTACTTGCCGGGGAGGGGGGCACTGTTTTGGAGCAGCCCTCTGCTCACCTCACACAGGAGACAGGAAGAGAGGGGCTGGGCACATGTCCGTGTTCGCTCTGTAAGAGGGGCGACACCCCGTGCAGTGACCACAAGCAGCAGGGCACAAATTGCGGACCCTGGGAAGAGTCTCTGCAAGGGGGGCTCCTTCTGTGCCCCCCACCCCCAGTTCCAGGCTAGAGCCCTGCCTACTGTGGACTCGGACCAGCATCGCCACCCCTAACCCCCTCTCATGGCTCCCGGAGATACTGGATGGCCCACGTCCATGGAAGAAGCCTGGCAAGACCCCCAAGGATGACAGCAGAGCCAGCCCCCAGTCCTGGGACTGGGACACCGCTGAGATCCTCAGCCAGGCCTCCGCCCTCAGACCCACAGCCTCCAGCCACACGGCCTGCTCGCTTGTCTCCTCCCTCCTCCCCATGCAACCCCCGACATGACTGGGTCTCCTTTCTTTCTTTGCCTCCAGCATGTGAAACAGCACACTCGTCTGGCAAGTAGTGAGCGCCCGATAAATGTTCGCTCAGCTTAACAGACCCGTACATACAACAATCAAACGACCAGCTGGGGAGGGGTTTCGGAGCGCTGATTATGCATTTCAGCTTTCAAAGACCCGCCAAAACCCAAAGAGAGACTCCACCCTCCTGCCCCCGAGATGTGAGCCCAGGGAGCCCACCCCCCACCCCCGGGTTCTGGGCTCTCCAGCAGTGACTGGGCAAGGACAGAGCCTCGTGGAGTCCACTTGGTCCCTGGAATAAGAACTTGCCCTGAGCCAAGAAGTCAGAGCCCTGAGGCCACTGCTGGAGGGACAGCATGAAGGTGCAGGGCAGGGGGCTGTCAGAGCATAAATGACCTCCCAGTACCTTTGTGGACCTATAACCCATGAGGCACGTATTGGGGACCTGCAGCCCAGCCTATCAGCCAGCAGACTGCGACAGCCCCATCTAGGCCTTGGTGTACAGAAGATTCATTCAGCCAAATCCAGCCCATCCTGCAGGCCCCGAAGCTGTGAGAAACAACTTGTTTCCAAGCCTTAGCGGTGAGGAAAACTCTACCAGGACACACACATGTCCTCAGGTTCAGGAGCTCATACATCAGTGGGTAAAGCATCTTCTTCCTTCCGTCCAGGTGCACTGGTGGTAATCTGAGTCATGGGATTAGTGTGGTGACAGAGCGTCTGACACCATGCGGCCGTCACACTGCCAACTCTGTCACAGGCCTGAGGCCTAGGGGGCCGTGTGCCGTGGGCACCATGCGACAGCTCCAGGAGCTACTCGGCTGTACCCACCAGGTCGATTCCGCTTCTGGTTCCACAGGTGTGTATCCCAGACCGGAGAGGAGTAAATAAATGGGTTAGATAAGCTCCCAGGGCGGCCCAGATGAAGGGACAGCCGGGTCTGCAGGGACCTGTGCAGGTGGGCCCGCCCGAGCTACCAGGTTGTGACCAATCCCTTCCTGAGCAGTCAGTGCAGCGGGAAAGCAGAGCAGAGAGGGTCCACCGTGACGCACTGTGCCGGCTGGTTCGATGTCCGGGTGGACCGTTATTTCGAACCTTCCTGACCAGACCAGCAGACTCGAACAAAGACAGTTAACGCCCCTGAGTGAGCGTTCAGGGCTCCCTGGGTTGCTGCCGGGGCCACATCAGAGGACTGTATTCTCACCCGGTCTGTACCCCGATCCCGGGCACGGGCACCCTTGCTGGTCCTGCAGTTACCCTGCATTTACCCACCAGAGAAAGGCGCCCCTGCCCTGACCTTTATGTCCGTTGTGTCAGGAAGCTGTAAGACCCTGAGCCTGGGAGGGGAAGACACTTTCCCATCATCAGCCGACACTGTCCTAAAAATACACAGATCTGGGCGCCTGGGTGGCTCAGTTGCTTGAGCAACTGCCTTCAGCTCGGACCATGAACCCACAGTCCCGGGATCAAGTCCCTCATCAGGCTCCCTGCTGCGGGGCTCTGCTTCTCCCTCTGACCTTATCCTCTCATGCTTGCTCTCTCTCATTCTCTCTCTCAAATAAATAAATAAAATCTTAAAAAAAAAATACACAGTCCACAGCCCCTCAGGTGCTGGGACCTCAGGATGTGGCCCCACTGAGGCCAGGAGAATGTCCTCTACAGGACGCTACCCTCCAGTCTCAGCCTGGGGCACTTGGTCGAAGGGGGCACTGAGACACAGACTTCTCCCCCCATACAGTCCTAACTTTTGAGTTAATGGATGCCATTTAAAAGTAAAACAGGTTTCACATTTCTTTCAAATCCTTTTGAGAACTCTGAAGATGCAGCCATGCTGGCTCCTTCCCCTTGTTGAAAGGGTTGTGGGTCTGGGGGGGGGGGTGGGCAGCCCTGCTCAGGGGGCACCTGCCTGGCCTTGTGCATTTGGGACCCTCCAGTCCCAGGAGTGGGTCTGCCCTTCCGGTCCACCAGGGCCCCACTCTTAAGGACATCAGTCTGTCGTCAAGGGGCTCCTGCCCTGGAGTTCTCCACCACTCCCACAGCATGAGCAGCATCTGGGGTCCCCTTGAATAATGGGAATTTCTGGCTGGAAGACCACCTGTGGCAGGTAAATAATGAAACTATAGGGCCACACCTTCCAGCACGGCTCCACTCCCCAAAGTCTTTTGTTCTCCTAGGCTTTGTTTCCACTAGCTGCATTAGGAATCTCTGACAGGTTACGGTAAAGGGACAAGGGTGAGGAGGTAGCTGAGGAGGGTGAAGAACGTAACAAGAACACAGATGGCAGAAGTATGCTGAGACTTTTTTTTAATGCAGGAAACTAAAGTGAGGTACCTTGGAAACTTCTGGAAGAATGAGGGCCCCTGGACATTGGTGAAGACAAGGATCCAAGCTGTCCCCATGCTGGGCCTGGGCCCTCCTAGAATATTATCCCTGTGCAACTGCACAGTAAACAGTACGTACCAACAAGTAGGGGCGACACAAAAGAGACGACACAGGAAACTTCAGCCAGGGAACGGTTTTCACCTGGCCCTCCCACCTCCAGAATAGTTCGCAAGCGACCCAAATAAGAAACAGGAAGAGGGCAAAACACCTGGGAGAACATCAGGAAGATCACCTGAGAGATCATATGAGAGAACACCCAGATCACCTGAAAGAACACCTGGGAGATCACCTGAGAGGACACCCGGGAGATCACCTGAGAGAACAACCGGGAGATCACCTGAGAGGACACCCGGGAGATGAGCTGAGAGAACACCCGGGAGAGCACCTGAGAAGACACCCGGGAGAGCACCTGAGAGGACACCCGGGAGAGCACCTGAGAGGACACCCGGGAGAGGAACTGAGAGGACACCCGGGAGATCACCTGAGAGGACACCGGGAGAGGAGCTGAGAGGACACCCGGGAGAGGAGATGAGAGGACACCCGGGAGATCACCTGAGAGAACAACCGGGAGATCACCTGAGAGGACACCCGGGAGACCATCTGAGAGGACACCCGGGAGATGAGCCGAGAGGGCACCCGGGAGAGGAGCTGAGCGGACACCCGGGAGAGCACCTGAGAGGACACCCGGGAGATCACCTGAGAGGACACCCGGGAGATCACCTGAGAGGACACCCGGGAGCCATCTGAGAGGACACCCGGGAGATGAGCCGAGAGGGCACCCGGGAGAGGAGCTGAGCGGACACCCGGGAGAGCACCTGAGAGGACACCCGGGAGATCACCTGAGAGGACACCCGGGAGATCACCTGAGAGGACACCCGGGAGAGCACCTGAGAGGACACCCGGG